>NC_080634.1:102845355-103152052 GCF_027579445.1 Ammospiza nelsoni
ACCACCCTGCAGGAGCTACAAGACAGACGTTTAACAGTATGAACTCTTCTCAAAGCTCTGCTCTGTGTGTGTATCCAAACCCAGAGAGAAATAAGCTCAGATGCAGCAGCTGCTGCTCCCATCTTCACTCCCACCTATCATCATGACTTAACAGGCATAGTCAGATTAGCAAATATGTGAATACTTGGAAAGAGTGCTGGCACTTTCTGTCCAGAGTAGGAGTGGGAGGAGATGTAAGAAATTTTGAGTTGTGAATGGAGCTACTTAGAAGCTATTTTGCTTTTCTGCAAAGAGGGATGTATTTAAACTCCAGATGAGGCTGAATGATGGGGAAAAGCAGCACAGATTGTTGGGGTAGGAAGGGGCAAGGAGAGCACGGCAGAGCCGAGAGCCGTGCGAGGAGCAGCGGGGATGGATGGATGGATGGATGGATGGATGGATGGATGGATGGATGGATGGGCGGGCTCAGCCCCCCTGGGCACCCCTCCTGAACACCCATCACTGGCTCATTTACCATCAAATGAACGGCTCTGCTCACAGAGGAAAGGCTGGCTGCATTGGGCAGGCATGTGAGGCTCTGCCAGGGTGCTGCCATGGTCCTTGTGCACAGTGGTCACTGAGGAAAAACAAGGCTTGGAGCTCGGAGCTGCCTCTCTCCTGCTGCTTCCCAAAATCCTACCAGGGCCACATTACCATTTCCAGCCACAGCTTTCAGAGAGGAGATTATGTCCCAAAAGGGACGTATGAAATGCCTGTATTTTTCAAAGTTCAACCAGTGAGCCTCAAAGATCTGTGGGCACTTTTGCTAATGGAAGAAATCCTTACTGACCCTCTTACAAAGTAGTCAAGGGCACCAAATATTTTAAACAGCCAGTGGAAAGTCAAACCATGATGAGAGTATCCCGAGCCTGCACTTTTTGAAGTGAAAAGCTTGGTGTCCTGCTGGCCAAATCTGAGTGGAGTGTAGTGGAGGAGAGGCTTTCAGGCTCCCCTTGAACCTGGAAAAACCTCCCAGTGATATACTGACACCTAGGACCTTAGCTGGTGCCTAGGCTGCTGATTACTTAGGTCTTACTAAAACATCCAGAAGAGTGAAAATATCCAGAGGTTTACCAGCAATCAGAATCTCAGCTCACATCTCTGTATTAGTAACAAATGTGAACACTGATGTCAAACAGCATTAGGTGAGTCACTAATCATGAAATTTGGAGACAAAGATGTCAGAAGAGAGAAACAACACAAGAGGCGATGTGGCAAACCAAGCCTCTCCCTGGAACTCTTGTAATGCAAACCTGCCACCCCAATTGGTGATGTGGTGGAAGTGCTCCTGCAGTGGCTGCCTGGATTTCTGGATTTCTGGAGGATTGTGTGGCAGGAGTGAAAACCCGAGTTCATCATTTTGAACCAGTGCTGTGAACAGCCTGCTGTTAAACAAAGTGGAGATGGTCTGTATTTTTCTCTTTAGCATTTTAAGTAAAACATTCAGAAAACTTGGTATGTTTGGGATTTCCTCATTTTATCATTTGAGCAACATTTTATTTATCTTTGTAAAGGGCCTTGATTAAGCTTGAGGACTGGGAAGTGAGTTTCAATCTCTTTTTCAAAACAAAGTCCATATTGTCAGTGTGAAACACAAACCTGGATGTGGGTGAAAAATATATTCATTACAGAACAAAAGCTCATCCTATGAAAAAAATATAAAGAATTAATCTGAGTTTCCAGTAGGACAATTTTTGCTCCAGTTTCCCTCGTGCAATGAATTAATGCTTATATTTAGCTCTCTCCTGTTCACTCAGAGTTGTACTAGACAGCAGTATCTGTTTTGAAAACAGGCAAAGGAAAATAATTTTATTTTCCTAAATTCAGCATCTGATTTCAATTATTCTAATATCTTTACAGATTGAGTCTTTGAAGTTCCTTTGAGCTGAATGAAAAGTTGTTCCTCTCTGTGATTCTTCTTGAATCAGTGATGAAATTTGTTCTTTCTGACAATACCTCCTATTTTTGAAAAGCATATTTCTGATGTGTTAAGTCTAGGATATAAAATTCTGTTAGTACCCATGTAGGGAGAACAGAATAACTCATTTAATAACAAACCTATTTTTGTTCCTGGTGGTGTTTGTAATGGAATAGGAAACAGTGCTCCTGTTTTCTGCTGAGAGTACTTGAAGCCATCCTTCATAATGAAGCACAGGTCTGATTCACTGCTCCTGTTTTTCCAGCTGGAGAGTCAGCCCACACTGCCTGTTAACATGGAGGTATTTCTGCTTGGATACACTTTTTACTCGAAATCATTGCTATAAACCAGAACAAGATAACTGCCAAACAAGCCTGTATCTGTGTTAATTGGACTATCACATTAAACCCACAGAGACAGAGCATTTGAAGCACAAAGATCACAAAAATGTCAGTTTTCTGCACCGGCTCCTTGCAGCCCAGATGAGCTGTTAATGTCGCTAATTGGCAGGCCTGCAATCCAGAGCAGTCCTGAGAGGGGAGAGGGAAGGGGCATAACCGTGGTGCTTATGGAAAAAAATGCCACTCCTCACATTTCACAGCTAATCTATAGCTCTACATTTCAATTATCCTTTCCAGTAATAGGATGATTGCTTGCATTCAGTAATGAACCAGAAACCAGGAACTTAATGTTCTCATCTGCCAGGCAGTTTTTCTGACTTTTAGACCAATTGACAGCAGGTATAAAAGCATTATAAAATATGGCATGATTTAATAGAGGCAGCTTTCATCTACCTCAACGTTCTTCAAAATAGCTTTAGTTAAATATAATTTTCCAAATAGAAGGATGTCAAACCTTATCAGCCAGGGTCCACTACTAAAGAAGATTTTTTTGTGAATACCTAGAATTTGACATTTGTTCTTCAGTTTTCTAATAAATCAGGAGTGCTAGAAATGCCTGTATTTTTCAAAGTTCAATCACAAATAGATTTAATTGAATGACACACCTAACGTAACTGAAGAATGATACATCATCATAAATGAATCTTTCAGCACTTCAGGGAGGAACTCAACAAAATAAAATAATCTATTAAATTTATATATTTTAATAATGTATTTGAAAGCATGCTGGAGTTTCAGAAGATCAATAAATTGTTTGGGGATTTTAGGTTTTTTTTAAAGGCAATGGTGGCAGTAAAAACATATGGTCCTATAGATCTCATTTTTGCAGTTTTAAATACATTCGACAACTCTTTTGAAAATTCTTACTTTCACGTTTTCATCTTAGATACCTAAATTCCGTTAGCATTCTGGCTTTTAAAATCAGATTCTCACCAGAACTTCAATGAGACTTTTGACTACAGTAATTTTGGAATGTAAAGTCAAAAATTAAACACTCTGAAGACACTTGAGAATTTTCCTGGGTGTTGCAGGGGGTTTATTGGTTTTGTGTGTGTGTGTGTGATTCTTGTGTAACTCCAGTAAGCAAAGAGCTGTAAGAGGATGCCATGAATTAATGTAAGTCATTATCCAATTAACCTCAACTTCTCTCACACTAATTTTTTTTTCACCTGCTATTTGAATTCATGCTGTCTTTACACACAGTATGACTTCCTCTTGCTTTACCACACTTCCGTAACTAGCTAGTTCCACAGGCTCTCTGATGACTTCTGGTTTGTGACAGGGCAGTCACCTCATAAAGTAACTGCATATTTCACATTGCATTATGTTAGAACTGCAGAACAGCTTTATTTCATAATTAAGAGAAGCTTCTTTAAAAATATGAAGTCCAGACAAGTGTTGCATTTGTAGGCATATATTAACTGAAAAACTGGACAAGCTATTGACTTCCCAAAGCTAAACACAAGTTGAGAAAACTATTCAAAGCTTAACTGCACATATACAAGCTGGAACAACCAAAAGCTGGTGGCTGGCATTTGTGCAGCAAAGACAGAGGGTGAGAGATCATCAGCTAACTATCTCCTAGGGAAAGAGCTAGCAAAATAATTTATAACCTATAAAGGAGGGATACAAAACTGACCACAAAACCAGTACCTGAGATATAACCATCTTATTTCATTACTACTATAAATTTGCATTCCTAGACCTGTCTTTCAAAATTACTTGTAGTTTTCCCTGGAGGAACATGGCTGAGAGATTAGGGATGAAGTGGCTTCTTTGCAAGGAGTGTGTCCACAAGCTGTGGGGCTTTTTCTCCTCTCTCAAAGGTGGTGGCTGCAGGTTCCACCCATGGTGGCTGAGGTTCCTCAGCTGAGCACAGTCCCACAGGCTGGGATGTGCCAGTGGGAGCTCTGGGAGAGGTGGGAAACCCCAGTGCAGGCACAGCCCCGTGAGAGCCAGCACAGTGCAGGCCATGGGGACACACAGCTGGAAGGGAGCAGAGCTGCCTCTCTGTCTGGGTGACAGCTGAGTGCCAGGAAAGGGCATCCTTGCACTGAGCACAGAGCACAAGCACTTCACTGCTGGCATTAACCTCCCTCTCTGTCACTTGCCCTTCTGGCAGGGCACACAGCAGAAATAAAATACCATGAGGCACAAACTCAGTGGCAGAGAGACAGGTGAAACCTAATTTCCTTGATTTTAGAAGCCTTGATGGTAAGCAAGGTGTAAAAAAAACCTCCATCACATGGTGGCAGGTGGAAATGAGAGACCTCAGAGGATCTGCTCTTTTGGCCATTTCTGTTACCAGATTCTCACAGCTCATTTTTATTTAAAAGTGGATTTTCTGAGAACTGGAATAGACTTTGGTAGAAGCTAAATAAAACTAGGTGACTGAGGGGTGGCAGTAATGATTTTTCAGCAGTGACAAATTACTTCAAGCAGGGATAAAAGCAAGAAAATTGGAAGAAATGCTTTGACGCATCGTAAGAGCACACAGATGGTAAGCATCCTTTTGGACATCTCACTGGAAAACTCTGTGTGGCAGCAGGTAAAAAAAGGTTGGGAAAAAAACCAGTCTGGCTCTCATTCTGAGACCTGAGAGTGGCTGGAAGGTTGGTAAAATGTCAAGACGAAGAGCACTGATACATTGTTTTATAGGCTCAAATGCACTGGCGCGGCTGTGGACACAAGCCTGTGCCATCCATGGCCTTTAAAAATGTATGTCCATTACTCTGCAGCCTCTCCCACCCACTGTGCCTGCTGGTTATTACAGCCCTTCCCTTGATTTCAGTCCACTTCTAAGAGCTCAAGGTAAAAACTCTGATCAGGTTTGAAGTCTGTCTGGGTTTTTCTCTGGATGAAATATCAGGCGTCTTTTTCAGTAAGTCTTGTAGTTACTTTAAAAAGGAATGTTTGTTTTGAGACTACATTTGAAGGCTATAAAACCTATATTTCTTTTGAATTCAAGATCTTTCTGATGTGTTTGACATGTTAAATCCTTCCAGGGAGGCTAAATACCTGCACAAAGCATGCAGGTTGGAACTCTACTAGAAACAGAGCCACACACAACACAAGAGTAATTCCATATGGCTGGGGAGAAAGGTCTATTCAAATTAAAAACACTAGGATGTTTCAAGTGGAAGAAAACAAAACCACAGGCTCAGGAGATCCCTGGGTGAGTAATGCCTTTTTTTAAATTATCCCACTCTTTTACACACATAGCACATTTACTGCCTGTATTGAATCACTGCCTTTTAATCACAGCCCTTATGAAACCTCTGAGGCAGTAAATTCAGGAAGAAGAACCAGAAGCTTTAATTAGCTATCATACATGTTGCTTTCTTATCCTATGATTCCTTATTCCTATGATTCCTTTCCTCAGTCCTAGCAATTCCCATTTAGAGGAAATACTACTGCATTCTTGTTTCCAGTTTGGGAAGACTTTGCAGGATCAGCAGCTGTTGTGAAGCCACAGACCCAGGAGTTTAGGAAAGGTGAGAGGAGGCAGCTCCCCAAGCAGTGGCACAGTTAGCATTCATGGAAGCACCACAGAAGATGGTGACAAGCCAAGACATCCCTCATCTCAGATCACTCACTTGGCAGGGCTTAGGTAGCTTGAAGGCCTCTAAGAGGAACATCTCTTGGATGTTTCTGATCAAACCTTTCCTATGAAGACGAGGCTGGAGGCCCTGAGATCTTAGCATGAGTTTCACAGTCTCCCACCAGCAGCTTCACTTCCATTGCCAAACACAAGGATTGGCACAAACTGAGAAGAGCCAGTGCTGTGCAGGGATGAGTAACTCAGGGCAGAGCACCTGGAGACCAGGCACCAGCACAGGCAGGTCCTTGGAAGAGACCAGACCCCATCCCTGAGCCATTACTGAAAAAATGAGAACTACATGCTGAGAGGGGACACAGAGCAGCCCTTACAGCTGGGACTGAAAACCCAAGAGCAGCTGCAAGAAGTGAAGGAAAATCAGTTTTTTTGCTCTGCATCCACAAGCAGTGACTTCTAGCAAAAAATGAAGAGTCACATATGTGACAACAGGGAACACTGAAGTGTGGGACATATTAATGACCTCAAGAGGCAAATATGAGCAGCAGTGCAGAGCTGAGGTACTGACTTCTGTGTAACAGGGAAAATATGTGGGAAATGCTTTTGATGAGAGGACAAAGCAGAAAACAAGACTGCTTCTTCAGAGGCTGGATAGGGGCTGAACAACCCGCCCTGAGGGCTGACCCAGAGCTCACCCATGACACATAGCAGAGAAGGGCCACGCAGAGGGTACCTGAGCAGCAAATATCCTCATGAGGATGAGGAGATGAAAAAAAAAAATTAATTATTTTAAAGGCTCATAGCAGAGGCACTCTAGTCCCCAGGGTACCTTGCACACACTGAGGCAAATATGTTCCATGGTGAAGCAATTCCCAGCATTTGAGAAAAGTCCTCAGACACTGGACTGCACCAAGGGTGCACGAGAAGGGCTGCAAAGAGGCAGCGGGGCTGACTCAGAGGAACTCCTCACAGGCAGAGCTACCCTGGCAAGGGAAACCTTCAGTCTGAAGGAAAGGGAGCACTGAGTCATCAGAAGTTGGATGCAGACCAAAGGAGTGATGAACCTGGAGCCACAGGCACAGCAAGGTAGGAGTAGAAACTTCAGAGCTATAGTAGGAAGCCAACAACAATGAGAACTTCAGTGGAAACAAACCCAAAAATCAGTCTGTGGCTTGTATACCTGTCCTTCTCTTTGGGTTTGAAAATGGAGCAAGAAGTTGAAGACGGCAGTACTGGGAAGGAGGAGCTCTCTGAGCAGCAGAGCTGACACACCACACACTTCTTAACCAGAGGGAGACGGATGATTTTAAGAAAGGGAGGTGGAGTAAAAAAGTATGCACATGGTATGGTATTTCAAAAATCAAGCAGGCTGTAGTGATTCATATCCACATCAATGTTAGAGGTTTTATTTTCTTTTTTTTAAGTTGTGTACCATTAAAAAGCAAACAAATCATGTAGTAATGCAGTGACTCACACCTGCCCATCTTCAGCCATGAGGAGGCGTGCCAGGAGTCAGAGGAGCCACATCTTTATGCATCTTATCAGCCCCTGGAGGGATAATGCTGAAGGATTTCAGGAGACTCCATCTGCTACAGTCAGAGATGTCTCAGACAGCAAAAAGCAGAGCTTGAGGTCTCTACATCCGTTCATCCCACTTCTGCCTTTAAGGAACACTAATGAACATCCTCAGCAGCTTTCTCTGTAGCCCAGAGCAAATCACCATGCCAGTCCCCTTCAGCCCAGCCAGCCACCAGATCATTTCAGTGTGGAGAATCCAAGTGATTGAAAGTGCACAAGTCTTTGTGACCCAGTGGGCAGCGGGGTTCAGAGAAGACTTCACTCACAATTTCCTTACTGATTTCCTTTCCTTTCTTCGTCCTCCTGCATTACCAGCTCTATATTGTGAGGTTGTCAGGGGAAAAAAATATGCTACTCACATATCCCAAATTTTCCATCTATTTGGTCTTTAAGGGTTCATGTGCAAGTCCATCTGCACATCTCCCCACCTTGGTGTGACTCTTTATGCCTGCAAACCTTTTATTTGGAACCTTTTCTCTGAGTGTCCAAATGCTATTTTGACTGTCCGGCCTCTTCACAGGGTCAAATGGGATCTATTCTCATTAAAAGAAAACTAAATACAGTTTATTAAGAGATCCAGGTGTCCCTTCACCCCCAACTGGAAGTTCTTATATTAATCACTTTCTGATTTTTTGAATTGACCTTCTTGGTGAAATATTAATGACAGATGTGTTTATTCTCATGCTGTGATCAAACACTAAGAACACAAAAGTCAAGGCCAAGCAAAGAGAAATGTATTTAAATATTTACTTTGGCAGTGACAGAAAATTATCAGCGAAGAGTTCTCTTCCAATTAACGTTATCACTGCTATTGCAAACAGTGAATGACAGCAATGTTTTCACATACTGTAAAGCCTGGATCTAATTGACACTGATGATCAACTATAAACTTCTATTCCTTCTAAATGATTAGAATAAATGTGACAGCGAAAAATCACTAGACCTTCACTGGGTAATGAAACTGTGAGTGATGAGCAGCCCACGATACTGCTTGTCACACTGCCTTGATTGCTTTCAGGATGGATTAAAAATATTAGTAGATGGCAAAAATGTGGTGGGTGTCATGCTCAAATTGTGGCAAGGCATTTTATAGCACATAAATATTGTGTCCCAAATTCACTTTGAATTGGATATGAGCATTCCCACAGGAGTTGCAAAGTGACTGAGAGGACTCAAAAAACAAAAGGAGGGGACAAGTCAGCCAAGGGAAAGTGTTAGGAACTGCAGGGAACCAAGCTGGGCTCTAGGTTATGCATGGCCCCACTGCAGGATGTGACATGTATTTTCTACTCTTGCCATGGGGAGAGGGGAGGTGAAGGAAGTGTCTCTCACTCAGTCTGCCAGGAGGTAAAAGCTCCCAGGGACTGACTCATTAGAGAGAGGAGAAGAAAAACTCCTGGCCTTAAGCTATATTTAAAAATAAAATAAGGCTAATTAAAACATTTCTGGCTCACAGTCTAAAATTATCCCATGGAATTCGGAGGTCTAAAAATACAAGCCACTTGCTGTGTAAATATAATAATTTCTGTAGTGTAGCGTGGTGAGAGCTGCTTTCCTGCAACAGCCAGAGTTGTCAGTGTGCTGGCAAGCAGAGGTACTGCTACTATGCAACAAGAAATTGGGAAATACATAAAAATGAAAAATTACAGAATTATATTACTTTACCTGCAGTGATAAGATATGAAAATACAGTGAACACTCATGTGACTGTAATACAGCAGCTCACGAGAGAGCCAACTTCAATCTGAGATATAGTAATACATTCCTCAGGACACAATGATCTTGCAAAAAGAAACCATGAGCTGAAAGAGTCTTGTGAATTTGCAGGCTATCTCACAGAGAAGTGAAAGCCATTATCCTGAAAATATTCATCAATTTGCTGAGCTTTACATATGAGTCTTCCTATATTAATCTTTTCTCTGAACTTATTTAGCAGAGTGATACATTTTCAGCCAGGAGCATGTTGAACTATTCATTTTAAATAATTTAATCTTCCTTTTGTGAATCAGCCATAAATGGATCCTGATTTGTGAGAGAAATTGCTGTCCTGAAGTGTAAGCAAAAAATTTAGAGCAGTTTTCTGGCTAATGGCCTATTTCCAAACCACTTGTTTGAGGAGCCTCCTTTTTGTGGGCTGTTACTGATTACATGTACCTGAACAGTACCAATCTCATTTCCTGAAGGGCGACTGAGATGCTTGGGGTGAGAAAGCAAGGAGCAGCGAGTGCTCCTGCTCACTGAGCAGCACTGGTAGGAAAAGCTGCTGCTCCTCTCAGTGGCTGCCAGAAAAGGAGGCAGCAGCAGCCAGACAAGGCAGTTCTGGAGAGAGGGGAAACAGCCAGAGCATTGCCATGCCACAGCTCCTGCAGGAGCCCTCAGTGCACAGGGATGGAGGGGGGAAAATGACAACATCAGATGTCCTGAAGCAGCCAGGGCAGTGTCCCACATGTTCAGAGGGCTGTGTGTGGGAGCTGTGCTTTCACACTGCTTTAGGTGGAAGTTTGTTAATTAATTTGAAATGAAAACTTTTGATTGTGTCTTGCATAAGTAATTCCCTTGCACTCCCCCATCAGCAGTGGCAGTGGGCAGCTTTAAGGCCAAATGGGCAAAATAGAGTGTTGGCAGAGCAAACTGTCAAACAGCAGTCATGTCCCCATCTCTTCCCAAGTGCTGCTGTTTGAGCAAGGCTCCCTCTCTGTATCCCCTTTTCTCAGATGGGTCTGTCTCTCCCCACTGCAGATCACTACTGTCTGTGAGTGATCACAAGCTGCTTCCTCCCCACTCTCCAGAAGCTCTCTGGACTGTCAGAGTTTTAGTCCCAACTTCTTGAGAAACTGAAAAAAAACCAATACCATGACCATAAACCACTGAGTAAATCACTTGAATGTCCCAAGAATCACTTCATTTTCACAAGAAAACTGTTGTTTTACTGAGAAAACCCTCTTGGTGAGCCTATTGATGCTGAGTCCAAATGACATAAATATGACAAGTTTTGTGTAATTTAGATAAAGTACATGAGTTAAAGTCCCTTGACCAATTGAATGTCTGGTGTTTATTTCTATTTCATTAACAAATTAGTTTGTTGTCTAGGAGAATCAATAAGCAATTTGAGATCAGAGAGCTCATTACACTCATTAAACTTGGTATGATTTGTAATGAGGAACAAGGCTCCCATTTATCAGAAGCCAGCTGAAAGAAAGCCAGAGCACTTCAGAAAGATTACTCCAAATCTCCCAGACCCTTAACAACTTCTTAGAGAGCAAAGAAAGTTTTAGAGGCTCTCCCCATGTGAATCTCCAGTTAAAGAGCACATGGCAGAGTTCCAGGTACTGAAGTGCCCAAGTTCAGCCCTGAACACACTAACTGTGAACCAAGCTGATGCTTTCTGATGTCTAAGAAACATCTACAATCTTCACTGAACTAGGACCAGCTGTTCCACAAGGATCCACTCTTGGCTAAAAGCATGGATTTATGGCTTATTATTGTTCGTGGCTCCATAAGAACCCACATCAACTGCACAGACTGGGGCTCACTAAACCATTGTTTTGGAACAAGATTTTTGCAAACCTTTGAATTAGTTGAACTGATTTATATATCCCTAAATACTCCTTTCTCATCAGCAAGTCCAACTGCTGACTGTAAATATTATGACCATATTATCTTTATTTTAATTCAGGGAAGATTTTAGCTGCCCTCAGAAATATTGTGTCTCCTTCTTCTCCATCTCTTTTCCTTAAGAAAGCAATGGACACTAACTGAATAGTTACTGTTTAAATAAGTTGCTTAACTCCCACAAGACCAAAACCCTGCATTACCTGGTAGCAGAGAAACAAGATGTCACACCTACAGGTATTTATTTCCTGCTATGACAGGCTATATGACTGAGTTCTTCACTGATTCTCCATATATGCACAGCATTGTCTCCCTCTGCACTTTGGATAAGCCATTCCTATGGTGCAGAAGTCTTCCTGGGGTTCTGTTTTTCCTTTTTCTTTTCTCTGTAAGGCTTATGCTTTTTGTAGGACATGATAAATACAGGCTTTCCTCCTTCAGAAGTGATTAAGCTCTTCAATCACTCCCTACAGTAAAACAGGTCCTAAGGCAAAGAGTTTGTTTATGTGTGTTTCCTCATCTCTGCTTTCTCTCATCATGCAGAGTCCTAAGTGTCTCATCCTAATTAACAGTTTGCTGTGAGCCATCCACAGCAATTGTGTCTGTCCATAATCTACAGTCAGAGGACAAAAGCTGACTCAAAAAAGCCTTGTGAGTTTGCTTTGCCTGTACCTCATTGCCCTCTTTGTATGTCAAATATTACCCCAAGTGCAAGTGAGAACTGAGGGGAGAGTCGCTATCATCTGCATTATATTCCCAGCATTCATGTGCAGCACTCCTCCCTCTCCCCAAGCCATCAGAGCTGCCAGAGGTTTGGGTCAGCAGGACCCTGCAGAGCCCCAGAAGGGAATAAATGAGGACATTTATGGCTGGCTAAGGACATCTTGCATTTGAGAAATATTTCACCCTGAGAAGTCCTCAGGATTTTTTCCATTTTCACCTCTGAGGTCAAGTGGGTCAACAATGGAGCTCACAAGATGGAGGGAGAATCTGGGCTCCCACCCAAAATCCACCAAAAAGGGGCTTAGATGCACAGGGGATTCAAGGGTTTCAAACAACCTCACCCTGCACTCTGCTGAGCACAGGATTGCCTCAAGCCCCAGCAATGTCTGGGTAAGAGAAGAGTATTCTACTCTTAAACTTATCATATTTGATCTTCACCTTCAAATATAACATCCAATGTTAACAGGGTGAAAAGTGTGAGCTTAAAACAACAGGAGAAAATTACCACTATGAGACCAAAACACTCCTAAAACTTGCCCCTTGCAACACCTGAAACATTTCTCCCTGAGACTGTTTTTCTGGTTTAGCTGGAATTTGTGAGATAGAAATCACCTGCTGTATTTCAGCAAAGATGTCAATAAAGCCTCCAAAGTACTCCTGGCCTGTGAAGAAATACATTTTGATTCTAAATGGAAACATCCCTCTATGTCTTTTGAAAGATCACCCCAGTGTTTAAACAGAAAAAAACAAGTCTAAATAAGTGCAATTATTCTTCAGCAGATAATGAGGAAAATCTTCCCTGCCAGTACAAGCTGAGAAGCCCAGGGTAAAGAATGAGACTGAGCGGGCTGGAGCAGTTAGCAGAGGTGGCTTTTAGTGGAAGGTCAAAGGGTAGGGAGTGGATCACTTCAAGATGTTTCTCCATCTCAGCAGTGCCTGTCATGGACATGTGCAGTGACAGCTCACAGAACTGAAGCAGCTGAAGCTTTGCACAGCTAAAGAGCAAACCCAGCACTGAGAGCAGTGCTGAATCCAGCTCTGCATTTTGTGCTTATTTTATGGTACTTCACAGAGCATTCCCAGAGTTCTCCTTTCAGTAGGAAGGATTTGTAGCACTGTATTATTTTGTTACCATGCATTAGGGTGATTTTGATCGAAGAAGGTCTGACTCATAACTTCACACTACAGGAACAGGCTGGAGTTTACTGGAACTGAACAATATCAATAAACAGCCACAGTCATATTAAGGCTCTGTGGTTTGGCTCATTTAGCATGCTGGCTTTATTAAATCTGGCATAGTTGAAATTATGCATCATGCAAGGGCTATTTGGTAGAATTTGTCAGGTTTTAAAGAAATGCTTCCAAAAAATCCCAAGAATAGGAAGATCAGAAATATTTCCTACATAAACAGTCGTGATCTTTTTCACTAAAGGACCTCCAAAAATCTGGCAAGCTGCAGAAATCCAAATGCTACTTGCAGACCTACTAGGTTTAATTGTGCTTTGAACACATTCCTATTCTGACAGAAAATCTGAATTTTCCCACTCTGACAAAATTATTGCTTTCAATTTTGACTGAAGAAATGATAGTTTCTCCCTCTCAGTAAAAATCCTAGTTTTCAGGGTGAGATGGAGCCAAAACACCAATGGAAAGCTATGGCACAGACCCCTTCTCACACCACAGGAGCTCTTAAGGAGCCAAAGCAAAAAGGGAAGAGTTGGTCAAGAAGGGAGAGGCTATTTCTGTACATTTCCACAATGTGGAAATAAGCAGTTGCATAAAGGGTGGATTCACTAATCACAGTACATCACTAAATTTTTATTTACTTGGGCAATCAGGTTTTCCATCTACAAAGAAGTAAAATATTACTGCACAGGTGAGGTGGGCTTCACACTAAAATGGTCTCACAGACCTTGGAGAACCTCCAGGTGTGAATGACAAATACAAAATGAGGTTTTACAGAGAGGGCACTGCAAAAGGCGTAGGGCTGACAATGAGGGTATGCAGAGCAGAAGCACAACCACCAGGAGTTGTTTCACAGGTCCACCAAAAAGAGAAGACAAGAAAGCAAACGCTTCCTCAGAGCCACATAAAGGCAGCCAGTGTACAGGATCCATCATTCTTTCCCAGAAAATCCCCTGGTCAGACCTGCCAGAGCTGGTTGCTTAAACTGTAGCTATAGGTTTAAATTTGGTTTTATGCTAAAAAATTCCATTATCTTACCACTTTTTTTGTTTCTTTCTCAGTTTTTTTGCTATATATTTTTAATATTTTTCTGCAAATAGGTGAAAAAGAAAGGAACCAGGACAGTATTGTGGTTTTGCAGAGCAGCTGTTCATGTGCCATGGCCTTGTCCCCATCCCACAGTCAGGTGCAGAGTTGGGTGACCTGCCTGATTGGGCTGAGCAGGAGAGCCTGGAGGCACAGGGCACAGGGAGAGCTGCACAGCCTGAGCAGCATGTCACAAATGTCACAGGGGAGAGACTGTCCCCACATCAGAGGGTGGGCTGCACACACACTTCTGGCCACTGTAATGGGGGTCCCAGCCCCATGGCTGCCAAGACTGATGCAATAGGAGTGCAAGGTCTGGTGAAGAAGTAAACAGAGCACCAGGAAGGGATGATCAGCATTCAGGCTGCATCCCTGAGAGCCTGCTGAGGGACCACTCAGAGGGAGGTGCTGCTCCTCACCCTTGCAGACAGAGCCAGAAGGACAGATCTGCCTGCTGAGTGCCTGAAACAGTGGAGATCTCACTTGGGCCCTCTGCTCGTGCTGCGTGGTAGCACTGCTTGGTCCAACAACTCACAAATGCAACTGCACTTGGTGCCAAACCCAGGGTCTCCCATCTCACACCCTGTGAGACCCACTGCTAGCTGGATTTCACTCTGCTCAAGCTGCTCTCAAACCCACTGGCACTACTTGGCACTTGGGAAATTAATTTCAAACCAAAACTGCTCCTGCCAGCAACAGTGCTGGCTGAGCCAGAAGCAGATATCATCAGTGAGTGATGAGTGCTCATCATGTCCATCTGGGAGTACCCAAAATAGAACCAATGTACACTTTTCTCATGTATGACAATCTACACAATGTGAGATAGAGTCGAATCCAGCACAGGGGGTAGTCCCACTCCAGCAGGAAAGGGGACCAGAGGCCATTCAGAGAGCCCTGGCAAGCTGCACACTTGATTTCATGAGCATGGAGCCTCTGCTGCCTCTGGTCAGAGTGGAATCAGTGGGTGATGGGAGAGGCCTCTGGTCAGAGTCAGGGTTGCTGCAGACTGGGCAAGAGTCACACAGAGAGCAGGGCAGGAGCAGCACTCTGCAGGGGTTACACCAGGGGCCAGCAGCCCCAGATGGACAGACATCCCAGCTGATAGGGACCTCAGAGATATCCACTCCTGGGGCTTCAGAAGGGATTGGTACCATGGGGAAATCAAGTGTGTTGTCACAGAATCACACAACAAGCTGAGATGGGAATAAAGCAGCTGGTGAGATGTCTGGGGAGCCTGGAAACAACATTCACTCAGGGAGGAGACATGCATGGACTGAGCAGCTCTGCTGACATCCAATCCCACAGCCCATCCAAAGAGCGTCCTTCTATGTAAACATAGTGAAAGATCTGCTACTGCTGAGAAAATGTGCCCATAAACTTACTTTGAACTAAAGTTGAAATATTTGTGCAAAATTGCTGTCTGGAGTCCCAATGTAAGTGCTATCAGCATAATGTGAGCCAACACTGAGAAAGTTATTCTGTTATAATCTCAGAGAAAATAAAATACATGAGAAATATGCTTTAGTGATGTGCCTTACAAACAAGCAGTGAGAAATATCTCAGTTAGGTTTCCTGGATTACCTGCTAAACAAGAGTCATGAAAGATTGAATCCACAGAGCACTTGTTCTGTTGAATGTTAATGCCCCTAAAACTCCCTTGAAGCAGATAAATAACAAGAGATACATCACTTGCCATTTTTTATCCGACAGCACAAGAGATGTTACAGCCGCTTTGGTAAATGAACTGAGGAGTTCACTTAAGCAGAACTTCCTTGAGCATGTTTGTGCTCTCCCTTCATTTTTAAGAGCCTCTCACAGCATCCCTCATGCCCCTGTGACAGCCCTCCATCTCCTCCAAAAAGGACTCACAGAAGTTCCTTAGTGATTGGGTTGAGACAGCAAGGTCAGGATACTGGGAGCAAAAGCTTGGAGCCAATCTGAACTGGAAACTGCATTATCATATCTTGCACTTGTTTCAGTGGAGCTCATCAAATGAGATGGAGATCTCCAAATAAAATAATTTGCATTGGTGGCAAGAGGAGAATTTAAAAAAAAAGACAGAAAGAGACATAGTAAGTAGACATAGTAAGTAAAGGAAGCAAACAGGAAAATCAGTGTCCAATATTGGTTTTGATTGAGGGTTTTGGTGGAGGTACCAGACCTGCTCTCCAACGTGAGTTTTTTTTTGGAATCCACTACTGGATCTTGAACATTTTCATTAAAAGCCTCAGCCTCCATCAATCCTTTTCTTGAGTTCTGTGACCGTGACAGTGTTGCATTTTAAAGCATAAAATCTCTTTGCTGTGTTATTTTGGCAGAGAAATGCAGAGTTTGCACACCCATGAAATTCAACTGGTGTGATAGCTTTGGGCATTTGTTTGCCTTTCAGTACACAAAGCCCTTTTATTCTGATAGCTGTCATTAGCTGCTGTTATGCCTTTTTCTCCCCTTAATCTGACTGTATTTATAAGTATATTTCTATGTTTGCTCCTGTTTCCACAGCCATTACTTGGTTCATTTTACTAATATAAATCTGTAAGTTTTGTCCAACAAAATATTTGAAATGTGGCTCTGGTTAGTATGTATCTGTTTTCTCAAAGCAGCAAAGATCTAAAACTCTTACATAGAACATCTGTGTGTGTTAGACAATCCTCGGTTTGGACAATGCTTTGAACACACTCAATTTACATTTCATTTCATAGACTTGCTCATGCCTGAAAAAGAAATAACCTGATAAATTATTTGCAGTTGCTGCCAGCTTAAGCAATGGCTGAAATGCTTTGTTGACGAGTGGAACTTTTCAGATTATTTTTGGTGCTGTGACATACTGCTGTACATAACCCAGACTGGAAAATAATTGACAGCCTCTGGCATCTTGGAGATAAGCAGTATCAGCTGCCACAGGGTAGTGGACTGTGTCTCATGAGTAAAACAGACTCTGGCAGTAGCTTTGGGAGAGAAAACCTGATTTTTTTCTAACAATTGTGTTGTTAACACATTTCTATTTTATTTTGATTCAGCCTTTAGATGATTATTTTCTTCTTTTTTGCTGATCTCTTCCTTTGGCATGTTGGGCATCATCATCCAGTCTATTTGGAAGTATGACTGAAAAGTAAGGTGACCAGGAACAAAAGGGATTTCAAATACAGAAGTAATTTTGTGGGTCTAGTGTCTCTTCCCTCCCTCCATCCCCTTGGCAAGAGGAGGAATTATCCCCCTCTCCAGCTGCTGAGAGAGACCTGTGGCACTGTGTCAGCCCAGGGCCACTGTGCGAGAGCTGAGCAGCCCCCAGAGGGGGAATCTCCCACCATGGACATGAGGAGCCACTGTAGGATTTACCCTCACCCTGCAGGAGCAGCAAAGGGGCTGCAGCCAGAGGGGGAAGCAGGATGAACCACCTGAGACTGCAGGGATGCTCTGTGTCCAGAGCTGCCTTTGGTGCAAAACATGGAGCCCACTGTCTGGCTGAGAAAATGTGCCAGAAAACTGGAAGCAAATTAGGAACACCTTTCAGAGCAGACTGTGTTCTACTGTGTTCCTGATAATGATGACACATCAGATGAGATGTCTAGGCACAGGAGGAAAATGAGAATGGGCATCTACACCCTCCTAAATTATTTTCTCATCCTGTTCTCCTTTAGTACACCCATGTCTATGCACTGCTGCTGTGTACTTGGCCCAGGGGAAGCCTTTGCTTTAAGTCACAAAAGAATTACAGACACAGTTGCATGTAAGTTTGTCAGATGGTAAAAGCAATCACAGGCATCTACTGGTTTCAAACTGTTTGTTTAGGGATAGGAAATCAGTTGCAATAAAACCTTTCTGGCAGTGTCATCTCTGTATGATAAACACACACACACACACACACGTATGTGTGTACATATACATATATAAATATAAATAAATATAAATATAACTAAAATATAAATATAACTAAAATTATAAATATAAATGTAAATGTAAATATAAATATAAATATAAATATAAATATATATCTTTGAGGGCCAACCATGGCACGATCTCATTAGAAAATATTTTTTTTCCAAATCTGAAACTAAAACAAGCAGAAAAGCATGGCCAGTGAGTGAGTATCTACCTTTATACTACATAAACATGCAAAAGCCCTGTCAGAACAAAGCCTCATGGGTTGAAGCTCATTTGACACCTGCTCTTGGTCCCTAAGAAGGAAGTTGTTCAGCTGTTATTCAAAGAGTATGACAGTTTCAGTGTTCACACTCTTAAAAGCTCTTTTTGTTTTCATGTTGTGGGTGCTCTCTCTCACAGCAATCAGTGCAGGAGTTGTCTCCTGAGCATGTCCCTTTTGGAATGCTTTGAGCCCACAAGAGGCAGCTCAGCCCAGGGCAGATGAACCACGGTTCACAAGCCACAAGCTCCCTGCACACATTTTAGAGGTGCCAGGCTGCAGAGGTGCAGCCTGTGGTGCATTTCACAGGCATTTACACATCAGGTACATCCAACCCAGAGCTCAGTGACAACGTGGGCCCAGTAAGAGAGTGAGATTTGGCAGAGACACCTTCCCACAATCACATGTCACCTTCCAGAAAGATCTGGGCATAAGCCATCCTTTATTCAGGCAAACTGAAAATTTTCCCTACTCTATCTTTTATCTTTTTAGGTCTCAGGGAAGACGTAACTTGTGTCATTCCCTGTCTTGAGTATGTTTTGTATTTTAAGCTCACTTTTAAACCCAAAGGAGACTGAAAGTTGAGCATATTCACAAAGGCTTCCTTGAATTTTAACATCTTTGGGGGAACTCTTTCTGATTTTTGGAAGACAAGAAGTTGTCTCTCATTGCATGCTGAAAACAACTTGAGGTCACATCAGTAACAGCACATTGAAGAGGTTGTAAAGACTGAGATAACTCTGGTTTTGAGCTAATAATATTACTCTGACACAGTGCATGTAATTGTCTCTGGGGGGGATGTTTTAATTAAAAGGGGAAAAATAAGTTTCTTTTCAACTACAGCTTCCTTCTACCTCTCATCAAATAAAATGTAGATGATGCAGAATAATTATTCTCATTATTCCTAGTGGCTTGTGCTCAAAGCATTTGTGATAACATCTTGCTTTACTCTTTGTCTTTTTATTACCTGTAGGATACTGTAGAATACCAGGCTAATGCTGAACTGCATCAGTGCAGGCAGCCTTCGGGGCTCATATCTTACTATATGTTTTAACATCTTATCAATCTTTAAATTTAACAGACTGATTTATGTGCTGGTGTTATGATGAGCTCCCTCTGGTTACTGAACTGTGTTTTATTTGGATGCACAGGTCAACAGCAGCTTCTGCAGATCAGTTCTCTCTGGTCTCTGCCAGAAGCTGACAGGAGGCAAATCTTTTGTGCTTTTCTGGAAAATAAACTGCAGATTTTCTTTAGGAAAAAAAAAAGGCATTGTACACAAAAGAGGAAGATCATGTGAATAGTGGAGAATGGGATAAGGAAATGAAAATGAAGGCAGAGTTGCATGGTCCTGAATATTCAGAATAATTATATTTCATCCTCCAAGAATATCATTCCAGATAAAAGCATGAGATGAATGTCTCCAGCTTTCCAGATCAGGAGTTCTGGAAGGAAAATAATGAGACAGAAAATATTTTACATTTGTATGGAAGACTTCTGGCAAATGACACTTGTGATTTCTTAGTGTCCCCAAGTAAAGGAAACAGGTGATAAAGTAGTCAGTGAAGAAAGATACATTTCTTTTTTCTATCTTCAGTGTTTGGAGTTCCAAATCCATCCTACTGTTTTATTTCTTCCTTGCATCAGTATAGTCACCTCTTGAAAAGAAAGGCATTTTACAAAATTTTCTGTAAGTCTTTTTAATTTAAAAATTGTTCAGATATTCCTAACTGTTTCAAGTCCATTCTTCTTCTACTTTTGCTCGTGTATTCTGATACTCCAGGCTTTCCTTTAGAGTTGCAATGAGGAATTACAGTAAAATCATTGAAGCATCTTGTTAATTGCTGTCTGGTGGCTGATCAGGGGTTGTGCCTTGGCAAATTTTATTGGAAAGTACTTTGTCACAATCTGACAAGATAAATTAATTAGTGTAAAACTCCACTGTGCATTCATTAATGCCAATGTACCTCAGACCTTTGACATAGCTGGTGCTACATAATTTACACAATTGGCAAGGAGCACAGTGAAACGGGGTTTATTTCCATTGAGCATTCACTTCTTAAACACACATGCCTTATAAAAAGGAGATTAACTGACTCTTTAATATTGTTAAGGTGATGTATCCCTAGTTGCTCAAGTAGTCACAGTGTTTGTACACTATTTTGGTATGTCTGCAGAAGTACAGCCTAAATATTATTGTGCAAAAATATTTTCTTTCTGGTGGTTTAAAGCTTTCAGGTGCTTTACAGCCTCTCACTGTCACTGAATTAGAGCACTGCTAGTTTTCCTTGATAGCCATGTGTCCTTGCTATGTAAATGTGAAAAGCTACAGATAGGCAAGCAGAGTGTGGCAGGTGATTTTATGATGCAGATGGACTAGGAATATTTTCATGTCAGAAATACAGAGCTGTTGAGAGCATTAGGGATGGTTGTAGTGATAAACTCAAGTCTGGAAGTGACTGTGTGGAAATAAAAGGGACTGAAGCCACAGGAAGCAGTAACTACAATTCCTTTAATAGTCGTCTGATGAAATCATCCATGATATCATGCAGTCTAGGAGAAGTATATAGCTAAGCTCACACTGCATGGTGTAGAGGCACACAGACGTCCTGATGCTGATTTTGCTGGAGTCAGCAAATAAATTTTTGCTAACTTTAGTTGATTAGAAAATCTTAAAATCTTCTGACCCTTTTCTACAAAGAACAGATATTGTAATTACCAACTTGCAGAAAAATCAAAGTCCTAACAAGAACTTCTGTTCCCATTTTGTTCTCTGTACATTTTGGTTTCAGGGTTTAAGGCATAACCAGAAATCATCCCTCCACCACAATGTCAGCAGTAGTCACTATTATCTCCTCATTATTAGGGACCTGTATTTCAAACACCCACAAAAATATTGATTCCCTAAAAATTCCTTTTATCTTGATATTATGCCACTGGCAGCAAGAAGAATAATCTGTATCTGAAATAAAATTGCAGTGGGTTTTCTTCCCTGGTTGCCAATACACTGTTGCGTCAGAAGCAATACAAGAGTTGTGGGCCACAATCATCTAGGCTATTGTTTTCCCTCTGCATTCAGCCAAGAAGGAAAGTGTGGGTGTCTCTTTCCTGATCTTGCCTTTTAGTCACCCCTCTCCTGGGAGCAGCTGCTCCCCACTCACTCCTGGGGCAGCTGCACAGCCCATGACTGGTGGAGGGGCCACTGCAGCACAGGCACAGAGTGGTCCTGGTTTGGGATCCTACAGAAACTCAGGCCCCCAAAGCTGAGAAGTCAAACCTTTACCTTATTCTACTGGTAAAATTTTATATAATTTTAACCTTTGTTTTTACCTGTCTCAGCAGATGATCATTGCAATGCAGCAGCACAGTTCAGGTACAGTCATTTTGCAGTTCTCAGAAAAATCACTAAGTGCAAGCCTCCCTTCTGTATTCCCTGTTTACTTGTCTCACCCATCTCTTAATTTGTATGTGATGCTCATATTTTTAATATAAAAGGTGCTCTGAGTCAATGCAAGGACTTGAATCAGCTCAGCACAATGGAAATGAAACAGAGAGCCCCACTGTGATACAGATAAATAGTTCCAGAAATGTAGCAGAAAATGAAACGCAGAAACCGTGTGCATATAACATATGATTACCCTAGCACTTGCCAAACAGCTTTTGAAATATTGGAAGGTAAGATTTCTGTGAAGAATAGGAAAACAAGAAAAAAAGGAGGAGAAAATCCCCTTCCTCAAAGAGCATAATGGTATGAATTATGAGTATCTGTCACAAGAGCTGGAAAGTGCCATATTGCAGTAAGCATGCACAAGGTAAACGGAAAGACATGCTCTTAATAAAAGCTCAAGATATACTCTTAACAAACTTAGTAGTAAGTTTTCAATGTTTCTTACCAAAAGTATAAGTGAAACTGAGCTCAAAACAGGGAGTTCAGTCAAGAGATACATAGCATGTAACACAAGGCTTGGTATTTGCTGCTTTCACAACAGTGTAGAGGCAAAAGAAAGCAAGTGTAGTAGAAGATAGAATGCCTTTTATTGCTTAAGTGTTGCACTTTTGGACAGCTGATGGGCCCAGAAATCTTGTCTGGGAGATTTTTTTTTGTTGTTTTTTTGGGTTTGGTTTGTGTTCTGGTTTGTTGGTTGGTTAGGGTTTTGGGTTGGGTTTTTTCTTTTTGCAATATAATAAATTCGAAGCTCAGTCTGGGCGAAGCACAACTGCTGGAGTTTCACATAATTGTATGAATCCGTTCAACAGTTTGAGAGGAAAAGAGCAGTTATTCCAGTGGAACAGAGCTAGATGAGGGGAAAAGAAACAAGGTATAAGGTCACTCTTCTCTGTGGGACTGAGATAGGTAATCAGGACCTGAAGAAAAGAAGTGGTCTCATGGTGACTGAGCTTCTTTGCTGATAACTTTGACTTGCCACTTAGAACTCCCTGAAGACCAGAGAGGAGAGGAGGTTTAGATACAAAAAGGAACAAGCTAATTACACAAACCACAGTAATTTCTGAAGTATAAGTGCACTAAAGTAGATCTGTCATATGATAGGAATAGCTGGTAAAACAGTGACTCATGGATAGGTCACTTTTAAGCACCCCTAACTGGGCATTTAGGTGTGCATTTTCTTAATAATATTAGTGCTTTAAAAGGCTGTGAATCATCCAAATGAATTTCAGAGATGTGTGGAAAGTGACCATCCATTGACACCAGCTGAAGTAGGTATGGATCTCTGAAAAGGTGACTGGCTGCCAACATCTTTGCCAGAATTAAGTAAAATTTTAAAGCATTGGCTCCCTACCCAAGTCTTTTGACATCTGAAGGCCTACCAACACCTGCCGCTTCCCCAGCCTGCAAGAGGATGTGCTCTGCTAAATCTAGGCCAGAATATCTAGAACTGCTCTTTATCCTCAGACATTTGCCAAACCTCTGTCATCTCTTCAACTCCATTTCAAGGCTAACTAAAAATGTTTTATTTTGCTTTGGGATTTTTACCCATTTTAAACAGAAGGAAAAGTATGCTGAATTTAGTGGCTATATGCTTAGGATACCCTATTTGTATTGGCAGTGGCTGTTAGAGCTGTGACTATCAAACATGATGTGCTACTATAATTTAATGGAAAAGACTTTAAAATTTGTATTTGCATGTTGGAAAGATTTTGTTTGATTGTTTTTTCTAAATGACAGATTACAGTCCAAATCAAATGGAAGGGCATTGTCACACCCATGTGCTATTTTGTTTTCACATAAGGATGCAGCCCATTGCATTTGTCCAGTTGGGTAACTGATGATTGTCAATAACATTGAGAGCTTCATACAATGCTAAAAGTAAAATCCCATATATTAAAAAAAAAAAAAAATTACTCTGATTCCACACAAAGAATGAACAAATTGCTGCCTAAATGAAATTAACTCTGAGCCATCCCATCCTCTTGCAAAGTATTTTGGGTGTATTTTAACTTTGCACTATCACTATTGAAGTGATAATTAACTACCAGAAAAAACAACATATTAGCCTGTGGTGGTTTGACCAGGAAGAAGTGGGAATTCTGGGATGCTGTGTTCAAACCAATGGGTGCTTGGATTTTGATATTGGCAACTGGTGTAGCCAGTGGGTTTTTGGACACACCTCTGAGAACACACAGGGGTTAAAAGCAGAGCTTCGGCACTGGGAGGCTCTCTTGGGACTTGAGGGATGGAGGTTGGATCTCCCTTCCCCCATCCAGCTGCTGCTGCTGGGCTGAGAGGGGCAGCCCTGCGGTAGGCCTGGGCCCGGACAGAGATGGGGGTGAGGAGGCCCTGGAGGATGGAAGGGTGGAGGAGCACCAAGAGACATTGGGCAGCCATTCCCCCCCCCCCCCCCCCCCCCCTTGGAGACAGACAGAGAGAGAGAGAGTGCAGCCTGTGTTTGTGTGCCGTTACCTTGAAACTCAGTAAATATGTGCTGGCAGCAGGCAGCCCGGCTGAGGAGATGGGGGGGTGCAGCCAGGAGTCCGGCCGCCTGGAGGAGTTTTTAACCCTTTTTGGACAATGAAAACCTTACAGAACATTAACCCTTCCTAGACAAGTGATAAGAGTGGAGGAGGACAAAGGAAATGAGTGAGTGATAGAGGTCTGGACCAAAGAGAGAGTGAGAGATGTTAGAAGAATGGAGAAGATGGAGTGGCATTTTATGCTGGACTCTTTTGTGTAGCCATGGACAGAGCCATGTTTCTGTGTGATACAGAGACTGAGTCCAGGGGGAGAAACGTCCCAGAGCCAAAGAAGATTCAATGTGGGTACCCCTCGGCCCCAGGGGGTATATAAAATATGGGGGGGACAGATGTCCCAAAGGTGAGATACTGTGCTTTTCTGGAACTGGACAAAGCATCCTTAAAAAGACAACCCTGGAAGCAGCCCTGATTCTTGTTCGGTGGTGAGAGCACCGGAACAAGGACAGAAAAGGCCACTACAACACACAGAAGGACTCCCTCTCCTCTTGAGGAACTGAAAGTTGAGCATTCTAAAGGGGTGGTGCTGGACCCAGAATTGGTGATTTTGGAAGACGTATTGTATTGGGAATTTAGGGGGGAGGAGGAGGAGTGTTTTTGTGAGGTTGTCATTTTCCTTGTGTTTCTTTTTTTTTTTCCTTTTTTTCCTTTGTGTGTAGTTTAGTAATTGTTTGTGTAGTTTAGTTAATAAACTTTTCTTTTTGTTTAAGCTGGAGCCTGCTTTGCTTATTCCTGGTCACATCTCACAGCAGACACCAGAGAGAAGGTATACTCATGGGGGCTCTGGCTTTGCCAGGCCCAAACCATGACATAGCCCTAATGCACTGTAAACAAATGCTGTCAATAAACAGGCACATTTAAAACACATCTGTCTTTCCATTCCACCAAGATGCATGATATACCACATACTTAGCAATGAAGCACAGTAGGTCCTTGCTTTGCACAACTTCACAAATTATCTTGTTAAAGACAACAGAACAATGTTTCCTATTGAAACATTGGCAGTGGCATTTCTAACCACTTCACCACTATCATAAGGCAGAAACATCTATCATGATTACCCTGGCAATCAAAAATGCCTAAGCAAATCACAAACCTAACTACTGTAGAAAATTATTGAACTGATTAATTCTGTAAAATTGAGTAAACATCCAATAAACTTGTCTGACCTAGAATTAAAATTAAATTCTTCACAAGAATAAACAGTATACATAGGAGAAGCTGATAGAAACCTAGACTAAGTTAAAAGATAAAAAAAAGTTGAAGTATTATAAACTATGGCATATAGTAAGCAAGAACAATCTTTCTGAGTCCACTAAATCCCTCTTATCTCTAATTTCCAGTGAGAGTGGCAAGGTAGGTTGTAAATTTCTTATACAGAAGGATCATCCCAATAATTCAAACTGTATTTTAAAGGATGCTGAAATAGCTGTCACTCTATGGCTTTTGAATCCTCTGTGCATACACATAGAACAGGGACAAAAGCTGTCTTCCTTGTGCTGTTATATCACACAAAACCTGCATTCCCACTTTCCCCACTCTCCAGTGCCCTGCCATTCTCAGTGGAGCTCTGAGGGCAAGATAAATAACAGAAGGAAAATGCTAAAATAATTATTTTAATGGCCAGAAAACAAGAAAATTCAGGTGAGATCTTTAAAACTCTGAGACAGATATCAAAGTCATAAACAGGCTTTCTACTCTGTCCCTGCATTAAAGACAGAGCAGAATCCACTTATCACCAAATTAGGTCATTGGCTTTAGGGGCTCTTTCACAAGGATGAGCTTGTCCTTAGCTACTTCCTGGACACCTAAACCTTCTTGCTTTCATATCAGTGAGACTACTGAAAGTTTTGTCTGGTGTTTGAATCAGGAAACAGCATTTAGACCACTTAATTCAAAATGGTCGCAGATTAATGCAGCACAGCCCTGACATGATGCATTTTATTTTATTTGAACATGTAGATTTTTTTCCCATGTTTAAATATTTCAATTTTTACCTTGAATTTTACGTATATAGCAAGAGATATCCTAGTATTTCACTGCGCTGATTTTGGTTATGCCAATTTTCTGGCACTGAAGATGGAGCCCAAAACTGCAGTTTGACTAGAAGCCAAGGAAAGGGGGAAATATGTTAAAGACTGTTATTTTCAGGGCAGATGTTGCTTTCTTTTGGTGCCAGTCCCCTAGCAAGCATGAGAATCAAGTGCAAAGTGTCAGTCCCAGGTTACCCTCTTATCAATATATTGCATGGGTTCCATATCCCCAGAGTTTCATACCTCCTTGATGTTTCCTGTAGGCATCTCCTCCAGGCACTGACTCTTCCTTGTCCTCACAGCAGCCAGCTGACTCCAGTTCCCCTCAACCAACCAATCCACTCTTTAATAACACTCTTCTGATAGGCTACAGGTGTGGCCTGTTAACATCAGGCCTGCTTCTAATCTTTACTAATTAACCCAGCTGCAACTCTTTAGGGGATAAGATTACTCCCTATACTGCCTTTATTTACTTATACTCTATCCCCCTACAATTCCCCCTTTTTCTTTTAATTACAGAGTAGCAGTATTTCTAGAAGCACGTTTTCAAATAAATTAACATTATGACACATTCATATATTTCATTCTGAGCTAGCAGCTATACAAGTGTTCAGACAACATATTATAGTACAAATATACGTTTGTAAATGTTAGTTCAGTTTTATAGCTTCTCAGCTTACAAAGTACTTATCTTGAAAATCTTTTATACTCATGTTTAACAAACATTAATTGCTGCAATTAATATATTTTTCCAGTAGTTTAGTACTCAAATACTTTTCCCAGAATCCACGGGGTTACATGGTCAAATCTTGCTTTCCTGAATCCACACAGTTATACAGCCAAATCCTGTTTCCCCAAATCCACAGGGTTATTTAGTCAAGTCCTTTGCCCCAAATCCACAGGGTCATCCCAAATCCCAGGGATCATATATTTTAGTCCCAAATCCACAGGGTCATCCCAAATCCATGGGGTCATATAGTTTAGTATTTGAGTCCTTTATCCAAATCACATCAGGGTCACCATTGGTTATCAATATATTGCAAAGTTTCCATATCACCAGAGGTTCATACCTCCTTGATGTTTTCTTGTAGGCAACTCCTCAAGGCACTTCCTCATCCTCACAGCAGCCAACTAACTCCAGTTCCCCTTGGCCGACCAATCCACTCTTTTATAACACTCTTCTGATTGGCTGCAGCTGTGGCCTGTTAAAATCAGGCCTGCTCCTAATCTTTACTAATTAACCCAGCTGTGACTCTTTAGGGAGTAAGATTACTCCCTATACTGCCTTTATTTACTTGTACTCTATCCCCCTACATTGCCCTCTCTCCAGGAACTGAAGAGCAGCAGAAAGGGCTGATATCCAATCTAAAGGACTTGCCAGTGAAACACTGAGTAGAGTTTCAACACAAGAACCTGGAAAAATTGCACTTTTTGGCACCCAAAGAACTAATTTTTCTTCCATTTGCCAACACAATCAGTTGGTTTTAAATGCAAAGTATGATTCAAAGATGCCTCACATGACACCAGCTCACCAGCTGGCCAGAACAGCTTTCCTAGCAATGCCTGTTACCTCAACATTTTGCAACAGCACTTAAAGTGGAGTTCACTGGGCTTTTACAATGAGTGCAGGCCCATCTGTCTGTGGCCCAGGATCAAAGAAGAAAACAGAAAAGTAAATCAGATCAAAGAGTTGAAACCTGAAGCCAAGTTTAACAGAACTGGAATGTAGAACTCTTTCCTTTAAACATCCTATCAATCCTTTTGTCCCATACACAAAACATTTGCTGAATTTGCAGTAGCTCCTGCAACTCTCTTCCAAAAACACATTGCCAAGTAGTTTCCTTTTCCAAGTAATTCTCTCTTTCATGCACTCCAAAGAATTAGAGAAACACACACAATCATTTTAAAGAACAATAAATTAAGTGAAAACTGTCAACTTTACTATGTAATTGCATTGAATCCATGCAATTACGTGCAAGAATAATTTAATTCCTTTTACTGATTCATTCCAGAGTTAGAATTACACAGTATTAAGGCTAATCTTTCATACTTAGAATAATTAATTGGCCTCAATATATTTGTTTGGGGGATGACTTAGGCAGGAAAGCACAAATTGCTCAGTGGTTAGGTGGTGTACATTTTCCCTAAGCAGTAAGTGATGATGTGAGGCTTTATACAAGATCATCACCACACTGAATCAGCCCTGGAGCACTTTTCTGGCATTCCAGGGTGGTCCCCATGCTTTTTTGGTCAATGCTTTTTTGTGTGGCTGCCAGAGGATTGGATTATCTTTGCTTGTACTTTCATTTAGTAGAAACAGAGGAAAGGGGAATTTGGTCCTTTTCTGGGACGGGTCCACATCCTTTCATCAGCCCTGTGGGTACTTCCAGGATGTTTTCCTGCTCAACTGTGGATGGATGTTCATTCCTATGTAATAGTGCAAGGAAAACAGATGGAAAGGCATGGTTTTCCATCTGCACACTGATATAATCAATTGCAGTCTTTGTGGACATGGGAAAAACATTTAGGCACAAAGATTGTCCTTTCCAGCTCACACATCAGATTGTGTATCGGGCAGGGGCCAGCCACCACCACACAGCTCCAAAGGAAAGAAGGGCCACTGAAAGAGCTTCCTCAGACTTTTCCTCAGAATTTGTTTTTGCATCAATAGGCACAAACTTACCTAATAGATTCCTAGTTTCTCAAAAAAAAAAAAAAAAAAAAAACCCAACAACAAAAAGAAAAACAAAGGTCATTTGAAGGAACAAACTGGGCTAATGAAAAGAAGGGAAATAAAAGTAATTTGCTACTCGCTGCTGAAAAGTAGCAGCTTAATGTCCAAAGTACCTTGGGGAGCTTAATGTCCAAAGTACCTTGGGGGATCATTGCCTTTTCTGTGGGTCAGTGCATT
The DNA here is from genome assembly GCF_027579445.1 of Ammospiza nelsoni. Taxonomy (NCBI): domain Eukaryota; kingdom Metazoa; phylum Chordata; class Aves; order Passeriformes; family Passerellidae; genus Ammospiza; species Ammospiza nelsoni. The sequence goes on from NC_080634.1 coordinate 102,874,530, forward strand.
AGAAGTGCTGCAGGGTTAGTGGGACATCAGAGGGTGAGGATTTGCTGTGTTGCTTTTACAAAGCACTGAGTCCCAGTGCAGCATTGGGGTGAGACCTGCAGAGCCAGAGCCCTGGGAAAGCAGGTGGGGAGGTCCGAGGACCTGCAGCAGAGGAGGAGCCTGCAGCCTGCAGGAGTACAGATATCTCTCTTCTTAGACAGCCAGCAAGGGGCAGGGGTCGTGTATTAGTAGGCCAAAGATGCATCAATTATTGATTCCATCTGTTGATTTTCATTCACAAATAACTCCCCTCTGTCCAGCCCACCAGTCCTACTCGTCTGGTCATCCCTTCTCACCTCCCAGACCAGAGTACTTTTCCCCAACTTGCCCACCCTATGCAGTGAGGTTTTACCTGCAGGAAAAAGTGTCTGAACAGTGCCTTGCAGAGCAGCAGAGAAGCTGAATGTCTGTTGAAGGCTCCTCAGCTGAGCATGCAGCTTACAACATTACCTTTAAATAAGGGCACCTTCACCCTTATTTATCCCTCAACACACCACTTTTTGGATTAAAATGAATTGTCTTTGTTTCTGCTGGGAGAGCAGATGGGAGAGAGAGGTACTCCATGGTCAGGTACTTTTCTCTGTCTGTTCCTTTACCTCCACCTGTGCCCTCAGTCTCTTATTTTCTTCCTCCTCTCAGAAAGGGCTGGGCACAGACAGAGTTTTAGGACAGTTATTGCCTTAAAGCCTGACATAATTAAAATCTCTTTCATTACCATCCCTGGTCAGAGAGTATCATTACAATAAACAGGACAGATACCTTTAGCCCTTACAATAAGAATAAAAGATAACTGCCCATGACCACATGTGTCACATACTATTAACAGAATGCACAATTCAGTAATGAGAGTTAATACAGTTTATAATGGCACTGAGGTACTGGTATAATTTAACACTCAGGTATTGGGCAGGATTCTCTAAGCCACCATTGCTTGGTGCACTCCTCCCTGCACATGGAGCTCCCGCTTCTCCAGCAGCAAGGCTCAGGTGCAGAGCACATGTCCAGTGATGGGAGCAGGTTCCCACAGACAGCAACCTCACTGTGCTTCTGCATTTCAGACTATTAAACCACCTGAAGCCTTCTTGGGAAGTCAGTTAGTTCCCAGAAGCTGCAGTAATGGCCCAAAAGGTATTGAGACAATTTTCTGCTTCTAAACCTGTCTCATCTTGGCGGGGACAGAAAGGAGCCCCCTGTGCCTGTGCCTTGGCTCCTGCACACAGTGGGGAGCTGGCAAGCCCTGCCCCAAAGCTGTTCCCACTGTGAGGGCACTGTGCCAGCAGTTCTGCCCTGGGTGATGCCATCTGATGTTTGCAGCTCTGGGTGCTGCTCAGCCCTTGCTGCACATCCTTCTGCAGGACAAATCCTCCAGAATATCTCGGGTGCCACAGGACATGGCTCCCACCATTCTCATGGCAGCCTTTCCCATCAGCCACATCCATCCCCCTCCTGACCTCTCTGATCAGCCTTCCAAAAGGATGTGCCAAGTTAGCTCTGGCAAAAGGGTAGCTCTTGTGGGAGTCAGGGAGAACAGGAGGAGCTGCTTTCCCCCTGGAGTTGCTCTCTGTCCCACTCAGAGCACACTCAGGAGCTGCTGATGGGCTGGAGCATCATCCAGGCTGCCAAGTGCAGTGCTGGTCAGATGTCCTCCTGGGGACACTGCTCAGTGCCACAGGAGCAGGGGCCCTCAGCAAGGAGCTCAGGAGCTCTTTGTTCTCTTCCAATTCCTGTTCTGTTGATTGTCCTCAAGAAAGAACTAATATTCAGCCAGGAAATCAAATTGTCATCCATTTTTCTGCTGTAAATCCCAGGGCCCCCACTACATGCCTGCACTATTTCAGAGATAGTTTCAGGACCTTCATCATCTGGAGACAGCATGGGTGTTACGGAGTAAGGATCAGAAACAAATAGAAAATAATTGACACAGGAGCGTGCCTGACAAAATTTTACTGACTGATGTGACCAATGTTTCAGTTGGAGCCATGAAGTCTTTGTCCTCTGCTCTTTGTCACATATCATAGAAAACTGTCCCCTGTGGTCAGTGGCTGTGTAGCTCTTCTGAAGAACCACATCATGTCACATAGCTGACATCATATTTTTCTTTATCATTGCTCATGAAGGCTACAATATTTCAAAAAGGACATTGAAGAATGAGGAAATATGCAGAGAGGACCGGCACGTTTGATAATTGCTCTGGAAAGAAAAGAGAACCCTATGGAAAGACATCAATATCCTTCAAGTAGGTAAATATATAGCAGAGAGAGATTTAAAAATAAATGGGAGATATGGGTGGAAAAGGAATAATTGAGACCTGAGAGCCCTCCAGTGAAAGCATCACACAACAGACAGATTTGAAACTGTCATAAGGTCAAATTATCCAATAGAATTAAATTTGTGAGGTCATTGCTGCATGAAAGTATGGAAACAATATGTAAAAAAAAAAAAATAGACAAATTCATAGAAGGAAGAGGCTTCATAATAAAAAACCCACACCTTCAAAGTGAGAAGCCCCTGACAGCAGGCTATGGATAAGAGATCCTACCAGGGCAGCATGAATGCAGACTGACTCTATGCACCCAGTTACTGCCTGAGCACTTTTCATCTTGCCTGATGGTGGCTGCAGGGAGGCACAGAGGGTTCTGGGCCACATGGGACCTGTAAACCCTTTGGCACATGTCATCAGTACAGCTCCAGACTGGCCAGAGGCAGCTGGAGCAGAGTGACTGCCATGGGGCTGAGCTGTGCACATGGTGAGAGCACCCACCTGGAGGCAGCACAGTGGGCAAGGTGATGGTGACACTTCAGCAAGGGATACCTCCACACTTCTCAGAGCTGGGGGAAGATTTTCTCTCCTTCTGACTCAGGACTGAGCACTGACAGCACAGCTGAACCCTGTATGACCAATGAGTACAGTTTATGTGATGTCACATATAATGCAATGACCTCTTTATAACTTCATATATTCCAGTCCACTCTGGTATAGTTCAAAACCAAATGCAGCAAATACTCAGTGTAAGGGAGACATGAAATTGAGATGTATGGAGCAAAAATACATCCTTCTTTTCTCATTGCAAGAGGTAAGAAAAATTCAAATTCTTCCGTTAGGCAGGAATTAAAATGTAGTTTATAGAGCAGGAAAACAGCATATTACTGAACAACTGTAAGGCAGGTGAGGTAATCATTAACTGATTCTATTATGCTACCTTCTCCCAAAATTAAAGTGACTTCCCTATAATTTAGAATGGATTCTGAAAGTATTTCCTGACAGTGCCTTTCCTAATGATGCAGGGCATGATGTTTCTGTTCACTCTTGCTTTGCCCTGTGGTGAAACATGCCAGATAAGAAAATTAGCAAGCTGTTCTCATTAGCCATTTTGGGCTGTGTATCCCACCCTCACAACAGACAACTGGCAGGTAGGCTTGGAAATGTAATCAGCTTTGAGCCTATTATGAACAGGTTTGATGAATTGTTACTTCACAAATTATGTCTGCCTGACAAAGTAACTGGCATGGGTGTCTGTGCATTTCTGTCAGGGCCAGCTTTGCTGGGTAAGGAATTTAGGACTGGTTTCAGAAGGAACTCCGCTGCCAACATTTGCTTTCGGCACCCCTGGGAATTATCCTAGTTTGGACTGTTTTACTAAGCTAAGAAATCCCCTAAATGCTCATTTCTGAAACAGTGCTGCAGCTTTCTGTGGAAGGCAGGCTCTGAACAGTAAAAAAATAGCACATCTACACTGGCACAGCCCTTTCCTTCCCTTCCCATGCTGTACTGTGCACTGCTGGCTTGTGTATAGCCTTTGGGCCTCTCCAGGGAGCTGTGTTTCCCCACAGGGCATCACTGCCACTCATCTCATGCTGCAGCATGCTGTGACCCAAACTGCAGCTCCTGCTCTCCAGAAATAGCATCCTGCCTCTGGGAGAGGTCAGCCATGGCTGACTGCCTCATGGCAGCTGTATCTGCTGGGGAGGTTTCCAAACATGCCCTGCCTGATTGCTCATTGCCTTTCTCCTCCTCAGGAATCATCTCTCAAGAGGCTCTGCATTGCCTCCCCACATGGCTGGAGACAGCACCCACACAGAGCTGTCCCCTGCCCACTTCTCACCCTGGAGAATCCTGTATGTGGGTGAAGTTTTCATAAATCACCCATGGGGAAATTCCTAGGCCTGCCCTGCTCCAGATTTGTGGCTCAAAGGCGTTAGAAACTCGGGATTTCAGATACATCACTGTGCTACAGGCAGTGTCTACAAGGGCTCTTAAGAACGTAAATGCACCCAGACTCAGAGCAAGGGTCACCTCATCTAACAGCAGCTTTCTGAAGCATTCTTAAGAATAGAGTGTAAAAACCAGTTCTCTGCCCTTACAATTCCTCCCAGCCTCTAGAAACCAACATTTTAAGGAGTTCTTGAGGTTGAATACTCATCACAGTATATTACACTGATGAGTATGGAATTACAGTGTTCACAGGGGTTTTCAGGATGAGGGAAGAGATGTAGATCTGACTCCATATTTCAGAAGGCTTGATTTATTATTTTATTATATATATTGCATTATAATTATACTAAAAAGAATAGAAGGAAAGGTTTCATCTCAGAAGGCTAGCTAAGCTAGGAATAGAATGGAATGAATAACAAAGACCTGTGGCTTGGACAGAGAGTCCAAGCTAACTGGGCTGTGATTGGCCATTAATTGTAAACATCCAAGATGGGCCAATCACAGATGCACCTGTTGCATTCCAAGCAGCAGATAACCATTGTTTACATTTTTTTCCTGGAGCCTCTCAGCTTCTCAGGAAGAAAAATCCTAAGAAAAGGATTTTCATAAAAAGATGTCTGCAACAATAGCTCTTTTCTCCATGAGCTTACCCAAGTCCCTTCAAATTCATTTTTATTTTTGGATAAATGCATTAATTTTTTGACAGTGAGATTTGGGGTTTTTGAGGGGTTTCTCCCTCTTTTTTTATTTTGTTTTGGCATGTGTTACAATAAACAGCTGAGACATGATAGTGGTAGGTTGTACCGGAGGACTGGAGCTCAGCTGCAGACCTACAGACCATTTCTGCCCAGACATGCTCATCTCATGATCAAACCTAGTGCTCTGCTGTGGTAGCCAACCACTCCTGATCCTCCTTTTCCCAACCCTCTGGGGGCAGCAGCAAGGGCAGCAGCCAGGGACATGGAGTGAGCCCTGTGTGGGGGCACTGGTTACTGCTTAAAATAATCACTGAGACTGATGTTTATGTGGTCCCTCTGGTCTGGACAGAAATATAAATGCCTGAGGAGATAAGCATGTGGACCACTCACCAGGAAGTGGAAGCAGAGGTTAAATGCCCCACATTCTCCCCAGGACCTCCTCTCCAGAGTTCCCCTCCATCACCTTCCTCAATCCATGCCTGTCCTGCCCTGCTGCTGACCAAGCCCTGGTGTCCCTCTGTGCCCTGGAGCTTCATGGCCCTGGGCTGGCCCTGGGGCATGGCAGGGCTGAAAGGGCAGGTGAGGACAGTTCTGTGACACTGTGAACCCTCCAGGAGTTCTGACCCAGTCAGTCCTGATTTTGCTGCTGATGTTGAAGCACAGCTGGTCCGACCATGACTGGTGCTGTGCTTTCCCCTGAGGTCTCCTGCTCTGTGTGGAGGGTCAGGGCTGTTCATCCACCAGCTTTGGCTGCTCTTCTGTTAGCTGGGTACCTCATTTTCTAGAAATGCCATCCCAACAATGCCCATGAGCTAAATGTCTCTTTATTTTTTTGAATTACAGATGGGCATAGTTAACATGATTCACCAAGATATATCTTATGTATAACACACTGTTCCCTTGATGAAGATTGCATTTCTCTTTAACACTTTATACTGCATTTCTCTTTAACACTTAGTATAGCCTAAGGTCATACTAGAGCAGCTTTTTTTATGAGAGATCTTGTTTTGTAAGATTATTTACTAACAGCAAAATATCAAGAAAATCCCACACTCCACAAGCATTACACAGCAGTTCCTACATGTGTGTGCTTCGAGAAAAGTCTACTCCCCGTTATCTGAACCACAGTTTTGGTAATTTTGTTTAGCTAGAGTAGAAGCAACCACCTCTGAAGCACCTCTGATCCAAGAGCTACACAGATGGTAGAAATGGACACAGCAATTCCATTAAAAATAATAATAGCCAATGTGTGGAGGTTACAGGTGAAAATAGTATATTGGACCTGTAAGAAAATGAAAAGACAAAACATGAATAAGAGTGTTCTGGGAGGACACTTAGAGAATCACAGAATAAAAATAGCTGGATGAAGAAAGTCCTCCAAAAAATGGAGCTGGCAAAAGAAAGACGTATTTTGAAACAGCAACAAAAGAGTGAATTATACCTGTGAGCTGAGAAGCTGAATGATAGTGCCAAGGTCAATGGGATGGTACACAATGGCAGGAGAGAAAGTTAAGAGGGGTTTTGTCACTTGCAAACTTGGCTATAAGAAGGAAAAATTGAGAAAAGGAAAAGAAAGGGAAGAAAGGAAAAGAAAGGGAAGGGAAGGGAAGGGAAGGGAAGGGAAGGGAAGGGAAGGGAAGGGAAGGGAAGGGAAGGGAAGGGAAGGGAAGGGAAGGGAAGGGAAGGGAAGGGAAGGGAAGGGAAGGGAAGGGAAGGGAAGGGAAGGGAAGGGAAGGGAAGGGAAGGGAAGGGAAGGGAAGGGAAGGGAAGGGAAGGGAAGGGAAGGGAAGGGAAAAGGAGAGGGGAAGAGAGGTAGAGTTTTGTCTCTGAACACCAAGGAAGCCAGAGAAAGAATAAGAAGGGGAATCAACAGCACTACAGACATCAAGAAAGAGCAGAGCACGTTCTGCAAAACCAGAAGTATAGTAATATAAAATCAGGCTGTCCTTCCTTTTCTCTGAGGCACAGGAACAATTTGATTACATTAGGGATTTGAGAAACATACAGAAAGATATTTTGCAGGATAAGAAATGTTTCTTTTACAGCTTGAGAAAAATACACATTTCTGAAAAATACACATTTTTGAAAAAAGCATGGAAGAAAATATCATTCCTGGTGAGACAAGTGGGAGCAAAAAGAGGAAGAGGAAGAGATCTTTATTTGTGATAACCATACATTTTGGAGACTAACATTTATACTTCAGCACATATGGGAAAAACAGTGAGAAATAGTATAGATGCTATATCAAAGACATATTAATCATTTGAGTTTTCCATTAAAAAATCTGATGTTTGATTGTGAACCACATTTCTGAGGGCTACACAGCACACAGAAATAACAAAAATATTTTCTCTGAAACCCAAAAATATCTTTAAACACAGGTTCTAGAGAATTAAGGAAGACAGATGCACTTGCCTTGAACATTAGAAATTCCCTAAATCCTCCATTACTTTCAAGCAGTAGTTTTAATCTCCAAGGAGTTTTTGCTGTAGATAAAAGTAAAATCTACTTGGAGTAGGTTTTTACTTTCCTCAGATGGAAATTAATAAATTGTTCAGCTCACATTGCACAGCAATTCCCAAGGCAGGACCCACAGACAGGGCATGCAGACACCTTTGGAAGCAAAGACTACAAGCAGCTCATTTTGTGGCTGGGGTTTCTACTTCACTAAAAGCTGCAGGCTGTGTTTCAGGGTGCTGATGTCCCTCCAGATTCTTGGGGAATTTGGAACAGAAGCCTCTCCCTCGAGCAAGGCACTGCCAGTTTGCTGCTGGCCACATCTGTGGCTGTCAGGGCAGGTGCCCTGAGTCTGAAGACCCTCCCATGCTTTGACCTGAGCCAGCTCTCAGGATGCTGCCATCCAGGGAGGAGAGAGCTCCTTTCCTACCAAAGCATGTGAAACACAGTGAGGGAGACATAAATGATGGTTTTGAACATCTTTCATTCTGAAACAATACTTTTTACTTACGTGGAAATATGGAAACCTCGGTGAGAGCAGCCATGGTTTACAAAGAGAAATGGACTGCAAGATGATGCTAAAGTTTTTTGCTAAAGATCTCGCATCTTCCAGAGAGAGGATCTGCTGTTTTCTACAGGATGTGCCCAGGTGAGAGAATATGGCTCCCAGCAGCTTTCTCCTATATCTTCCTCTGATGAGGAGGAAAGAGGGGACTCCCCTGACCTTGTACCCACAAGAAGCAGCATCCAAGTCTCCCAGATCCTGCAGCTCCAGGGCCTCCCTACTGGATCCCTGTGGCAAGCATGAGAGAAAACCTCTGGTGATGCCCAACTCTGTTTGTATAAATGGATTAAGATAGCACTGCCCCAGGTGGCTGAATCACTCCAGAAGCCCTTGTGCTTGACCAAGAGCAGTTTTTTTTCTCTCCTTAGAGAGTCATGGGCCACCTGCAGGTGTCTGAGTCAGCCTCATCTTCTAAATTTGCTGAGCTCCTGGCTGTAGTCAGTGGATTTAAAGAAATTGTTGATGTTCCAGCAAGCTGTAATCTGCAGATTCCCCACGCGTGCTGTGATTAGCTTGTTACAAAACTGTATGAACCACTGCAATAATCCCATGTACTAAGGAAAGGAATTTGGTACCTCTGTTCAACCCCTGTTGAGCAGCACACCTCTGACTGCTTGGATTTACAGCCTCTTTTCTGACTGAAAACAAATTTACATATGTCCAGATTCTCCCTTTTCCACTCAGCAGAAGAAAGATGACTCATTAAATCCATTGTCTGCTCTAATGAGGTGCGTGCTCATGAAGTTTCTGATCTCACTCCAAAAATGCTTCTGAGTACAGGTATTTAGAAACTGCACTTATCTGGGCAGCTTTCATCCTGTTTGTCAGACCTTTTAACTGATCAGTACAGTTCTAGGGGATGGAGCTGCAAGCCTGGAGGATGCTGCCTGTGAGGGAGCAGAGTGCCCCTGCCTTGGCAAGGCAGGCTCAGCCTGACAGGGCATCTCTGTGCATCCCTGCTGTCTGTGGTACCAGCAGCCTGTCAAAGTGCTGTAGGATCTGACAACACATGTTAAGTACTCAAATTTATCTTCGTTTTATGCTGCTTAAGATAAAAACCTTTGCCATCTTTTCAATAGGCTGCTGTCAATTAATCTCCTGCTGAGGCTGTCTAAACTTTCAAACAGCGCTGACATTTTCATTATTTGGCAAACTTGCCCTTCATTATCCACTTTGCCTCTCATCCAGGCTCCATAAGGCCTGAGATTTACCCTAAGTAACAGCTAATTGAATACATTTTCTGTGCAAGAAATCTTTTAATCTGCAGAGATCAAATAACAGACTACTTGCACAGTGACTCTTCAGCTGGACATTGGATTGCCACATGCTTGCACCATCCTAATGAACAACAGGAATCTTACACTATTTCCCAGCTCTCTTTCTTTAATCTACCAACCAGGGGTCGAACCATAAAAAAGGAACCACAGCTCAATAGGTAGGGAGGCTCCCTTTTCATGTTTTCTCCAGGCTCAAGTTTCTACAGACACATGACAAAGACATTTTCCTGCCTTTACTGGTTTGCAAATATAAGAATTGAAACCTATTAATTGTCATCAACACTTATAAATGGAGTGAGGACTCTTGTCTTGATTTTTGGAGAGCAATAATAAAGAAACTTGTTGACAAGTTTTCCCCTTATTCTTATATAAAGCCACATTCCTTTTCTGTTTTCAGTTTCCTCCTATGAAATCATCATTAAGACCCAAATTCCAGGCATTTTCAAATGCATGTGAGCAGCAGAGGGAAAGAAAATACAGCCTTGTAATTTACATGATGTGAGCACAAAACCTTGTCAAAATTCTTTAGCTACGCTAAGCTAGAGGAAAGGCAGGAAATTTTGAATTCACAAGATTAAGGAATACAGTTCAGCTTTCTGCTACCTTTACCATGAATGAAGTTGTTGATATTTTTCTCACAGAATAATTTTTCTTGAAGCTCTGAAGGGGCAAAACATATGTGTGGAAACACATTAATTTCTAAGAAAAATTTTTTTGCCCTTTTCTGTTTTATTTTCTCATAATAACACCCAACTTTCATTATGCCAAGGTTAAAAAGCTTCAGTGAAATGCTATGGATTATTTTTCTTCATAAGGAAAATCCACAATTTCAACTTTTAAGTAGACAAAGAAGAGCATGGTTCAAATTCCCAACATTTCTCTTGGGCCAGGTTTCACAGGCTCCCTTGGACTGGCAGTGATCTGTGTGAACAGCCTGCAGGATGGGCAGTGGTTGGCAAGAAAAGCAGAGCTTGTCAGGTCCCAGGCAGGCACAAGGCTCAGATGCAGACCTGCAGCTCCCACTCCCATCACCCTGCAGCCCAGGCAAGGCTTCCACCCAGCCCTGCCTCCCGTGCTGAGATTTTGAATGCTGTTATAGAAGCTCTTTCATGTATTTTCTTCCAGTCCGTCTTTCCCATCCTCTCTAAACAGACAGTAGGAATTTGCCCAATATACACAAGCTCTACAATCCAGTCTTATTGTGGTGTTCACAGGGGTCCCAGGACAAGGGAAGAGACAAGAATCTTGACTCCATGTTTCAGAAGGCTGATTTATTGTTTCATGATATATATTATATTAAAAGAAAATTATATTAAAACAATACTAAAATAAAAGAAGAAAGATTTCATCAGAAGGCTAGAAAGGAATAGAATGGAATAATAATAAAATCTTGTGACTGACCAGAGTCCAAGCCAGCTGGTCTGTGCTTGGCCATTAATTAAAAACAACCACATGAGACCAATCAAAGATGCACCTGTTGCATTCCACAGCAGCAGATAACCATTGTTTACATTTCATTTCTGAGGCCTCTCAACTTCTCAGGAGAAAAATCCTAGCAAAAGGATTTTTCATAAAATATATCTGTGACATCTTATCAATTAAAAAATTGAAAATTTCTTGAAATTTGAAATTAAATTCTTGACAATTGAAATTAAATTTCTTTGCAAACTTTCAGTCATAAATGGAGACTTCTGCAAAGAAAAGCAAAGCTCAAATGCTTTTTTCTTTTTTTTTTTCTTCTTTACAGGGGCTGTATGGCCTTTAAACACAATACAGAAGGGCATTTTTCACACTGGTCTTCTATTGACTGATAAAAAGTATGGGGAAGCAGAAAAAGTACAACACTGTGAGAAAAATCATTCACCTCAACAGATCCAAATCCTCAGGAAACATATTTTCATTTGCAATGTGACCACCAGCCTGCAGGGTGTAAGGGAGCAGTGTTGCCTCTCTGAAGAGGAAAATGCACCCCTTTTTCCACAACACCACAAGAGCTGTGTTAGCATCACATCTGAGACACGACAGAAAATTTCTGCTATCTAGAAACTACAGTGAAAGGGTTGTTGAATATTGATGTGCACCAAATGCTACTGCATATCCTAAATTAGCAGGGAGTGCCCAATTTCAGACATCAGCTATTGGCTGAAGAACACAGAAGGTATGGATAGAGGGAATCCAAATTGAAATTAAGCCTCAAGACAAAATACCCCACACAATTTCAGTGGACTAAAGCATTGCACCTTTTAATGCAAAGCCAGATTAATTGAAATTGCAAAAGTCTAATCAAAGAGTCATTACTAGTCCAGTTCTGATGATACTTATTGTCCAAATTGTATAATTATTACAGGAAGATGAGGAACAGACTTTTCAGGAGAGACCAGCAGGACTGGCAAGTTGAAGCAATATGACTCTACTTAAGGTAAAGATTTTACTTTAATTCACTTTAAGGAATTGTGAGATTTAGGGATCCATAGCATTCAAGAGGCTAGGGGTTAAATTAGATAGAGACAAAAGAAAAAAGTTGTTATTGATGTTCTCAGTGAATCACCAGCCAGTTAACTAACAGATGAGTTAGTTATTCTACAGGCCTTTAGGAAAAATCTCTTGATTCATAACCCTAATCCTTGTGGGACCTTTCAATGTCTCACACCTCAGCTGGAAATACCCTACTGTTACTGTGGGGGAAAGTAAGCAGGGAATTCCTAAAGGTTGTTTACTATAATTTCTTTTCACAATTAGTCAGCAAGCCAGCTAGGAAAGGTGCCCTCCTGGACTTGGCTTTTGTGAGTCAAGAAGGGCTCATGGGAGATGCCAGATGAAAAGAGCAATCCTGCTTCCACTGCTCATCCAGTCAATATGACTAACTTCTGGAATACAGCTTGGGGTGTGTATGATGATGTCTTGCTGTTCTTACAGACAAGGGTATTTAGCTTTTGAAAAACAACACCTTTTTTTGTGGCAGCATGAAAATCTCACTTTACCAGCTGCAGAGGATTTCAGTTTGTCAGCTTGTGTGCCACCCAGAACAGCACAAAGAGAGAACTGACATTATCTTTCTTTCATCTCCTGCTCAGTCTTGATATGACTCCTGGGATTCCTCATGCTGCTCTCAGTCTATGGTTTCCTTCCCCTGGGAACACTGGTGTAGAAGAGGCAAGGTAAGTGATGCTGCTGTGTGCCACAGATAACTCTGCTCTGCAGGATCTCTTCATGGGCTGCCAAGGCCTTTCTTGCCTTTCCTGCTGCCATGCTGAGGAAGTTGGGGTTGCATGGGGGACTGGGGGCAGGCACAGCCAGGACAGGTGACCCCAACTGACCAAAGGAACATTCCAGACCATCTGACATCACGCTCAGTGTATAAACTGGGGGGAGGAGGAAGGGAGCAGGAGACATTTGGAGTGAAGGAGTTTGTCACCCCATGTCACTGTCACACGTGGTGGGGCCCTGCTCTCCTGGAGATGGCTGAACGCCTGCCTGCCCATGGGAAGCACTGAATGAATTCCTGGTTTTGCTTTGCCTGTGTCCCTGGCTTTTTGCTCTCCCTATTTAACTGTCTTTGTATCCATGCATGACTTTTCCAGCTTTCACCCTTCCCATTCTCTCCCCAGTCCCGCTGGTGGATGAGCAGCTGCCTGGGGTTTGGCTGCTGGCTGACCAGGCTGGGATGACACAGAGAGGGCAGGGACATTTCCCTGGCTGCAGTGGCCAGTGCAGATGGAGAGATTCAGAAGAAAGATGCTCTCCATGACTTGCAGCATGGAGTGACTAAACTGGCATCACATTCATAGTCAGAGCTCTGCAATCATGCTGCAATCCAGCTTCCTCTGAGAAGATGCAGTTTTAGAACCAGGACAAAGCTACAATGTCCAAGAAAATTAGAAATTGTGTTTGGAATATTTTTCCTCATGATAGAATAACAAAATTAATATATCTTGAAAAGCCATAGTCAATAAGCAAAAGGTGACTACATTGTTTAGGTGAAAATAGTAGTTATTACCTTGTTTATGAAAGAATCCCCCAGTCCCTCAGTATTTATGATGTATGTCAAAGTTCACTAATAAACTTCTATGTTTCAGAAATTTTGAACACTATTTTCACTGGCCACAATATAACACAATTATAGCTCTCACAAATAATATAATCATCTCATTCTTCAAAGTGCTCTTGTTTTTCTTTTCTTTAGGAGTCCCTGAGAAGTACACTCAGAAATCAGCCTATATGGCTTCACTTTTTTGTTTTTATTATTATTCAGAAAATATTTTTTTCTGGAGAGTGCAAAGGATTCATGTAGGCTGAACAAACAATGCCAATTATCAGAAAGTATTCTTCTCACCCTAATAGGAACAGCTTCTGGTGCATTCAACTCACATTCCATTACATTTCCTTCATTACAGTATGCTGATGGAGAAAGGGAATTAATTTCATATCACTTCAAGCCTTTATTGTCACTAAGCAATTGGTAATGTTGATTCCCTTCTCCTTGAGTGGTTAAGTTTTACTGGCAGTAGTAAAATGTTATTATCTTCATTTTGCTGTAGTTCTAGGCTATACCTGGTCTCCCAAATATACCAGGACATAAAAACTACTTACCAAAGAAATTTCAAGCACATATCTACATTAAAATTATTTATTAGATTCAGCAATTCCTTTTCCCCTACAGCAACAAATATGGCCTTTAGAAACTAGTATTGTATGAAGAATAAGCTGTCCATTCAAATACAAAGTATTCCTTTCCCCAGTTATATTTTTTCCCATTTGAAATCCATTTTCAGGCTTTATTATCTAATAAATACCAGGTCCCAATTCATGTTGAGGCAGAATATTATATTAGCATTCCTGGAACTCTGTCTCACTATTGAACCCTGCTTATATAAGATGAGCATTTTTCTTTAGACACAGATGTCAACCTAAATAGATGAGATTCTCCCACTCCTAATAATTGGTATGAAATTTTTTAACAGTCCCTGCACAAAAATTCACAGCCCATGCTGTAATGAGCCATTCAGCTTCACATGAAAAGCTAGCAAGAAAATCACCTTCTCCAGAGCTAAAATGACATATTAACACTTGCAAAACGTGGTATTGTATCAAAGAGAATGAAAATGTTCTCTAAGGCTCTGAGCACAGCAGCACATGCACAGCCCTGAATGTGCAGTCCCTTGATCTCCTCTGGAGTGATACCAAAGGCCAGCATTTAAAATTGCTTATTAAACATTTTAACAGAAGGACAAGTCAAAACTGTTCAAGATTGCACAGGGTCTATATACAGCCCTGGAGTCAAGAGCTTGTTCATTTTTTACTCAGAGCACCATTGTCTTCAATTCATTTTTCCTGTTTTGCATTGCTATTGTAGTGCATTAGGCTGCTCTCTTGGGAAACTACTTGTGAATGCTGCTATGATCAGCAGGGGAGAAAATCACCTGCGAAACAGAAATTCAAAAGGCTATTTGGTCCCTGCCCACACTGATAGAGAGACAACACTGTCAGATCAGTCAACATTGTCCAGTCACTTCTTGAAATTTTCTGATGAGGGGTATGACAGAGTCTCCAACATCTCTGTCACTATATACCTATAGAGTCAATTTTTTTCTCCAAAATCAGACTTACATCTTCTTTTCTATAATTAAACTGAACACATCTTGCCATCTGTGGAAAACAACTGAACATGGAAAGCACTTAGTTGTTGGGCTTATTTTAGGCTACTTTTAGAATTTTGTGTTAGAAATCTGTTTTGCCCTTCACTACATTTATCCTTTCTGCCTAAGACTAAACAAGGCAGTACTTTCAACATATCCCTCAGCAGTGGCATTCTCAAGTCACCCTTCTTATCAATGCCACCTTTCAGCTTTTGGCATGTTCTGCCTCACCCACACCTTTCAAAGGGACTGAAAAGTCCAGGTGGGAAAAGGCCAAACACCTGAGTGAAACTGAAGCTTCCTGTTTGGTTGCTATATTTTTCAGAAAGGATTCCCCTCAAGGCAGTGGACACAGTTCAGTCACCAGCCCAGAGGTGTCTGCTGCCATCTGGCCTGTCCCACAGGACACAGCTCTCCCATGGCTCTATATTCCCTTGTTCCACAGAGATCTCCTGGCCATCAAAAGCAGCAGAAGTGACACCATGTTCAGGTAACTCAATTAATTTCTCTCTGTCTGCTTGCAGAGCTAGATAAAAAATAATCTTCCAAGATACAAGTCAGCATCAATTCACTTCATTCATTTTAGAAATCCTTGTGCCTTTGCAGACCAGACAGGTTTCTACTGCCTCATGTAATGCAGGTTTATGCTTCCTGAGGATCTGCATGTACAAGAAGTATGATTGCCTGCTCTTCTCAAATAATAAATGAGTTCGCTTTTAACTTAATATATTCACATTTGACTTACTCTCTGCCTAAGTACCTTTTTGTTGTGTGACTCATTCCATAGGCTCTAAATATTGTTGATTATATCAAAGAGTGGTATCCAACCCCAAAACAGACTTCCATGAGTTTTACTGGAGGAACTGGGTGTGAAAATGATACTTTGCTCTTCGTTTGACTGATCTTCTGTTCTTCCAATTATGCTTTTACCATGTTCATTGCCATCTATGTAGCTATATAAGGATGTTTATATGGTCTTCCTAATCTCCTTTTGCAGTGAACAAATAAAAGACAGACCCTCCAGACTCCAGGATTGTCAATGCAGAAAATATAAAGGGCCAAGAACGAAGTTTATACACTGAACCTTTGAGCATCTATAATTTTCTTTATCCCTTGGTATGTCTTTTATTGTTTCAATTCATTCACTCTAATATTTCACCCATGCCCAGTCCAGATGATCGCAGAATCTCTCTCTTAAACAGATGTCCCACTTCAGGACACAGATCTTTTACCTCGCTCTATAGAAACACGACTCAGATGGTCTAAAACACAGCTCTCCAACTGCCTTATGCTTAGAAACTGAAATAACACACAAAAGAAAAGAGCAACCCCAGCTTTGGGGCAGAGGAGCATGCACATGATTTCCACAGCAGAAACCCAGGGCCAAGTGCTGTGCAGCTTCCATAGGACCAACCTGCACTAACTAAATACAGATATGAGCCAGGGAAATCCTTTACCTGGTCTCATAATTGAAAATGTATCATCTTCCCCAATAGACACAGCTTAGGACAATAACATGTTTATTTTAGGAGTCACTGTGTACCCCAAAAAAGCCAGCTGAAAGCCACATATGGCTGAAAGCCCTATATTGCAGAAAGCCATATATTGATGGTGGCTGCAGCACAGACTTGTGGATCCCATCCAGAGGTTAAGGGGAAGTTACTGACCACAGGGATTTTTTCTTTTCTGCTCCTATCCTCAATGAACAGTCACAGGGAATTTCTGCAGATAGTTCAAGGGTGAGGACTGACTGACCTCAATGTAAATTTTAAGTGTAACAAGGAGGAGCTCCAGCTTTCTGACCATCTTCATGGTCTCCTCTGGACTCACTCCAACAGTTCCATGTCCTTTTTTTAGGAGATCTGGAGCTGAATTTATTAACATGCAGAAATTGCAGTGTATAAAATTACAGTTTTAATTGAAAACTAGCACTGATACAAGTACATTGCTGAGAATGGTTGCACTTTGATACCGGCAGTGTTGAACTCCACAGTGGGCTGTTATTTGCTAATGTTTATATACATACAAAGCATACACCATTAGCAAGCCACTTCATTAAATAAGTAGGGTACAAATGCAGTTAACAATTACTGCAACTGACAGAGTAGTGAGTACAGGCTTTTCTCATCTGCACTTTGGCATACAGACAGCCTACGCTGACGTGTGAAAAATGAGCTCTTTCTTTACATGTTTTGCCTTTCTTCATTATCTATATAGAATAATAGCAGCAGGGGCAAAACCCTCCAGCATGACTCAGAGAGCTGAGAAAAGCCACAAGCCCCCCTGCTAATGCGATGCCAGTTCTCATGCAGAGCTGCTGAGTGCTTTGTGCAGAAATCCTGATGCATCTCTGCTCGCTGCCTTCGGATCATCGCTCCCGTACGAACATGGCACAAAAAGAGCTGCCTCACTGGAGGCAGTTACAGAGCTCCTGGTGAGTTTAACAGGCAGCAGAGCTTGCCTCAGGTCCTGAAGTCAGTGTGCCTGTGCAAAATGACAACTGCAGGTCTGTGCATAGTGTAGGACATTTGCATTTGGGTTTGCCCTGAAGGAAATCCCAGGCAAGTCAATGACATAGTTTGGATACATCACCAGTCCATGGCTGAGGAATGAAGATCATGGCCCCACCACACGGCTGTGATCCCTGAACAACCCATCTTTCCCTGCTGCAGCCCAGCCTTTAACCAGATGTGCTGTTCTGGTAGCACAGGATCCCCCAGAGTCAGCTCACCTTGTAACCCCATTCAGTGCTAGACCCATCTCAAGGGAAAAGCAAAATCATAGTTATTGCCACAGAACACAGGAGTAATGTACTTTATTTATGGAACTGGGAATAAAACTACAAAATAAGAAAAGAGGAAAAAAAAGGGGGAAAAAAGAAAGAAGAAGAAGAAAAACTAATTATTAAAGCAACTTGCAATATTTCTCTGTCCTTATCTGCTCTGTCAGGAGTTGTTTGCAGATGTTGCCATTACTGATAAATTCTCACAAGCAAATACCCATCAGAGAACACTCTGATTTTGGAGATCCCACCTCTTCCTCTGCTCCTGTTTAGATGTTTTCTTAAAAGAAAAAATCTCTAAATATTTATGAACCTTTAAAACCTATTCCGTCTCTCCAGTATTACCCTTTTCAGCTATTATTGTGACAGTTTGCATCATGTTTCAGTTTCATTTCTTTCTTTTCCCTCCTGCCAGTCAGTGCAGACAGGTCCCTCAAGGCTGATTTTTTGTGTCACTTGTGCTGTACCTGCTGCCCAGAGCATCTGGCTGGGTCCCAATTGATGTTTAACCACTGAGGTGAATGCATCAAGGTGAGTAATTTTCCTGAACTTTCATATTTCTGCTATGTGTTTCCACCACCAGTTCTGTCAGAGCTGTGATTTACCACAAAATTTCAAACGTTTTATTTTTACTGTTCCTTCAAATCTAGTAGCACCACACTAACACCCAGTTCAGGAGGTTTCCTCCCCACTCAGATAACAACACCCAAACTGCTGCAAAACAGAGACGGAAAGCAGAGCAGAGCCTGTGCCTTGGGCTGGGTGCAGTCTGCCCTGGGCAAACCCTAGACTGGGGCTGAGGCTGAGCAGGCTCACAGCTGAGGAAAAAAGGCTGGAAAAAAATAACAGGGCTCAGCCTTGTCCATGCACATTCCTTGCCAGGGATGCTTCACCCTGCAGACCCCACCTGCCTGTTGCAAAATCCAGAGCTGAACATGGGGAGCTGTTAATCCCCATTTCCTGTTGTCCTGTGTGAAGTCCTGGCCCTGAGCACCCAGTGAGAGAGGGAGGGCTCCCTGCCCCTCCATGCCCAAGGAAAAAGCACCACCACCATCACTCAGTGGTTCAGCTCATTGTGCTTCAGCAGCCCCACAGGGATGCTCGAGCAGCCCAGCCATGCAGCACTTCTGGATGTCCTTCCCTCCACACCAACTCACTAAGTGAAGACAAACCCCATCACTGACCAGCAAAACAAAGCATCCTAAAGGCCAACCCTTTCTGCAGGGGGTGTTTATCTAATTAGGGCACCTTCCCAATAACTTTGGTTTTAAGTGCTATGGCAACAGGTGGTATAAACATTAACAAACCAAATGGAATGGGAGGGCAGGCTTTCAAATAAAAAGAAAGTCCACATTACAGAAGTGGACTGTGCAAAAGGACACAAAAGCCAGCAAGTCTAGAATAGATTTAAAATGTGGTATGAAACAGGTCCAAATTTTTGGAGGTATTAAGTAAGGTAGGAGTGGTAAAGGCTTGTCAGATGAGTCCTGGTAAGTTGTTTCCCATCCAATTATCTTGGCACTCTCTCAGGTGTTCACCTGCCTCTGCAGAGTCCCAGGACTGTGGCTGGAAACAAGCTGCCTTCTCCATGGCAGCACAGCCACCCTGAGTGTCCATCAGCACTGCTGCCCATGTCCTCTGTCTGCTGACCAGAGCTCCACAAAATCCTCATGAGCTGCCAACACAGAACCTTTGTATCAGGAATTAGTTGGTTCTTCAAGCAACTCATCATCACTTTGTCTTGAGCTGGAAATAAGGACTAAGCTGCATTTTTGCTACCAATGTTTTCTGCCCTATTCAGCAACACAGTATAGTATAAATGTTCACAAAGTGAAGTTCTCCATGGTCTACTTCATTGGTTTCAACAATGAAGCTTGATCTCCCCAAGAAGACATGCTAAGTCTTCACAGTGCTGAATGAATTAGTATTTACTGTACAGTTCAGAAAAAGATGTTTACAGGATTAAATTTATATAGCATGTGTATGAAAGAAAAGGATTGAGTGCCTATGGATCATGGAAAACATGTTTAGTCTTCTTTTCTGAGTATATGGGCCCTAAGCTCAAGCAGTTTGCTATATGTAATGTTTTCTAAATCCCTTTTAACAGATATAAATAACCTGATTTTTAGTCTACAGTGTTGCAAGTTTTATCAGCAGAATACTATGTCTCATGTACTCTTCCAAAGTCCAAACACAAATATATGCTGAAAATAAACTCTGCTACTATCTCTGCTTACTAGGACACTCTTGCCTGCTTTTTAAACTCAAGATATTGCTGCATATTTATGGATTTGAATACAAACAGCATGAAAAGGAAGGCAAGGGAGTTTTCTAAGTACCTTCTGTAAAGACAACCCTAAACAAAACTCTGGGAAAGGCTGACCTTCATGCAGGTTTGCCTGTTCATTTATCACAGTTGCACAGTGACAATATTTTTTCAGGGTGCAAAGTGCAAAAGAGATACTGGACAAAGGGATTTTGCTCTTGAGGGGTTTACTTTCCTTCTGGGTGAAGTTGTTCAACTGCTCTGTTATGTTTCATTTTGCTTCTTCTCCAAGTGTCAGGACTGCTTCTAGAGAAAATGCTGCGAGGAGTGATGACAAACAAAGCAGCACATGACCAGTAAGAAAATATTTGGAATCATTCCCATAATAATTTTCAAATCTGAAGATGACTCTTAATGTAAAATGACTGGACTACTTTCAAAACTGGAACAGGCTGCCCAGAGAAGTGGTTTAGTCTCTATCTCTGGAGGTTTTTAAAAGATGTATGGCTGTGGTGCTGCGGGACATAGTTTAGTGGTGGACTTGGCAGGGCTGGTTTAATGGTTAGACAAGAGTCTTTTCCAGCCGAGGGGTCTATGATCCTGTGTGCTGTGCAGGGCTGCAAAGGTGAGTACTCCCAAGGAGGGCTGCTGTGGGCCCGGAGCACTTTGAGCAGAGCTGTTGAGAAAGGGGATCAGTCACTGAGATAAAACACTCTGAGCAGTGATGTTACCACCCAGCTGAGCCCTTGTCTCTGCAGCAGTGCAGGCTGTCCCAGTACTCCTTCCCCTCTGAACCAGAAAGGTTTTCCCAGTTTGCAGCCACCATAGCTATCCAGACCACAGGCACAATATGTGCTGGGGGCTGCTTCCCTGTAATACTGCTCTGGAGGGACTGAGGCATTTTCCCAAAGGAGCTCAGTGTGAGAGGTCACAGTGCCTTCATCAAGCTGTAGCTGTCCCCATAGCTCTCCCCACCAAACCAGCATAACCCTTGCTGGTGGTTCCTGACCTGCTCCCCCAAACCCCACAGTCACAGATCCTCCATTAGAGGAGCAAGGGGAAGCTGCCCTTCTTGCAGCTTTGAGCTAAAAGTGACACAGGTTTCCAGGCTTTCTCCTCCATGCTCCCCACTTTGGGCTAAATTTCCCGTTTATCACTCCTCAGTCTCTGTTCCCCTGAAACAGCCCATTTTCCCAGGCAGTGGCTGGCAAAGACAGCCCTGTGCTTGCTCTCATGCTGAGGGCCACAGGCAATCAATCACTGGAGTGTCTGTTTGTTGTGACAGATGGATAAGTGCCTCCTCTTCTCTGTTTTCAAATTATTTCAAGCAACAAAAACAGACACCCAAAACCAATCTCTGAATGCTGCTTGAGCAGCAGAGCCAGGACCTCCAGAGAGAGGAAGAGCTGCCCCTGAGCTGGTGATGTGGGGAGAGATGGGCTTGGGGCAACCTCTCTGAGATGTGGTGCTGCACAAGCAAGGAGGACCAGGAAGCCCCACTTGAGGAATCTGGGTCAGGAAATCACTTACCTGCTTTATAAAGACTAGACCATAGGAAAGAGTCTTACTTTATACATTAATGGTCATCCTTACTGTGAAGAGAAAGAGAAGCAGCCTGTAGGGAAGGGATTGTCCACAGCTCTGGGGAGGGAGAGGAGGAGTGCAGGAACGAGAACATCTGAGAGCCAATGGGTTTCCTAACATACCTTCCCGATATGAAAATCTTACTGATAACAGCTATCATCTAGATAAAAGAGCTATGCTCTGGGAAAGTCTGAAGGTCTTTTGCTGGAAATAAGCTAAAAGGAGCCTAGGGAAGGTTTTCTGTACTTTATTAAATTCTGTATGCTTTATTCTAGTTTTTGTTGAACTTTATGTTCCCTACAGTTTTAAAACAAGACCCAGAATTCCATAGTTTACTTTTATTATAAAGAGAAAAATTGATTCAAAATTTCTTTTCAAATATTCTAATTTTTTATGAAGATTATTGAGTAACACCCTGAAAAAATTAATATGGACAGAAATATCAATTGCATTAACACCAGATATGGATATTTTACAGTGTGAAACCAAGTGTAATAACATACTATACAGTATTCCATTGGAGGGAATGGAGAAATTATTTTCTCTACCAAATGTTTTTTTTTAAATTTCTTTTGACAAATAAAAATTAAGCACATTAATACACATAATTTTTTCTAAATAAACATAGAAATCTGTTTATTTTCTACGGCCTCAAGATATCATTCATTACTGTCACGTCCTGCCACCTCATACCAATGAATTTATTAATTTTTAAGGAACTGAAGGGAATGGATTTAGATGATACTTTGATATATAATTGATGGTCTCTGTATTACAGATGCTTTTGAGTCAAATAGCAGGGCTAGCCTGACTGGAGTGTTTTTCAGTGAAATGTAACAAAAGGATGTGCTGAGCTATTGCCTGTCCACACTGGCCCTGAGGCAGCAGGTCAGGGCAGGAATGCTCAGGGTTACCAGCACTCTTGGCTTCACATGAAGAAAGAGGTTCAGAGACTTGTCTAGGGACGGTTGCAGTCAAATGTTCTCCATTCTGAGTAGGAAGAGAACTGAGTGACCTGAGACATTTCCAACACCACTGGCCAAAACTATAAAGGAAATAATTTTTCAACTGGCAAATCCTGTCTGAATGTTTTTATGTAGCAGGGCAGAGTAGAATGGCCTAGAACAAAAATAAGGTGAAATTTCACAGAACCACAGAATCTTCTGAGTTAGAAGGGACGCCTAAAGGATCGTCAAGCCCAAATTTGAAGTGAATGGCCCATGAGGGTATCAAACCCACAACCCAGATGGTGCTATTAGCACCATGCTCTGACTGACTGTACTGCAAGATATCCTCCGTGGAAATCAAGGCCATGATTGTGGATTCAAATTTCACTGAAGAGACCTTTAGATAGTACATTAGAAACATCTTCCTAACATCCCCTCCCAACCCCCCTTTCAATTTCTCTGCCAGTTCCTCTCCTAAGGAGACTGAAATTTAGCTACTACAGGGCAACACAGAAATTCTCCCTCACAAATTGGGGTTTGTATTTGTTTGTACTTTGGCACTATTGTCAGTAGTCATACAGGAGAAAAGACACATTTTATTTTCCACGCATAGGTCCTTTCCTGGAGAAACAGATTCAAGTTGAATCAGATGGGGTGGAGGAAATCAAGACACTCCATACCACCTAAGATTTGGTCACTTTTCTTGGGTCAGGCAAAGAGGACATCAAGGGGATGAGAAAGCTCTACCTTACCCCTCTTGTCTCTGTTTGGTCTGATCAGTGTAGTTTAAAGCAATTGTTCTGCATTAGCCAAGGGAAAATCCATTGAGGCCACAGGGAGCTGGTGATTTCACAGTGCCATGGAATCCACGTTCATGAAGGTTCAGTGGTCTCCACTTGATCTTTGCAAGCAGTGTTTGCTCTCACCCTGGCCTGCAACAAAGTTGGTAGAAAGCCTCCTGTCATTACCCATCTTTAAGATTATGTTACATTTTTCTCATTCCCACTGGCAGAATAAAGTATCTGGGAATTGTTTGCACTGGGAATAGTAGCAG
The DNA here is from genome assembly GCF_027579445.1 of Ammospiza nelsoni. Classification (NCBI taxonomy): domain Eukaryota; kingdom Metazoa; phylum Chordata; class Aves; order Passeriformes; family Passerellidae; genus Ammospiza; species Ammospiza nelsoni. The sequence goes on from NC_080634.1 coordinate 102,898,048, forward strand.
CATGAAAAATGCGAATACATTTTTTCAAAAGCAGAAGAACAAACTCCAACAATGGCTTGGCTTTGATTTGGTGGAGGGGGGTGCTGATGATTGTATCAATGACAGCAGTTGTTTTCATCTGCAGAGATTTATTCTGAATAGTAAAAATATATTAAAATGAAAAAATAGTGGGGAAGGAAGGAAGGAAGTGTCGGAAGGAAGGAAGTGTCGGAAGGAAGTGTCGGAAGGAAGTGTCAGAAGGAAGGAAGGAAGCGTCGGAAGGAAGGAAGGAAGTGTCGGAAGGAAGTGTCGGAAGGAAGTGTCGGAAGGAAGGAAGTGTCGGAAGGAAGTGTCGGAAGGAAGTGTCGGAAGGAAGTGTCGGAAGGAAGTGTCGGAAGGAAGTGTCGGAAGGAAGGAAGGAAGGAAGGAAGGAAGGAAGGAAGGAAGGAAGGAAGGAAGGAAGGAAGGAAGGAAGGAAGGAAGGAAGGAAGGAAGGAAGGAAGGAGAAGGAAGGAAGGAAGTGTCGGAAGGAAGGAAGTGTCGGAAGGAAGGAAGTGTCGGAAGGAAGGAAGGAAGGAAGTGTCGGAAGGAAGGAAGTGTCGGAAGGAAGTGTCGGAAGGAAGTGTCGGAAGGAAGTGTCGGAAGGAAGTGTCGGAAGGAAGGAAGGAAGTGTCGGAAGGAAGGAAGGAAGGAAGGAAGGAAGGAAGGAAGGAAGGAAGGAAGGAAGTGTCGGAAGGAAGTGTCGGAAGGAAGTGTCGGAAGGAAGTGTCGGAAGGAAGTGTCGGAAGGAAGTGTCGGAAGGAAGGAAGGAAGGAAGGAAGGAAGGAAGGAAGGAAGGAAGGAAGGAAGGAAGGAAGGAAGGAAGGAAGGAAGGAAGGAAGGAAGGAAGTGTCGGAAGGAAGGAAGTGTCGGAAGGAAGTGTCGGAAGGAAGGAAGTGTCGGAAGGAAGGAAGGAAGTGTCGGAAGGAAGTGTCGGAAGGAAGTGTCGGAAGGAAGTGTCGGAAGGAAGTGTCGGAAGGAAGTGTCGGAAGGAAGGAAGGAAGGAAGGAAGGAAGGAAGGAAGGAAGGAAGGAAGGAAGGAAGGAAGGAAGGAAGTGTCGGAAGGAAGGAAGGAAGTGTCGGAAGGAAGTGTCGGAAGGAAGTGTCGGAAGGAAGGAAGGAAGGAAGGAAGGAAGGAAGGAAGGAAGGAAGGAAGGAAGGAAGGAAGGAAGGAAGGAAGTGTCGGAAGGAAGGAAGGAAGTGTCGGAAGGAAGTGTCGGAAGGAAGTGTCGGAAGGAAGGAAGGAAGTGTCGGAAGGAAGTGTCGGAAGGAAGTGTCGGAAGGAAGTGTCGGAAGGAAGTGTCGGAAGGAAGGAAGGAAGGAAGGAAGGAAGGAAGGAAGGAAGGAAGGAAGGAAGGAAGGAAGGAATTGGTCTAGCAGGACCTGCCTTTCCTGAAGACATGCATGCCCAGCCTGATCCCTGGTTGGTGTGTGATGGCACTGAAGATGATCTGCTCCGTAACTTTCCCCATCAGGCTGAGAGGCCTCTCATTCCCTGGATCCTCCTTATGGCCCTTCTTGTAGATGGCTGTCACATCTTCCAAACCCCAGTCAAGTGGCACCTCCCCAGCTAGCCAGGAGTGCTGATAAATGACTGAAAATATCTTGGTGAACTCTTCCAGCATAGGGAGCTGTGCTGGCATTACACAAGAACAGGCCCCGGTACTGTAAATAGTGGAGCAAGAACCTCACTTCCCTTGTAGGAGCAGACAGGGACACGATTTTTCTTTCTATGTGGTATCTGCCTCATTTTAGGATCCTATACATTGAATTCCCTTGGAGCTATTTTATTCCAGCAGTGGGTGTCACACAACTTGCCTCACAGCTGTTGTCAATGAATAACAACGGGACATTATAGTAAAATGAACAGCCTATTAGTTCACATCCTGGTTTATTCTCCTGCCTTGCTCCTGAGAAAACCAACAGGCAGCTGCACTGTGACTTTGAACTGGTCTCTATTCATCTCCTACTGGGGTGTGCTTGGACATCCAAATGTATTATGCATGCACATCAGCTCAAAGGAGCCTTGTTCTTGCTTCAAGCCTGTGAAAATAATACATTGGATGGGTGGTTATACAAATAGCAGTAATTATGCAGAAATCAGCCCATGTTCCCTTGGTAATGGCGCCTCATTAATTTCACTGAAACCTCCCTAAATTATACCAATGAATTCTCCTGTAAGTTTGGGTTTGGGGTTTTTTCTGTTTGTTTGTTTTTTCCCTTTCATAAGCAAATTTTGCCTTAGAAAAGCAAGAAGGGAACATTTCTGCTGGGTTGAAATAGATAAATTTCCCATCAGATAAAACAGCAGTGGTGAGAATAAGAGTTGTGGTGTCTAGTACTGAAACTGTGGATGATAACTGCTGCAGAGAAAGTATTACTTTGACAAAAAAAGTTCAAGAATTAGTTCCAGAAGTGGCATTTCTGTAGGCAGTTGAATTGCATGAAGGTTGCAGCATGAACTCACCATGTCAGTAAACATGACAGAACACTGCAGAAAGAAAGTAATAATATTACTTTTGATGAAAACTGCCATTAGCCAATTGGGTTGGTTTTTTTTATTAGTAGTAGTTAATGCCAGATAATCTCCTTAGGAGACAATCTTTGAAAGAGGAGAGGACTCTTCACTTGACCCTGTGCATTTTACAGCTGAACATCAGCCGTGAACCACAACTCACAAGGGACCTTGAAGACAGACGGAGCATCCATTGGCTCTTCTGGCAAATGTTATAATATAATCTGAACTCTAGTTGGAGTAAGAAAATGAGTGGAAATGCAGTGTCTTTGAGACATTCAGGAGTCTGGCAAATCTGTTTAAAACAAACAGCAAGTTTGAAAATTATTGATAAGGGAGCTTATGGTTGACATATCCCTGCAGCAAGAGTTTGAGCTTAATTTCTTAAGGAACAAGGCTAATTGAGAGATACACTTTTTATTAATGTCAGCTTTCACATCAAGTTTTCTTCACATTTTGTCACCCTGTCCTGTTGATGGAGGGGTTGCTGGGTACCTGGCAGCTAGCCAAGGCAAGCCAAACACATTCACTTTTATGTTTACGCTTTTTCAAAATCCCTTCTCTGACTATTTGCTCTGATAGTCTCCATATCTGATACCCCTTATTTTCTCTCTCTTCTGCTGAGGTGTTTCTTATGTAAATACATGATCACCCATGTTTTTATTAAGCTTTAGTTTTTTATTTGCTTATTTTTAATTCACCAGTTGTACTACTTAGTAATTTTATTTTACTTGTTTTAAATTCACCGGTTGTACTACTTAATAATTTTATTTTCTTTTGCCTTTCGAAGTCCATATTCAGTCTTTACAAGTGCAACACATTATTCATTTAATTCTTGAGGTACACATAGTACTTCCAACCAATGCAATGATAGTCTTTCCTCTAACAAGCTTACAGCTCAAATGATAGATGATAGAGGAAGCCTGAGCTGGGGGCAATCACAGAATGATAAGTCTTTCACTGTATACCCTTGAGAATGAATTGACCACAGGATGTACATAGATCATCACATCCTTGATGGCATGTAACTGTGTAATCAGTGCCTGATAATGGCTTCAAGACATTAAAGCAATGAGGTTTTAAAACAACCTTCTTGTTAGAGTTGTGGGAACAACAAAATAAGTCATCCTTAAGCTGGAGCCTGGTGTGTTTCTGAAAATGACTGCAAGATGATGCTGCCTGCAGCAATGGGAGAGTGGATTTTTTCTTTTTAATTTTACTTTTTTTCCACAGTTTTTTTTTATTTGCTTGTTGTGAGCAGGGAGGGAAAGGGGCTTTTCCCAGTGTAAGCTTACAGAAGGTGAATGTCAAAGCTGCCTGCAGAAGGGACAGCCGCCATGCACAGCACCCTGGGAACAGATTAGAAAGTGCCAGCACAAGATCTAGCAAGAAACAGGGTCATTAAATGCCTGCCTGCACCTGTGGTAGGTCCCACCCATGCCTAAGAGGTGAAAGGATTTGTTTTACTGCACAAGAGATGGACATTGTGCATTAGACTGACCCCAGCTGATCACAGACTCAGTGACAGCTGTCAGTCTGCCTTCAGAGCAGAGAGCACCTGGCACTGCTAACTTGCCAAACCACATTAAAATAAACCATAAACTATTTTCCAAATAAGCAGTTGTTCTAGCTTTTGGAGAGCAAATAAAAGCAGGGAGGAGAAGGAAGGTGGTCTGCAGGTCAGAAAGAGAAATAGGGACACATGGCCAGAAGATGATCTCACAATTGACTGTGATCTGCTTTTCAAAAATAGTTTCTACTCCATCTGCACCAGTATATTTGATGATAAATGATACTCCTGGAAGAGTGGCTAGACATCTTAAGACAAAATTGAAGGGTTTATTTGATTATTTGGGGACGAAGCATTTGCGCAGGCAATGCATAATTAAATACCACACTCTCTACAGCCCTCAGAATGTTGCTGCAAGGTTAAGGTATTGTCTTTTTGCCTCCTTTGTGCACTGATTGCATTTTGCCTACACACATGCTCACACACACACACAGAGTCTGTCAGTTTGCTGGATTTGCCACTTTTCTCCTGGTTTGAAATAGTCTTTCCTTACTGGAAAAAATACTTTTGTATCACTGCCAATAGCTTCCCAAATACTGCTAGTATCCAGGGAACAATGACAGGGAATGGTTTATTCATCCTGTGTGTTTCTGTCACTGATCATACCTGGAGACTGAATCCTATTTGAAATACCGACATGTTTCCTGACTGTCTGCCTAGAAAAACAGATATCTGAATGACAAAGGCTGAAAGGGAACCTGTGGTAGAACAGTATTCTTTAATTTTTTTATTGAATTTTAAGTAGGAAAAATTTTTCTGCAGTGCTGCATGGCAGGGAAGCCCAGGAGTTTCTGCCCAGCACCTGCTTGATGTCTTTGGAGCCCAGATCCCAGGAGCAGACTGTAGGGAGTCTGCTTTCTCCCAGTGTTCTGCCACACCTGACCTAACACAACTGAATGTTTCATTGTCTGTCTCTGCACAGAAGGCAGGCAACATTGTTTTGATGGAGTTTTTAAAGCGCATCTGAGTGCTTTGGCACATAATTATTTCTACAAAAGCTCTCCTCAGCTTCTGCATTCTGTGCCTACCTCACTGCCCTTTTCAAGCTGCCTTTTTCAGTTCAGCTGCTGAAACTCTGCCATGGGAGAGGGCACCTGCTGTTTGTTCTATCTCTGTCTACCACCCCGTCCATGCCTATCCAGGGAAGCTTGTCAGCTTATTATATTGTCCAGAGGGGGGCAAGGATGGCCTTTGGTGAGCACCCAGCATGCAGGGATCTCTCTCTGAGCAAGCACTTCTGAGCACAACAGCAACACAAACATATTGACAAAACAGTATTTGAAATAGAAACAGGATTCTGCCACAAACACTCTGGAGAGCCCCTTTCCCCTCTCTGTTGTAGGAGTTTGATCTCTCTGTGCACCACTTTCACAGCACACTCAGGGGTTCTGAGTAATTTCAAGGGTTTCAAGTGCATTTCTCCTATGTTTTGAATGCAGACATAATAATAACATCTCCTCCTTGATTTTCTTGAAGAGTTTTGTTAATGCATTTCATAGGGATTTGACTTTCTCTCTACTCCATATTTTTAGATGTTTTTCTGGCAATAAAGATGTATTCTCCCTCATGAGAGAGTGAAGAGTGTTTACTCCTCAGCTCTTTAGATCTGCTTCACTTTACTCCATCTCTTTCAGGATGAGCCATTGATAGCAGGGCTGGAGAAATACAGAACATTAAACTTTCTGAAACACGGCAGGAGCAAAAAAATCTGGGGTGGGATGGTTCTAGCATGGGGTGGCACAACACTGGTGCCACATCCTGGTGATGGAAAGAAGGATTCAGCAGTCATCACTGCTGAAGCCCTCAGAGACCCTTCTCACCCAGATCTGGAGCTGGCATCCACAGCCTGTTTCCCAGAAAACTACCAGTGGTGAAACACATGGCAAATTATAGCATATGTCTAAATTCTTGAGAAAAATACTCAAAATCCCTCATGTAGGGATATAACAATCCAAGCTCCTTGAAGGGAGGGAGAAATGGGGTAAAATGCAGCATGGATGAGGAAGCAAGAGGACCAGATGGGACATCCCCTGCCAGCAAGATGGCAGTGGGATCAGTGAAAGGGTCTCCGGAACAATGGCACAACACCATGGGCATCAAACATCACGTGGCTGTTGAGCAGATATTTTGGCAGTCAATTCTGTGGGGAGAGTTTGTCCTGAAAACTCATTCCTCATTGCTTCATGTCTGGAATAAAAGCAGAGAGCCTGAGGGAAGTTTCATCCTCACAGGTTCAAAGGCCTTCATGTAAAACATGACTGGAGGTGACATCAAAGAAAGTTCTTCTTGCCCAGCCTTTGTCTGGTGATCCAGCTTCCCTCTTGCCACTCCAGATTCTACTTCATTTCAGTCATCTGGAATAGGTAATGCATTATTCCTTCATGCTCATATACAGATAATGGCCCAGAAGTCTCAAAAATAATGATGGTATCAGATTAAGCCAAGCTTAGCTTTTGTCCTGAGTATGGACTTCAGACCAACCCAAGTTATAAGTAAGCTCTTTGTGAGGCTGGTTCTGAACTCTTCAACAAGCAAAAGGCCTCTTTGGATACAGACTCATGTCACTTGTTTCTTTTCATCATACCAATATCTCACAAATCTGCCTTGATCTGAAAGGAAATTATTGCTAAGCTCTTGAATCTGAAACATGTTTTTTGCTTCTTAAACCTAAAAACAAAGGAAAAAAAGGGTGTGTTGATAGCTGCTGTTAGGCAAGAAGAGATCAAAATGTGCTAAAATAGTTTCTTTAGCAGTCTGCCAGAGCCTTCAATTTTTTTTCACCTAGTAAAAATTTGGGATAGTAGCAAAGACTGATTCAGTCTAGGCAATTAAGGAATTTTTATAATGTTTTGCACTTTTTGAAGTATCTTAAGCCATATGTAATTCACTGTAGTTCTAACATCTGTCATTTCCTTGGGAATACTTCACCTGTCAGAAATTAAAATGCACTACTACTAATGAGATATTCTGATTTCAGATTGTCATTTCCGATTCTAAATATAAAAGTAATTACCAGCACATATGACCCCCCACAACTGAACAATTTTATCATCATTCTCAGAAGAAGCATCAGTACTTTTGCTTTTTTCTTGTAAAAGAAAATCCTTTACCATAGTGACACCCTTATAGTCAAGTGGAAAACATTACATAGTCACAAAGGAATGAAATAATTGTATCAGTGTATCAATATTTTCTACATAAAAGAGAAAAAATGAAAACAAGAGGACAGTTATTTAAGTTCTTATGTACAGTCATATAAAGCAGCTTTTGGGTTTGTTTCAAAATGCATGGAAAAAAGTACCTAAAAGCAGAGTCTCTGAAAACTGAGTCCCAGCTTAGTCTCTGAAAGCTGCAGCAACAGCAGGAATGTTTGTGCTACTTGTAAGACTCAATAAATGCTGTTTCTTTTCATCATACCAATATCTCACTTTGCAAACAACACAGCTATCCATGAGAGAACTTTTAAAATACAAGAGGCAGATTCATAAACAAGCTGGATTTCAGAGATAGATGTTGCCAAATGCAAACCTCATATCCATCTCCTGCTGTGCTTTTCCTTTTTCAGCAGACCCCTCGCAGTAGGCAGGAGTTCCTGTTGGCATTGTCATCCAATTCACTATTTGGCCCTCTCAAATGGATGCTCTATATTGCATATCCTGTATTTGATATAGAGTATAAGATGTCTCAGAAAGGAGCCAACAAGTAAGCAGGCTTTTAAAGACTCTCCCTTTATCTAGCACATGTAGTTGGAATTATCTAAATAATTGCTGCATTCATACAACCTGTTCCTATTCTGTGATTTAATGCCTCTGCACATCTCTATACACTATAACACTCCTCTGCATAGCCCCTTCAATGTTTTACAAGTTGATTTTAGATGAGTATTAGTAAGTGTATTGATAATGGTGATTAAATAAGTAAGAGTATTTCCTCACTGCTTACTACTAGGGACTGAGAAACTGTATTTTGAACAAACTGCTCTGGTTTATACTAATAGGAAAATATTTCAGAATAAAGCAGTCTAGTGGATATCTGGTTAGATCAATATTCAGACAGACATTAACTATGTCCTCTTTTCCCATTACTTGTCCAGTTGAAAGACAAAAGGAGTTGGCGGATTTTTGCTCAAATTCTTCTCCTTTTTCTGAGGATAAGACCATGTCAGGAGATTAGGAGAGAAAGGATTTTCTTGTGTCATCAGATCTAGCTTTCTGTTATCCCTATTAGCCATGTCACACACATTTTTCCATAAAGAGACAAGTATCTAAGTTTATTTTTCATTCATATCAGTGACCATCTACTGGTTAGGAATATTGGGCTCATTTCCACTTGGAAATTATTCTTGTCCTTGTTTATTTCCAGTTCTTGTATCAGCATCTGGGTCAGTTAAATGCAGTGAGGTCCTTTGGTTAGCTGCCAGAAAATGGGCTTTCCTTTCTTCTGATTCTCCTCTCCTTCTTTACCCCTGTTGTTTCTCCTCTTCAGACAGAACAGATATCACAACCACGTGCTGTGTTTTGGGTGGGACCTCATCAGTGGTTCTCAGAGGGTGAATAAGACTTTTCCAGTGCCTGCTGAAAGCTCTCTGCCTGATCCAGCCACAGGCCTGTGCTGGCCTTCCCACAGTTCCATCCCAACCTGCTCACCCTGCAGCTGCTTACAACAACAAGGTCTTGTTCCTTCTTCCTTTGTTTCCAGCAGATGAGCTCCAGCTCACAGCAGGGAATTTTAGCTACTTAGAGACCTTGTAATTTTGACTTCCATAATGTCGTTATTTCTTTATTATGTCAAGATTTAAAGTAATCCTTTTGTTCCTGTACTGTTCTTCCTCCCAGCTGTTACCACCAAGAACTCATCAGCATGTTTCTACTTTTTCTGCCAAACTCTAAGATATTTCTGAGTCCCATATCCAGTACCCAAGGAATTCAGTTCTTCTTTTTTCTACTACTGATTAGTTCCCCTCGTCCCTTGCATTTTGTTTATCAGACATTTCCTTAGTTATCATATACAAATTAACACTCAAAACTGCAGCCTTATTAATCATTTCCAGTGAGGAAATGTTTAAGTCCAGGCAGATTGAAGCTATTTCACTCCCTCTTTTATCAAAATTTAATTGAATCATGAGGGATAAGTATTAAGTTAGACTGACAAAATCTACTGTCAGGAGATGGCAAATCTACTTTGTGTTTTATACCATTCCCCATCTAGTTCATTGCCTTTAATTATGCTTTTAGAATTATGGGATGAATATTGCCTAAGTGTCTAGTTTGTCTGCATTCAGCATTTTGAATTCAAATTTGTTTATGGGAATTGGCATATTTTATCATCAAGTTAAGAATTACTGGGCTCACTTGAAAACACAATAAGGTTTAATTATTTTTAAGGTTTTCTGTGATGGAATATGTCTATTTCAGCACCTATTCTGCTGAATAAACTTCTTATTTGATTTAAAGTACATTGTGAAGTCTAAGTAAATGCCATTTTTCCACCATCATAATCTTCTTGATTTTGAAATTGTCTTTTTTTGTTATGGATCTGCTCTTTCATTTTTATATGATCAGTCTAAAGAATGCCTTCTTCTCTATACAGAGAAATATACAGAGAAAATCCAGGAAAATTGTGCCTCAACGTTTTTTCAATGGTTCTTCATTCTACATCTGAGAAGGGAGTTTCCTCATCCATATTGCAATTCTTAAAATGGTTTTAACTTGAAGAAGTACTCAAATATTAATCTACTCCAATGCATTCACACAAGCAAGCACAGATATTGACATAAGGGAGGAAAACCAGCCAAAGATTGTAAGAGTCATTAATTGTGAATCACACAGCACAATAGCACATTTGTTTTTTTCAAACTAGCACAAAAAGCCTTTCTCACTGCCACCCTTACAAGTGTCTCTGTAATCACCTGGCGCATTTGGCTTCACATGTTGGAGAACTAGAGGATTTGACCTAGTTGCTAGATTGAAGGGAAACAAGACATACTCAGGAGGAAGCTGGAGGTTTTCAAGACAAGATGTTGCCAGGGTTACAGGAATTTGCTCGTGCCATCCTCTCCACCACACTTGAACTATTCCAGAGCTGCTTCATGTGCCTGCACAAGGAAATAAGTGCATACACCAAGGTCTTGAGAATGTTATTTCCAGACAAGAAGAAACACAAGATGCTGTGTTCAACACTGTTTTCAGCTCATTTTGTTCCTTATTCCTTATCAAACCAAATATTCTATGTAAAAAAAAAAAAAAAAAAAAAAAAAGAAGAGGATTGAGAGGAATGAGGTGATCTTGGTGACCTTGGTTTGAGAGAGCTCTACAGGGGGTCAAGATGTTTTGTTTTGTTACTATTTTGAGAATGACATCATTTGAGCAGAGACTTAATATTTCATACTGGACTTCATGGTAGTACTGAAGAGTTGTAGAAAAGTAAACCCACTTTTAAAGTGTATATTCACTCATATTTCACCTTATCAGTATGCAACCAAAATAAAATATTTGTTATAAAAGACTACACTGTAAAACTCCTTTAGATTAAGACAAATATTAAGATTTGAACCATGTGGAGCTTCCCTGGCCCTGCCTGGACTTACACCACAGGCCCCTGGTCATTGTCACATCCCAGTCCTGACTGCCCCTGTGTCTTGTGTGAACCTCAAAGTCACATTGCAGCAGTTTCTCTGCTGCTGCCAGGTGCATTCTGGATGTGATTCACTACCTTGCTTCCTCTGGGATTGTTGGTGGATCCTGCCATGGTCACCAACCCACCCCTGCTCAGAGCCTGTGGGACAGTGCCCATTGCAGAGGGCAAACTAAACCCCAGCTCCAAAGGCACCAAGGGATGACAGCTCTGTAAAAAAAATGCTCAAGTCCTGTGGGAGCTGTGATGAGAATGAGTCTTCTTCTTCATTCTTGTAGACAGCTCTGACTTTCCAGGCTGGGGATCAGTCCAACTCAGCCCAGTCTGTCAGCAGCCTGACACAGCTCTTCTGTGGAACTGTCCTTTGAGCAGGAGGAATTATGGTACCATGTGCCTTGTAAGCCTTGCAAGCCACTGGAGAGGTTTATTCTGCCTGGGAAGGTGCTTCTCTTGTCATGTTACAGCCACCACCCCATAGCAGGTACCAGTCATGCTTCTGAGCTTCCCTGGGCATCTACAGGGCCCAGGAGAAGCCAGCAGTGTGTGAAGCTTGATTTCATCTCAGAAACATCCAAGTAAGTCTCTGGATGCTGGTTGCTACAGGTCTTACACAGGGTGTAAGAAACTAACCCCAGTTTCCTTGGGTGCCCCATCCCTTTCCTCAGACTGTGCTTCTAGTTCTAGTCTTTGCTTTGTTTTTCATGGCCAGTCATTAATTACCCCATTGATTGATGTGAGGATAGGTTGCTTTTGGCATCAAGGAACTTTTAAAAAAAAAACTTCATTCAGGAAAGCCAGTGATGTGGTTGGTCTGAGGCCCATATGGACAGAACCACAGGACATGTTAGACCCCCTAGTAAGGCTGAGACCAGAATGATCTCATGTGCTGTATTTTCATTACTAAAATGCACCTCAGCAAAGGTGAATTACTTGAGCATGTCTTACCTGGGTTTTTGTGAGAACTCTTAGTGAACTTCCCAGCACACCTGAGTTTTGAAAGACTCACACAGAAAGGGGCAGAAACAGGTCCAGCCTGCTACAGGCACTCACCCATTGTGACTGTATTGTGGTGTTACACAAATGTAATCCCAACAGCCCCAGTGCTGTTCAGGCACATAATCCCCAATGAAATGCAGTGTTCAGAGCAGAGGCATTACACCTTGCCTTGCATCATGGCATACAGCCCAGCCCAGCTGCCCTTTGCACAACCTGGCCCAGAGCCTCTGGATTCCTGACTCCACAAGCAGCTCCTGGGGCTCAGCAGCAGAGCAGAAGGGCAGAAGCCAAGCTGTGCATCCCCACCTGCCCCTAAAGCAGCTCTCCTGGTTCCCAGCCTTGCCTTATTAAGGAGCAGGGTTCCTGTAGGGCATACAGGAGGCTTTCTGAATCCCTGAAGGAGGAGGAAGAGGAGATGAGGGCAAAGATTATGCTGGAGTGAAAAGCTGGGGCAGGAGAATTCATGACCTTGAATTGCATTGTTCAGTGTGGAGACGCATCACAGACTTGTCACCTCTCCTTTGTTCCTGTTCCAGCTGAGCACTCAATGTTCCAATTCCCTCCTAATCAGCATCAACCTTTGCAAGCAACACAAAACGTTTCCCATTTTCTAGATACATCAAAATAATGCCTTGATTTAATCTCCTTCCTGCAGAGAAACAGAGGGAGAAAGACCTTCTTCCATCTCTGTCCCTATACTAAGAGCTGTTTAGTGCAGCCTTATTGACAGTACTCAGAAAAAAATCCAGCTTACTGCCTTCAGAACTGAAAAACAGGACAATCAGGAATAGCAAAAAATCTATGCTGTCACCACTTTAAAAGCCCTTTAAAGGACAGCTCTTAAACCCAGCATCAGAACAGAGGCATGTCCAGGCAGAGAACAGCTTAAGATGCTCTGACAAGGTTACAAATCCTAGGCCCCTCCATCTCATCTGCTCTGAAGTTTTTCTCCATAGTCTTGGACTCAATAAGTAACTGCAAACACCCACTGAAGAGAGATTGTCTTCTTGAAATGAGGTGACACTCAGGTACTGGATGACACTGAGCACTAGTGGAACCATAGTTAAAATACCCCTGTTAGATAGAGACAATATATGTTCTGCTAGACAATAAATCTATTTTTGCAAGCATTTTGTATTGGAAGTCCTGAAAATCATGCAATATGGTTACTTAAATGCTTGGCGCAGCTACTGAAAAGGGACAGCTTCAGATATAAAAAGAGACTGTCAGTTTGTGGGAACTTTATTGCATGGTCTGATGGTCTTTGGGGCAGCAGAAGAGAACCTGTGCATGAAACAAGAAAACAGGCAAATGAACAGTGATCCTGACAAATAGCACAGCAACTTATTCTAATTAACTAAATTTAATTACTGGAGTCAGACAAACTGTCTTTTTACAACGAGCCAACAAAATCAATACCAAGGATTAGTCATAGCAAATTTTGTAGTGCTGCCTGTTAGGAAAGTGGCTGGACTTTTCTTATTAGAAAGTCTGCTTTTGATCTAAATATTCCTTGCACAGCTTCATCTGTCTGAACTGAAATTGTCCATATGTGATATCTAATTTTGACTAATTTTTCCAGAAAACGTTATCAAAAAGAGTATAACCATTTCCAAGAATCAAAGCAGTGAACAGGATACTGCTTAGCCATGTAACTTTCCAGGCAATTATTTCCACCTTCTTACCCTTTGCTTCAGAGGAGGTACTTAAAATGCAGTAGAAAGTGGAAGCTAGCATCAGAAACTGGAACTGTGCTTCCCACAGGGTCCAGCTAAACTCAGCTAAGCTTCACAGTCCTCAGACACTCCACAGACGCTCTGAAGTGTTTGACAGCTGAACTGCCCAGAGGTACAGCCCTCCCTGAGCACAGTGCACCCATTTCCCTCACTGACGCAATCCAGGAAACTTCTCAACATGCAGGAGCTCTGGGAAACTCTCCTGAACAGCTGCTCTGACTCATTTGGGACTTACCTGGGATAAACGAAGAATTTGTACTTAATTGTACCTTAGGTGGCACTCAAGCAATCCAAGGGAGGGACCAGCTCTTTATGAGTAAGGGCTGTAAATCAAAATAACAAGAAATAAAAAGACTGGCCAGGCACAGCAGATTCAGACCTAGGCCTGGGGCAGGAAGAAGAGAGGCTGAGGCACAGGAGCCAAAGGAACAAAAGCTCAAGAGCTGGGCCCATGGGAATCTTATGAGGTCAAACAGGGCCAAGTGTAAGGTGCTGCACCTGGGTCAGGGCAATCACCAGCATCCAAAGGAAAGCTGGACATGAGCTGGCAGAGTTAGACTGACAGGAGATAGCAAATCTACATTGTGTTTTATACCATTGCCTATCTAGCTCCTTGCCTTTAATTATACTATTAGAATTAGGGGATGAATATTGCCTAGGTTTCTAGTTTGAGTGCATTCAGCATTTTGCAGCCCTGCTGTGCGAGGGCGTATGTGGCGCTAAATCCGGCTAGCAGAGAGGGAGAGATGGCCGACACCCTCCATGCATCAGAGACCAGCCCCCCTTGGCGTCCAGGCCTCAGGCTGGGCTGGATGACGGAGCAGGATATTGCGCAGGAGAGACGAAGTGAAGAGGCGACCACTTGCTGGGGTTAACTCGTTGGTTTATTGATGGTTCATGAAGACCAACAGGTGGAAGGAAAACCAACAGCAAATGGCCCCGCGTAGGGGGTGAACCAAAATTTTAAAGGAGAGGGGTGGAGAAGGGAGGGAAGCCCAGCTATCCAATAGGAAAACAAAAGGGAGGTACCAAACATAACTGACATAAGAGCATATCTAATAAACATGAAGTGAAGGAGGGGCCCCGGGACACCAGCCAACCACAACCCCCAGTGGGAAGAAGGTTCTCGAAAGCAGGGAGGAGTGAGGGGTGATTGACTGGGCCCAGGGAGGAGGGAAAACTTACTTATAAGGTAGGGTAGGGGAGGGGAAGTTACATAACTTAAGTGACGGGCAGCTGCAGGGGAAGGGGTAACCATAGTAACGTAACTGTAAAAAACTCCGAGACGGGAAAACTGGAGAGGAGGGAACCATTTACAAAGAACAATAGGGGGAAAATACATAAAATGGGGGAGCAAACCGAGAAACTTAAAAACACACTACAACATCCTGTGGCCTGAGCTGCATCAAAAGCAGCGTGGCCAGCAGGGTGAGGAAGGGGCTCGTGGCCCTCTGCTCTGTGCTCTTGAGACCCTACATGCAATACTGCACCCAGCTCTGGGCTCCCTGGCACAGGGAGGACATCAGCTTACCTGAGTGAGTCCAGAGGAGGCCAAAAATGACCAGAGGGCAGCAGCACCTCCACCATGGAGACAGGCTGAGAGAGCTGGAGTTGTTCAGCCTGGAGAGAAGGCTTGGAGGTGACATTATAGCACCTTCCTAAAGGGGAAGGTACCTAAAGGGGACTACAAGAGAGCTGGGGAGGAACTTTTTACAAGGATGTGTAGTGATAGGACAAGGAGTAGTGGCTTTGAACTGAATGATGGTAGGGTTTGATTAGGTATTAGGAGGAAAGTCTTGACTGTGAAGGTGGTGAGGCTCTGGAACAGGGTGGCCAGAGAGACGGTGGATGGCCCATCCCTGGAAACATTCAAGGTCAGGCTGACCAGGGCTCTGAGCAACCTGGTTTAGTTGAAAATGTCCTCGCTCACTGCAGAGGGGTTTGGTCTAGATCACCTTCAAAGGTCTGTCTCAAACCGTTCTATGATTTTATCTCGAGACAAGCACCCAGGTGGTGTCTCTAGTCCATAATCTCTGAAGGTTCTTACACATATCAGTGTCCTCTCCAAGATGGTTTCCATGTGGACAAAATTCCCTCAGTGAAAACCAGAGAGAAACTTCAATGAAGTCCTAGAGGTTTCTGAGTGCAATGAGGAACTCCAGGACAAGGGGAAGAACAGGGACTGGATGGAACCAGAGGATATGACACATCACAAGGCAGGAGAAAATACTGCTGTGAGTGACAGAAAAAGATTAATATTTCTTATAAAAGCAGAATTCTAATCAATACATATTAAAATGTCAGTGAGGCAAAATAAACACATTAATTTTATTAATCCTCTCCTCTTCTAGCATGTGTGCTGACTATTCCTAGCCCACAACAGAAGAGACAACCAAGCTTTATCCAACCAGGCTATGAAGCCATCTAACCCTGCCACCACTATGCCTGAGGGAATTCTCTCCTAACCCATTTAAGTCTCAGTGAGCTTAGGAATAGCTGTCAGAGCAGACCTTGATGATCTTTCTAGTAATCTTTTCAGGCCACTGGGGAAGAAATAAAATTGAACATTTTATTATCTGACTTGCTGTGGGTTTGGGCTTGGTTGTTCTTTTCGTTTCTTACTTGAGAAATCCAGCCTTTGAAGGACTGTCTTCAAAATCTTTCTACTCATCTCCATGAGTGGGGCCTTCCTTCAAAGGGAAATATAACCATGATCATACATGTCTACACAAATGACTGTTGAACTATTTTTTGTCACTTCCCTGCTGGAGATGAACACTTCTCCATCCCAGTGAGGAGAACTGAGTGGTGTCCTTAATCAGTCCTGTACCAACATTATGTTGATTAAATATTCACTAGAAGACAATTTAACCTGCTCTGGCTTACTTTACCCTGAGGTGGACAAAAAGACCTCATATTTGCTCCACCTGGGGGAGCAATCACCTCTGAAATCATCACAGGTATTCCAGCAGGAATGATCTGTCTTCAGCCTCAACTTTTGTTGTGCAAATTCTTAGCACAAGTTTGTGCCCCAGAGCATCTCTTTGCTGCCAAAATTTAGTCCTAGTAATAAAAATGAAAAAAAAAGAGAGAGAGAGAGAGAGAGGGAAATGTGGAAAACACAACAAGTGCTGCTGTATTTCAGTAGTTGTCAAACATTTGGGCTGGAAATGCTGAGTGACATACAAACACTGAAAGGTGAACAAAGTAATCTCCAGTCTTTATTCATACTAGGT
Organism: Ammospiza nelsoni; assembly: GCF_027579445.1. NCBI lineage: Eukaryota > Metazoa > Chordata > Aves > Passeriformes > Passerellidae > Ammospiza > Ammospiza nelsoni. The sequence continues at coordinate 102,914,752 of NC_080634.1, forward strand.
TTCCCTGTAATATCTACCTGTTAAGGGAAAAGGCTAGCTTATTTCCTATGCCTCCTCTCCTGTGAATCTGAATCCTGAAAATGCATGAAAAAAACTCCAGCAAAAGCAATTCAAACATGAATTAAGTCATGCTTTGTAAAAAATTGACATAAATTTGTATGGACAAGTGGCCAAACACAGGGAAAGCATTAGAATGCAGCACACAGACAGGCAACTCTCTTAATCTCAAAATAATTTAGCTTTAATGTTCTTAAAAAGCAGATGTCATTGTACAATATTGAATCAGACATGCAGAGCTGTGACTGATGAGAAGCCCAGCCAGCAGTCTAAGCTGGCATTCCTGCTATTTTGCTTCATCACAGAGAGCCCCTGAAGTGTCTGCTTCTTGTCGATAGCAGTCATGAAGACAGGCATTGCCAGCACTGCACCACCTCCCTCCAGCTTCCTGTCTGCACTGGTGGGAAAGGAGACATGAAACACCTGGAGCCACACTTAACGCTGAGAATCTCAACTCATTCTTCACAAAATAGGTTGAAAACCTGAAATCTTGTTTCAATCTATGCTAGCTATCAGATAACCTGATTTCTTTCAGGGCAGGTTTTTAGCTGACACATATCCTGGGGAAAAGCCATAGTGCAAGGACTATTCCACAGCCACCTTTAGAAAACTGCTGCTGTGGTTTCAGATGTAGCAAAGGGCTAATCCCATTTCAGACAAGTGTAAGGAGAGGGAGGGAGAACAGAAACCCACTTTCCTCTCTTCATCTCAAATTGCAGCATTTAATGATGTTAGTAGTGCAGTGGTCAAGTCTGGCTGAGAGCCCTCACATAATTTGTTCCATGGCAAAGAAGGAACCTCAGGAAATAAAAGCACAGAGAATCACACCTGTGATTCTCTTCCCAGGTAGGCACACCTGGCTTTAGGGAGTGTAAGGATTTCCCTAAGGAAACTATAGGAAGCAGTGTCAATAACTTCTTTCCCTACACTGGGTCGGTTTAAATTTGCTGCCAATTTTTTTATTTGGAGCATTGTTACAACACTTTGATACAAGAAAATAATCACTGATGGGAGCTAGTAATTATCTATGGCAGAGATCACAAGAAGAAAAGAAAGAAATGATAAAACATCCACTGAAGTGTAGCCCATTAACTTGATGTCTTCCAATTCTTCTCAGCTTTCATCTCCTTTTATTTTAGCTACTGCTACTCATCTCTGTGTGGCCTCCTATGGTTCCTGATCCCTTCCATCCAAAAGGCATACATTAAACCTTAGAACAGTGTCAGGCTTTTTCCTAATGAACAATTGTTAAAAAAAAAAAAAAAAAAAAAAGAAAAAAGAAAAAAGGAAAAGAAAAATACAAAAAAATGACACGTTTTTTAAGTCACTGCATAAACTTACCCTCTGGTTTATCTTACTTCCAGCTCCCAAACATCTCCTGTTCATGTAAGAATCAAATAGGGATTATTTTTGCTTTCATACAATGTGTCTTCCTGGTCTTATTCCAACACGCATTTGTTGTCATCCTTGCAGTAATAAAAAATGCAGCTGATCTCTATAAGAAAATTAAGCTTCAGCAGAAAAGAACTTCATGGGGCTGATATGTCTCTGATCCCTCTAGTCCAAGTCTCTTCCTTTCATCTTTGGGATGAGAATACAGACAATATGCCTGTTTGAAGGACACTAAAACCTTCTCTTTTCCAACCCCAGGTGGCTGAAATGCTCCCCAGTCAATGCCATAAGGAGTCCTTCCTTGCAGCTGTCTTGATGCACAGTTCTCTCCATAGGACTGGTTTGCTGATGACAGGACAGAGCTGTGAGCTTTGTGCCCCACCCCTGAAAGCCACCAGATGAAACAAGAGCAAGGATTTGGATATTTAAGCAGCACGTGCTCTCTGACCCTGAGCCCTGTGAATAATGACAAAGTTTAAATGCCAAAGCTCTCTTAGCATCATACTTTTGTCACCATGAGCTATTTCACTGTGATAAATTACATTAGTGCTTCTGTGTCTCTCATGGCCAAAGCCAGCCTTGATCTACAGACCCACCAGTTTTGGTGACACTCATGCCCAGGTTTTTACAGTGTGCTAAAATCTTTGCAATATCTGGTTCCACTTATATCGAAGAGGAGATCTGGCTTCTTAATGGGTCTATCATGGTGAGACTAGAGAAAGTCTAATGAAATCCATGCTGGGCTATTTCATTATCTTGCAGGCAATAAAACCATCAAAACACAGCCATTCATTATCTTTCCTATTAAGGAAGAAAACAAGTGATCTATATCATTTAGATTATCTTATTGTCCTCCCTGTTCAATAATGATAGTAGCATAATGAACATTAAAAAAGGCAATGTATATTATTCACTCGTTTCTTTCCACAGTAAGAAAGCAGTGCCTTAGAAGGAAGAATAAGCTTGAGGGCTCAGCTGCATAAAAATTGCCTATTTTACAGCTCATTGCATTGTTAAGTAACATTATAGTGTAATTTGGCCTTTGGGATATAGTTTTACATAGGGTAGACTAGCACTTGCAATTTTTTAAAAATATTCTTTTCCCCCAAATATGTTACACATAACCAAATTCAATATTTGGACTTTCAAATCTGCACTAAGTGGAAATGATTATAAGCATACATGACAGTAGGCTGCTTCTGGACTCCAATTCAAAACCATAATTTTTTCTAAAGTGATATATTAAACACTTCAGAATTGCTCATCTCTACTGTCTATCTTTTTAAAACAGATTATAGGGTCTTTATGATAAGAGCTCTGTCACATTGACATGCCATAAGGCTGGGATTGTAGTAAGAGATTTGGAAGGTTAAAAAAATACAATTATTATAATAATTTTTGTCCTGTTTTCATAAGAAAAAAATTATTTCTGTGACTGCAGCATTTTTCCCTATCCCTTCCTCAGTTTGTCAGTTCTAACAACTTCCAGGAAATTTTCAAACAAGTGCAACACAGAAACATGTGTCAGAAATTGAATTCCTCCAAACTTCATGGAAACAGGTTAGAAATGCCAAGGTAAAAGGCAGTTACTGCTGCCAAAGGACACCAGAGAGTTGGGCAATTGCATTGGCTACACTGCTACCAAAGCAAGCCTTGGTAGGAGCACTTCTGGCCTGAAATCAAAGGCAACTGCTCTGGGGCTCACCCTTCATCTCTGATGGCAATGCAAATTTAAATAAAAGGGGGTTTTAAAGGGTATTTAAAGTACTCCAAAGCACACATCTTCCACAGCTGTCTAGAGCACTGGGCACAAATAAAAACAACACCTCAGCTGCAGAGTTGCCATTGGTAGCATGGGAAAGAGATTCAGTATTGACCTTGTGTTTAATGAAAATTGCACTAGAAGTGGACCAGGGCAACTGTGGAGTAGGTTTAGCCAGTGTTTGAATTCAACAAGGCCAGAATTTTACATCTAGGGAATGCCTTTTCACAGTTTCCATAGCATTTTTATTTCAATTAAGCCAAAATGAGATTCTAGTCTCCTTGGCTGTAGGAAATATACTGAAGCTAAAATATATTGCTTCGAGGCAGTGACTGAAATCAAATGCAAATTCAGAAGAATGTGTCATTATATTGCCCATTTCTAGATGACTAAAGAAAACAGCATATAAAAGAGCAGAATCATATATTTTACTTTCAGACTGGTTTCTCCTACAAATAAATATCAAAATCCCCAGCAGGTAGTAAAGACAACCAGACTATGTGAAAGCAAAAATGTTCCAGTTCCCCCTAATAAGAAATTGCCCTACAAAGAATTTGACCAGCACACATCATTTTTTAAAAAACTAACTTGCAATAAGACTTTTTTATTTAGTAGAAGAAATTGAAACTAGGAAGCAAATAGTGATATTTCATCTCAGAAGGGGAGGGGAAATCCTGGGTTATGTTCTGGAATTAAATTTTAATAAATAAATGCATTATTAAAAAATTAGTAATTCAGGCATCTAAAATGGTTATGTGGCAGCACCTCAGTCCTGTGTTACAGATTCACTGTAATATCCAAATCTTTAATTGTAAGCTGGCAGTAGAAGGTCCTTTGTGGTAATTTAGCTTTAAAACAATTAAGTTCTTAATGCCACTGCAGCATAAATTTTTCCTACCATTTACAGCTTAGCTGAAGGGATAAGGCCAAATGTTGCCTTTGGACAACTGAAGCTGGAAGTAAGGAATGGGAACAAAACCTCTGCCTTGGATTTCCAGAGGGTGGACTTTGGGCTGTTCAAGACACTGGTTCAGAGAGTCCCTTAAGAAACAGCCCTTAGGGGTCCATGGAGGCTGGACATACTTTAAATGAGGAAATCTTGGTGGCACAGGAGCAGCTCATCCCTATGTGCCAAAAAAAAGTCAGAGAGGAAAACCAGTCTAGCTAAATAGGAAACTGTCCCTTGAACTCAGGGGGAAAAAAGAGAGTTTAAGGTATTTGGAAGAAGGGGCAGGTAATTCGGGAAGAGTACAAGGATGTCATTAGGTCATGTAGAGAGGGAATTAGAAAGGCAAAAGCTCCGCTAGAACTCAATCTGACCACTGCTGTGAAAGATAATAAAAAAGTGGGTTAATAAATGCATTAACAACAAAAGAAGGGCTAAGGAAAATCTGCATTTTTTGTTAGATGTGGAGGCAAACATTGTAACCAAGGGTGAGAAAAGGACTGAGATGGAAGGGCTGGAAAATTCCTTCTTTGTCTCAGTCTTCAACAGAAAGACAGGTTATCCTCCAGGCAACTGGCCCTGTGAGCTGGTAGACAAGGATGGGGAGCAGAATGGACACCCTGCAATCCAGAGGAGTAGTTAGTGACCTGCTGTGCCACTGCTGTGCTCACAGGTCTCTGGGGACAGATGGGATCCGGGGAACTGCAGGTCTGTCTGCCTGTCCTCAGTGTCAGGAAAGGTGATGGAGCTGCTCATCTTGAGTGCCATCATGTGGCACACACAGGTCAGCCAGGGGAGCAGGCCCAGGCAGCACAGGCGGCATTTAGGAAAGGCAAGTCCTTCTTGACCAACCTGAGCTCCTTTTATGACCAGGTGACCTGCCTGCCTTTGGATGTGCCTACCAGGAGCTCAGCAAACCCTTTTTCACATCTCTCACAGCATTTTTCTGGAGCAGCTGGCAGCCTGTGCTGCTCTCCCTCTTCACTGGGTTAAGAACTGGCTGATGGCTGGGCCCAGGGAGTGGTGGTGAATGGAGAAAAATCCCAGCGGTGGCTGGCCACCATTGGGGTCTCTCAAGGCTCATTATTAGTCCTATTTAATACCCTTATCAATGATCTGGATGAGGAAATCAAGTGCACCCTCAGTCAGTTTGTAGATGACACCAAGCTGTGCAGGAGGGAGTGTTGATCTGCTAGAGTACAGGAAGGCTCTGCAGAGGGATAGGGATTTTTGGGGTGAAGTTGTGTTTTTATTAGATCAAGATATATTGCTGGGAACAGCAAACTAAATTTCAAGTACAGAAGCTCTCCTTCAGATGACCCAAAAGCTTGCCAAAACACTTCTAAATAAGTATTTCCATTTAATGGAAACAGTTACATCTGCCATCAAGTTTGCTTCTCTAACTTCCTAGTCAAAGTGTTAACCCATGTGCAAAAAGTCAGCAAAGCAGAGGGCATTCAGACAGCAGCAGAAACTCATTCTTTTATCAAGTTCATGGTCCTGAACACTACAGCAAATATTACCAGAATTTTTTAAGCCTGTACAGTAGAAACAAAAATGACATAAATTAACAGCCTTGTAAATTAAGACTCCATACTGCTAAAGAACAAAACAAACAGACTGGGTAAGGGTTTTTTATCTTTTTCACACTCACATATTCTTCTCACACAATGAGATGACCAACAGATGTTGTACAAATGATCTTGGGAAACGCAGTTTCAGAGAACTGGCACTGGCACATTTTAATTTGTACCTAGGTTTTTACTTTATACAGACATATTTTAAGCTATGATTTTGGTTGAACTTTTACATTTGCAGCACTGCAACAATATAAAAAGCACACAAGCATGACCTTTGTGTGATTCCTCTGACCCACCCTAGTAAGCTTTCTGTCAAAATTCTCAAATAAAACAATCCCAGGAGTTCTTCTACACACTTCTCAAATTAATAAGCAATCATGTCTCTGTTCCCCAGCAAAGTCAGAGCTGCATTACCCTGAGTAAAGATCAGATCATTACATTTATAGTCTCATCCCTAATTCACTTAGCTATGTGAGTAGCAAATCTCCTAGATTCTGCCCCTCAGGAGGTCTGATTCTCTCCTGCTCACAATATTACACTGCTGCCTGACTTTGTGTAGCAAGGAGAGCTCTGTATCTTCAGTGAGTTGGAGAGAAATCTTTGTTGGTCAAAACCTTTCTTTCTTAAAGCTCGTGTAAAACTGAAAGGAGATATTCTCAAGAGTGATATCCCAGTAAGTTTGTAAACAAAATTTGGCAGTAAGATAACATACACAGAACAATCTTTAAATTGTTAACCTGCTTCAAAATCAACTACACACTAGCACTGTCCAAACTTTGTAAAAATGGCACATTATGCCCCCAAGACTAAACACAGGGGAAGTACATTAGCCAGCCACAAGCCTTAGAAGTCAATGTTTTGACTGTTCAAAATTTTGGATGCCTTTTCAATTTCTCTAACCTAGACTCAACCAAGGCATATTATTAGGCAGGTATGTTAAGAAGAGTTCAAGCTCTTCCAGGCATTGGAACTTTGCTGAGTTTACTTTTATGCGTACAGGCTTCCTTCTATCCCTTTTTGGGATAAAATAAATGACAATCCTGAGTAGGACAGATGATGAGTAGCATATCCAGCAGAGGAAAAGATAATAAGCTGGTGCCTGAGGCTGGCACTAAAAGCAGCATAAACTGGCACAGGCTCTTACAAGCCAGCAGGGACAATAACTGGATGGACAAAGCAATAATGCAGCAACTTCCATCCATAGGGGAGAAAAAAAGAGAGAAGGTGCTGTCACTCCTTCCTGTTCAGACAGTGGGCAAGTTTTTTAGTCCCTTAGGAAGAACTATTCAGTGGTACCTTTGTAAAGGCTCCTGGCTGTTGATACTTGCAACTGAAAAGGGAAGTTGAGGAGCATCCTCTGGATGAAGTGGAATGTTGAAAAAACAATCCTTTGAATCAATGATTAAAAGTGGCCCCTCTCTTGGGATCATTGAAAGAGAGGGATGTCCAAGTTGAAGTGGTCCCATTTCCTTGATGACCTTATTAATTCTTCTAAGATTATGAAGTAATCTCCAATTAGAAGTTTTCTTGTGAATAACGAACACTGGGGGATTCCAGGAACTGTTTGTTGGATTAATGGGGTCTTTCTGCAATTGTTCTTTCACTAAATGTTCCAGAACACTAATTTTCTTTTCTTCCAGGGGCCACTGGTCCACCCATACTGGGTCATTCATTTTCCAGGGTAATTTTAGGGTGCACCACCTCAGAGAAAAGGGTTCAAGACTGGCTTGCCCAAAATCAGAAAGCCTCTTTTTAATGGCATTGGTTTAAGAAATGGGAGTCCTGTGCTCTGGCTCCTTTTCCAATGACAGTTTCTGTCTTTTGTTCATTATCTATTTAAAATTCATACACAGTCTAAAGACATGGGCTCAGGTGCTCTCCCTCCCTCTCAAGGAAGCTCTTGTTGCTTCACCTGCAGAATCATATCCTTGCTGGTTTTCCAATACAGGCCAGTGGGGATTTTGGCAGATGGCCCTGGTATTATGAGAGCCATGAACATTGGTACTGAGAACTGGCTTTAACCTGGAGGAGTGGGCAGCCCCCAGAGGACAGGGGGCCTGGCTGCTTCTGAAAGTCAGGAGGAAAGGGCTCATGTCTCCTACATCCTGGGGGAGTGCCCTGGGAAAGGGATGTTTACCCAAGCACCTACACTGGGGAAACATAGGGAGAGGCCCCTGGCTGGGCTTCAACAAGAAAGGTTGCTACATTCAAGGCTTTGACTAACACAAAAATGGGTTTGAGGCCCAAGAGAAGAATGAACTCTGTATTCTGAGGAAGTTCAGCCTGTCTGGGGGTGAGACTGCTCAACTGAGCCCCCCAAAACCAGGGAGCCAGATACATCTAGCTGATTAGTAACAATGAGTAGATAGTAGTTGTGGAGGGATTGAATGTAAGAAAATAAAGATAGTGCAGAAGGTAGTCTCACCCCTGAGGAGTTACAGCTGTACCAATCACCAAAGATTAGGAACAGGCCTGCCCTTAATAGGCCACAGCTGTGTCCAATAAGAAGAAGAGTGCTACAAAAGAGTGGCTTAGCTGGGTGTGAAGAGTTGGAGTTTGCTGTCTGTGCTGTGAAGAGACTGGAGTTTGGTTGCTTTGTGAAGAAGAAGGAGTTGCACATGAGAAATCACTGAGAAGGATGGAACTTTTGCAATATGATGACAAGTAGTGACTGATTCCCAGTTCAGCACCTACAACTATCAGGAATAGAATCATCTGACCCAATCTATGTATTTTAGCCATTTGGGCTGGGCTCTTTTTTAAGGTTTATGCCAAGAAAGAAGCAATACCCACAGGTAATTCATCTGATCTGCTAAGGTTGACTTTAAAAGTTCCTGGTTTGTCTGCTGAGGACAAAAGGAGCCTGTAGTAGTTCACACATAGGCATCAATATTTAGCAGTGCAGGTGCGATACAAGCATGGCCCACAAGGCCCAAAGGACTGTCTGTGATGCTGTATTTTGCAGTGTCCCATCACTCAAGTAGGACGCTTACCAAGCTCAAAGAGGACCAGGACTGTGCTGCCTGGTTTCTGGTCTTACATGAAAACACACCCCCAGCAACTCAGAACATGGTGCCTGTGTGGAACCTTGAGGAAGCTTTCAACAATAAAAAATACAAACAAACAAAAACCAACAACAAAAAAACCACAACAATGACAAGGCTGATAGGAAGGTGAATACAAAACCCATACATATACTATGGCAGTGTTCTTCCCTGGGTGGGTTCAGAACTGAATTACACTGCGTTTTGGAATGAATCTTCAAATTTATTTCCTGAAAAGGATCTGAGGTCTGGTGCACAACAGCTGCTGTGCGAAATCAATCACATGTAGTGAGAATATTTGCTCCAAAACTGCACTATTTCTCCAAATCTATATTTAGGCAATGAGGACCATGTTCCAAAGGTAGAACAAGTGATATTCAAACAAAAAGACACCTGAGGTCATATTTTTATTGCTCAGATTGACTCTGTGAAATCAGGGATTATTGAAGCTGCTACTGGATGAGGATCTGTTATGCAGAAGCTCAGAGCAGACTATCCTGACTATTCCTTTAAATAGATGGAGTCTTGGATTATGCCTTAATCCAAGACTTGGGTCAGTCCTTAGGTTATCCAAAGGATGCTACTGTGAACTTCACTAGCATCTCCCAACTTTCCTTAAATTATTAACTGAGGGTCCATAGAAGTAGAAAAAATAACCTTACCTTTCCAGAAGCATTCCTGAAATACAGAATGTTGTCCACACTTCAGGAAAAACTGGTTTTCTAGGCTCTGATCCAAATTTGAGAGCAGGTTACCAGGAGTCCAAAAAGGCAACCAATTTCTTCAAATGAATTAGAATGTTACAAGCAGGGCAAATATTTCATATACAAACAAATCATCAAAGTCTAAAGATTAAAGTACACAATTTTTACAAGATGAAAGACATTTTAATAGAGTTTATTCCAGCAGTAGGTCAGCTAGGTCACAGCAGGATGTTAAATCCTGCAGTCTCTGAGGTGTTTTAGAGAGCAAGAAACCAGATAGTAGTCAAGATGACTTACTTTTATAGGAATAAAGAACAATAGAACTGACCCACTTCTGTGTTCCATGAAAAGTTAATTCACATTAAACAAAAAAAAGTTAAAAAATGTTTACAGATAAAATCAAGATGATCAACCAGAGATTGGAAAATCAGCATTTCTGGAATTGCTATTCAGAGGGAATTTCCAACTGAGGCAACATAGATATTTTCTTTGGCCATCTAATAGACGCTGATGTAAATATTCTGAGCCATTTTAGGGCATCTATACAAATATGAGCCTGCTGCATAGTAGAACATATGCAGACTCTTTTAATGCAATTATTGTAGATGAGCTCTCAATTCATTTCACCTTGTTAGCACATGCTAGTTACCAATTCAGACAAAACTGAATACCTGAAAAATCTAGACAGTAGCCAGTAAAGGGAGAAATAGCTGAGATGCTAAGTTCATTGTTATCAAAAATACAAAGGCTGCTACCTGAGACAATGTGAGAAATCCCTGAACAAAGTACCAACCATAGCAACAGTGGGGACGGGGTGAAGTGATAAGAGGAAGAGTTTGTCTGGAGGTTATCACAGAACTAACAGCTACCAATTCACTTTGCAAGCAGGGAAAAACTGAGCACTATATGGGATAAAATGCTGAGCACAGAAATGCACCACAACTCCCATGCAGATGTCCCAGGGAACAAGCCTCCTTCTACCTGTGTGCAAGGATAAGGTGTTATTCAGTCCTAGGTACAGAAAGAAGTGTATAATTTGTTTATTTCCCTGTCAAGTGAGTTTCTGCAGCATGTTGGAAGAGGCCACATGTTCTCCCAAGGACAATATTATTCTGATTGCCCCCTGCTCCCCTTTCTCAGCACATTTTGCTCACCTCACATATGCAGACAGCAAAGTTGAGGGAAATGAGCTTCAGCCAGTCCCACATAGGTTTCCACAGCCCCTGTTCCCTTGTGCTGATCTGGCTTTGCTGCTAGCTCAGAAGCCCTCTAGGCTGTAATCACACTCCCTTCTGTCATTGATACACACAGAGTTTGGAGAGAATCTTTCGTTTGCATTGCCATGGCAGCTGTAACAGCTCTCCTGAGGAGGTTAGCTCAGGCTGGTAAGTCATTTGTTGCACCTACACTTGACTCTCCCTTATCATGCTCCACATCATTTTGGGCACCAAGACCCTGCCCTTATGATTAGTGACAACCTGCCTTTTCTCTCCTGAAAACTTCCTTTAGTTTTGGGCTGCAATTCCTGCTTACACAGGTTCTTGCAGAAAACTCAACCTCTACTTTTAAGGTATTGCTCAAAACTTCCAGTGTCTTCCTGGAAAGCCAGGGCTTAGATGCCTCTAGAGGATTTCAGAAGTAGTATGCCAGAGACCCACGAATCTCAGGTCACAGTAAGCCTTTTTTGGTACTACTTTGAACCAACAATCATACTCTGTCTGATATTATTATCTTCAGAAAAACAGCAACCTAATGTAGCATCTGGCCCACCCTCCCACAAGAGCTCCCTGATGAGGAACTGTCTGTTTGGTCAAGCAAATCCTCCTCATTAGATCCAAACTCTGCAGGCATTACCCACTTGCACATGCAGATTCTGTCTCCAAGCAGTTACATAATGGGAAGCAATCTCAGCTTTGGGGTATGCATTAAATATGTTAGGCAGGTGCTAAAGGAGCTCACCTGTAAAGCTGACAGTGAAACAGGAACCCACACTGCTCAGATGCAGCACTGGACTGCAGACAGTAAGAAACAGCTCTGTCCACAGAGTCAGTGAAGTGCAATACCTACCCTGCAGTCCCATCCAAACTTGCATGCTGCTCCCCTTCCTTACAAACAAGCACAGATTCATTAAATGATGAATTCTTTCTTTAACACCACAGTTCACATCACATTGGCACCATGATTCTTTAGCAGTACCCAAACACTTCCAAATAACACAATTTATTGAAAATGTTTTGAAAATACATTTGCAAATTACAGTCAATCTTAGGAAATTCTTCACTTTTCACAAAGCAGTGGCCAGTGTCTCATTGGGGAAGACCTACAGTGACACCAATGATGCTGTCAGCATTTCTAAGGCACATATTCACAAACTACTTTAGGAAAGTGCAGCCATAAAAATACATTTTATGTTTCATTACCATTAAAGCTTCTTTTAGTGAAAAGACAAATTTGATGTGTAACCTGAGATTTTCTAGAGCAATGCACAGCCCTCAAACTTGCTGTTTTACAAAGCTGTAATAAGGAACATGGTGCTACTTATTTTTGTGCAGATATTTACTTTTGATGAATTAAAGCAGACATTTTTGAGAGTTTGACACAACTCTCAAAATTCAGAATTTTTCTTTATAGGAAAGTGTGCCCCAAGCATCTAGAGCCCATCAGTTACATGGATCAGATTCACCTCCTGTGACAGGTTTGATGATGCCCCAATGCTAATAGGATGCTTACACCCCTTACACTTTAATGCTGCCTTACACCCAGAGCAGCACCTCTCACCTTCCTCTTCTGTCCCAGTGGTTCAGGCTCCAGCCCTGGCCTTGCAGGGCTGCCTGAGCTGTGATGCAGTTAAATAACTTGTGATTTCTAAATTAAAACACATCATTCCATTCTATTGGGGAATAAGTGCCATGATGATGGAGTGGTCACAGGATAAAGAAAACAAGGGTGAACCTTACTTAATTTGCTTCACACTTATTTACTACAACTAATTGAGTGTGACACAGCTGGAACCCAGATAACACCCCAGGTTTATGACTGGTTTTTCTACAACTTTCATAAAAGTGTTAAAACTGGAGTTTAATATATTAACGTATTTACTTTCTCTCTTACAAAATACAAATATGAAACCACCTTCTAGTATCACTTCTGTAATTTTGTAGGTCAGACTTATGTTCAGCATTATCAGACTTCCAGGAGAAATAGAGAAAATGAATTTATGTGAAATCAAATTGCTTATAAAAGCAAAGTGAAAAAACTTATATCCAACATTAATTACTATAATCACACAGAGCTGAGGTACAGCAACCATTTTTCATTTGTACATATTGAACAGCAAAAAAAGTAATAAAAAAATATATATACAAACTTAATAGGAAAAAAACCTGAAATGGTTTTCTACTGCTCAAGAGAAAGACAATTTTCTCTTAAATGCTTTAGTGCATGGCCCTCCTCATTCCCAAGAGCTAATGCATTTATTCTTCCTGTTCCAAGGCAAACTGAAACCAGTCAAATCTTTCTTCAAATCAAGAAAGGTGTGAACTAGTGAATTGATACATATTCACCTGAGATTACTCTGAAATATAGGACAAGATAACAACGATTAACAGCTAAGGTGCACAACTGTTTGGTAACTTTTGAAGCAGCATTTACACAGAACAGTTTTTGCTACAGAACAGTAAAACTGCCATCTGTAATGAGAATTATTGAACATAGCAGGGGAAGAAACAGTATGAGAACTGCAAGCAGCTTACTCTTCTACTTTCTTCTATTCAATATTGTCCTGTTCCCAAGTTTTCTGTAACATAAAAAGAGGGAGAGAAAGGAAGAATAAATTTTAAAATATCAATTATTAAAAATATTTAATCTTTAACTCAGTTTATTTCATGCTTATGTAATTCTCACCCAAATGTGTTGACTCATTTCAAAGTAGTGCTAAGTAAATTCTATGAGTTTTATCTAAAGTGAAACCACAAAGCTAAATATAATCTACACATGTATTCAGTTTTGATTAATGGGTAGAATTAACCACGAGATTAAAAAAAAAAAGCCAATGCTTTTCTTATTTTTTGAAATCTGGATTTAGTTATTTAATCTTTTCTAGAGTAATTCTGTTGAATAAAAATCGTTATCAACTAGTGACAAGTTCAAACAAAATCAGCTTGGCTACTGATAACCACTTAAAAGCATCACAAAAGTGCATTCATCCAAGCACTGAACAAGTCACCTGCAACAGAGAACTACCATCCATAAATTCCATTGAGGAAAGCAAGGGCTTTTCCAGAGGCACTGTCCTGTACCTTGTGTTGGCTCAAGAAACAGAACCATTGTGATGTTTGGAGGTGGGAAGGATCCAGGCAAGAGTGAAAAGGAATGTCTTGTCTACTTATTTTTTGGTTATTTTAGGGCAGGCATCAGTACTATATGTACATGTGCCAGGTCATTTAATCTCTTAACATTCTGTTCTTTGCTCTCATAATTTGGGGATGGATCATTATCTTTAACATGTAGTACAGGAGAGCAAAAAAGAATTCAATTGAAAATCATAGAAGAAACCCCTGCATCTAAGGACTGAACTCCAGTTTCTAGTATCCCATGCCACTACTTGGATCAGGAACCATCAGGCAGAAATGCTGTTCATATGTAGCCTCAATTGTCTGCTCAGCACAGCTGCTCAGTGTCAACACCATGTGAGACATGTTCAGAGGGGAAAGTTGTGCCCTCCTCACAAAAGTGCTCAGAAATACTGAAAAGCTGAATGGGACACTCATACCAGCCCCAGCTCTGATGAATCTGCATAGGAAAAATAAAGTAAGTTTCAAGCCCAAGTTTCAAGCCCAGATCCTGCAGAGATCAGGTGTCTCATAGGAAATACAACCTCCAAACCAAAAGGAAATGTACGACTACCACGTTTACAGGTGAATAAACAACCAATCCAACATCACTCTGGCAAAAGCTATGGCAAACAAAGCTACAATTTTATAAAACCTGTTTGTATCTCTATCACTCTGCAGATTGAATACAAGTATTTATGTTGGGATGTCTTAGTTGCATCAATGCAATTACAGGTGAATATTAAGGCAAAATAAAAACTAATGTCTACACAACGTAGTTGAAGTGATTCTAAATTGTAAACTGAAGACACAAAAAAATGAAATATAATTTAAAAATGCATTTTTAATATATCTTCAAACACACAACTTGGTTTTGTACAGCATCCTACGTAAAAGATGTACCCAAAATACTTAGCAGACTTTAACATCTCAATTTGAGAGTTAAGCAGCAGATGAGGAAAACAATTAAATGCTACAGACAAGAAAGAAGACATAAGCTCTCAGATGGGACTTTACACAAATGGGAGAATTAAGTTAACTTTATTTCCTGTTTTAAGTCTAAAATAAATCAGTGTCATAAAGCAGTATCAAAACATTTCAGTTTACCTCAATAGCATCATCCATTTCCGTGCTCACATACAATAATTTCAGCTTGTGTCAGAATAAGGAAACTCTTTTTCTGGAGAGCTGTCATCACTTAGGTCACTGTAGCTGTCACTGTTGGAACCAATAAGAATTCAGAAAGATCTAAACCAAATATTTCATTTCAAGCCCTCCAACCCATGATGCATATGATCAACACTTTCCTCAAATGCAACCCATTTCCAGAAAACTTCTTTAGGCTCATGCTAAAAACATGGTATTTTAGAACACCTTCTTCTAAAGGAATGGGCTGAAGTCTGGAGTTTAAGACCTGATGCAAAATAATGCTCTACCTGATAAACAGTACATTCAATTTCTTTTTGCTTGCCTCCTGTACATTCATTCTGCATTTTGCTGGTGCTGTGTGTCTAAGATCATGGTTAACATGATAGATAATAACAGGTATTCCGAGCTAAAATAAAAGGAATTTCTCCCTTATGGTAAAGAAAATCATTAAGTTAAGACAACTTTATTAGCTCACAATTCTACACTTAAATTATAGTTCTTGCTCTTTTAGTAAGAACACAAATAATTTTCATTGCACCAAGCAATATCCTGACAGTTTTTCTAGAGGTTTTATCCCCATTTGTTGTATCCTGAGAGAAGCAGACTGGTTTTCAGAGACCAAATTGCCATGCAAGTGATTGTTTTATAAGTGG
The DNA here is from genome assembly GCF_027579445.1 of Ammospiza nelsoni. Lineage (NCBI taxonomy): Eukaryota > Metazoa > Chordata > Aves > Passeriformes > Passerellidae > Ammospiza > Ammospiza nelsoni. Next base: position 102,930,370 of record NC_080634.1, read on the forward strand.
TAAGAACAAGGAAACAGCGAAGAACAGGAATCACCACAGTGACTGAGAGAAAGAAGTGCCCACAAACCACATTTTCAGTTAGTGTCTATTGGGTCTCCAAGCTTATCTTAAATTTAAGTGTACTTCAGAAGTGCCTCCAGCCTCAACCCCTCCCTACTATACTTCATGCTACAGTCTGTTTTCCGGATCTTTTAATTTCCCCAGATGAGAAGCCAGCAAAGGCAGCCCAGGGAACAGATTAAGTACATTTGAGCAGCAATAATTGTGGTCAGCCCTGTGACCCTCCAGAGCCCAGGCCATGGTTAGCACAGCACAGTGGGGATCTCAGACCCCATTTGTGTGGGATCATGACAGCCTTGGGTGCCAACTCTGTGCCAGGCACTGACTGCACAGCTGTCCTGTGACACCTCCCCTTTACACACCCCTTCATCCTCCAGACAACAGGACCCTACTCATGTTGTGTTCCCCATCTCTGGGCATGATCGCCTACTGAGACATGGAGCGCATAGCCCAGCCAGACAGAGCCTTATCAGTGACTGCCTTATCAGTGCCAGAGCCTAATCAGTGACTGCCTGCTGGACACTGCTGCAAGGGAGCCATGCAGCCCCACAGTCTCTGATGAGGCTGCATTGGGGAACAGTGAACAAACTGCACTCAGCTACTCTGCTGCTTGCTACTGAGCACTGCTTTATAGCCTGAATTTCACCCTCTCTTCTTTGAGAGAAAAGGAAAACTAAAGAAAGAATAGGTAAAAAACAGACACTTAAACAGAGTGGGACAGGAGGAATGGCACCAAGAGTCACCTCATTTAATTTCTACCTCTGTTAGGAAAGTTTCCCACAGTTACAGCAAGTCACTGTACCAAATCTGTGTAAAACAGCATAGATATTCTGGCTGTCCTGACATTCAGACTTTGTCTACAGCATTCTGCCCTGGTCTGTGTGACACACACACTGCTGATGTGTTCTTATAAAGGGTGTGTCACATCAGGCTAGTGTGAAATGCTCAATTGGATCATTTCATCAGCTGGTGATCAATTACACAGTTCAAGTGAGGAAAGTGTTGTTAACAGTATGATCAAGCATGCCAGATGCACAAGACAAACACAACATTACCAACATTGTACTTACTTTTTTCTGAAAGTACCCATGGAAACATGGAACAAAAATTCAGTATTATTAAAACAGTTTTGCATTTTCACATCACAGCAAAATAGCAAATACTGTCCACAGAGCAGAGAGTAAAACTGATTGTAGAGAACTGCACAATCTTATGACAGCCATGATTTAAGACCCAAAGTTTTCAGAGCACTTCTATTTTTTTAATTATCTCTGCTAGCCAGTGGCAATCCCAGCCCAAAACCATGCCAGAGCTCTGTAAACAACACAGTATGGGAGTCATGCTTAAGTAGAAGTGCTCACCAACCAACGGGGTGAGTGGGCAACTGCCCAGCTTCATCTCTTGAAGGCAGTCAGGTGCTGATCCCCACCCAGCACTCTCCTCATAGGTCCTCCCCCACTCAGTGACACAGGTTTTAGAGGGATTTGCCCACAGAAGTGGATGCTTCTCTGGTTTCACTGACTTACCACCCAAACTTCTTAAGCCTGTTTTCAGTTTCCCAAAGCTGAGGCTCACCTGGCCACTAGTGCAGAGGCTAGAACACTTAACTCGGATGATGACAATTTTGTTCCTGCTCCCACACTGCCCAATTTCAGTACAGGATTTGACACCAAATCCCAGAGAAGGGACATTCCTGACATCACCACATTCTTGATTTCTGCAGTAGCACCTCACAGTCTCCCCTACTTTAGGGCTGATCTATGGGGTGAAAGTCAGTTTGATGTCTCACAAGCAGGTCACAGGGCAAGAAAGGCAGGGGAAATACCCAGGTAAGGATCAGCGCTTGGGCTTCAGACTCAGGTAGAGGCTATCAGCCTCTCAGGTTCAGCTGCTTGAATGATTTGTCTAAGCATACCCAGAACATGTGGCATCATCTTAAAAATAAAAACTTGGGCCTCAAGGAAACCTGAACTTCAAGAGTTAGGCTGCCAGTGGACTTGAAAGCAAATAGGGACTCCTGAAACTTGGCATATCTGCACCTGTGTGTTACAGCTTCAAAGCAGCACTGGTGTCAGGTTTCTGAGATTTACTCTGATTTCAAACATATTAGTATTAGGTGTAATCTGAAGGAAAAGTTCAGATTTAGGTGGCATTAACCAGGAGCAAGCCATCTTTTCTCTTTGGAATAAATGTATACTTTGTTCCAAATTACAATGAGTTGTACACAGATACTAAACATAAAACCCTAATGGATGCTTCGTGCTCACAGCTGGTAATATTCAGTAACCTTATTTAAATCTGCTGGCTGTGAAAGTGGTAGTGGTGAGAAACCAAATAAGCCCAGCTTTCTTTAATGAAATTCTTTTGCACACTGAGCCAACCACTGAAAAAATATGCTTACATTTGCTTCAGCAAATTAGTCTGTTTTCAAATTAATCAGTAATTATTTTGTGCAGGAGCTCGACACCCACTTCATCTTATTTGTAACAATTCTTACAACAGTGGACAACAATAAGGAGGTATTGAGCAGATCTGAGGCCACCAGATCTAAGACCTAGCCCCAACAGGTTATGTTTGTTTGTTTTTGTTTGTTTGTTTTTGTGGGATCTCAAGTATATAGTGGTGGCCAAGGGAAAAATACATAACAAAACTCAATGTAGTGTCACTGGCTCTAGTCAGTCACTTCAGATGATGAATTTTGGTCACCTCACTCCCGTAAAACTTTCTGGTTTTCACTTGGAAAATCCACATCAATATTCTTTAGAAACAAAGCAGCAGTTTCAAGGAAGCTTTTCCTTCATCCATTTTTAATGTACAATTGATAAAAAACTCCTTTTCCAGAAACATAAGGAATTAAAATAATTACTACAGTAATGCTATACCCTGCAAGGTGCCAAGCTAAGTGCATTTCTTCCTCAGTGCAAATTAAAGATACATGAAGTACAGATAAATTTAATACAGACTGCAGTTGTTTAAGTGTTTAGCTTTTGAGGACTCAGCAAAATGAAATCTGCAAATTATAATAATTAATTTCCCCCCCAAAAATCTGAATTATTAAAATTATTATGTCATTAAAACATTATTCTGAATAAATGCATATTTGATGGTGCAATGGTTATAATTGCAGTCACCCATATTCTTGGTACATATTTTTATGATTATTATATGGTCATAAAAATCTCAGATATCATTTATGGTAATAAAAAATTTATCTGTCATTTAAAATCATGATTATCCTTTAAAACGATGGTCATCATGATACAACCCTATGCCTCCATAAAACATCATTTAATTTGGGAATCCGTCAGCACAAACCCAAAACTCCCCAGTCCTGACCTGTGAGCCCCCTGCCCTCACATAACTGGACCTAAGATAAAATCTTCATCTGGGACAGGCAACAGCAGCTCCCTACAATCACTGAAGAGAAATAGGCTCTGGCAGTGTGTAATGCAGAACTGACCCACAGAACAGCTATAATGAGCTATTTGGTTCCTTAAAGTGCATTTTCACTGAACAACTGCAGAAAAAGACTTGAGGTCACTAGTTCAGAAGGGTTTTCACTAACATTTAAATGACATTTAAACATCTAACATTTAAATGACAAAGTGAACTGACATAACTAGCCATTACTAAGTGCCAGTATGGTTAAGAAAGGATTTCCTTTAAAACTCTTCTGTAGTTTTCTGTAAGAGCTCTGAGGGTAACAGGATCTTTGCTGTCCCAACCATCCCCACTTGGGACCTGCATCACTGGAAGGTCACTGGAGCCAGAGTACTTGTCTTCTGTGGCAACTGTGGTACTGACTCAGGACACCATCCCCACCAGGACAGCTCTCATCCCCGGCTCCTGAAGTGCCATCTTTTGTGGAGCAGCCCCTCTCTTGCTGCTCTCCTGACAATCTTCAAATCCCATTTCCATCAAATCACATGTCTGGATTCAGCCAATGGCAGAAGCATGATGGTGTGCCAAATGTGTTCTTGACTGGGGACAATGTACAGGGGACATCGGGCACCAGAACAGGTCACACAGGCTGGTTTCTGTCCTGTTCATAGGTGCTTTCCTCCACAGCTGGTCTGAGAGAGAGCTGGACCATGCTAATGCAGTAAACACCATATGGGCAAATTTTCTGAGGTTTTTGGTGTTTCATTTAATGCACCATTCCTTCTGTTGTCTGTTCCTTTTGTTCTTTGTCTCTGAACACAGCTCATAGGTCATCTTTCATTAATGTTTTTCCTAGAACTCAAGAGTACTCTGTGACTAGATGGCATTGGATTGGTACTTCACATTAGCATATTCACTAATGCTTTGGAAAGCTTTGTTTTGGCAGTAGTCAGTGTTGCCTACACTTACTCACCTAGGAACACCTCTCATTTCCTACATTTCCTCCCTTGTACTGGATATTTGTGTTTATTTATCTTTAGCTTCTTATCTTCTTCCTCCAAAGATATCATTATACTCAACAGAGATTACTAAATTCCCTACATATTTTTTGTTACTTCTTTGTTCTGAATAGCGCTTTCATCTCTTATTCAAATGACATTATTTGCAAATATAATTAATGCACTCAGGCTTACTCTTGCAGGCCATTAATAAAGGTGCTGGCTGCAGACAAAGAAGAAATAAAGCGTGCTGATGCTAAACTGGATAAGGGGGAAAAACACATCAAAACAAAACAAGTAACATGGCTTTATTGTACACCAATGATTTTGCAATCCATATTATACCATTCCCAAAGACAAGTCAGTTTTTATTAATTTTTTGAAATGAAACTACGTAAGTCTCAGTAAAAGCCAACAACATTATATGTGAAGTTCCCCTCTTCATCCACTAGTTTCCTATTAAAACCCTTTGTTTTATCTTTTAAAGCAGCATATCTGTGGGTATTGAGTCTCATGTAGTTTTGGTTTTCTCTGCCTTGAAAATGAAAATGTAAACTGGCAGCCTCCACCACATTCCTCACTTCTATATGAAATGGTGACTTCAGTATTTCCATGGAAAGGTTTGGAAAAGGTCATGATCTAAAGCCATTCACAAGGAAATGAAGTGCAGGGTTTTGATGGTTGGGCACTCAAGCCATAAAGCACAAGAGGCTGAAACCACAAAGGCAACTTGGGAGCCCAACTAGTACTTCAGGTAAATAAGTAACAATTAATCACTGAGCTACTCTTTGGTCAGTTCTTGGCTGTCTCTTGGTGTATACACTGACATTTCTAGGAACTAAATTTTCCCCAGAGGATGCATTCCAGTCTCAAACTAGGTATGCTCATGCCTATGTGGGCCTATGTCTGTACCAGAATAGGCCTTAAAAAAATTTAAAAGACACTTTATTCACTTTCATTTATTTAGGGCACTCTCCCAGAAGTAGTAATGCATCCTTGAAGTTATTATTAGCTTTGCTTACAAGCTAGGAATTCTATCCAGGTGTCAAATATTCTAAAATCACACCCTAATTATGGGGCTATTAAATGTTCTGGAGTAATAGTTTCCTGTTAAGACTCTCATGCTGAAATACCCATTTCCTTTGTCTCAGGACTTCATCATTCACTCTCTCTTTAGTGTTTATGGTAGCCTTGCTTTGGTAATCTGCTCAGCTTGCTGGTCTCCACAAATTCTCTGCCAGCTTACTTTGCTCTAGTCCACAGCACAACTAAAACACAGGTGGGTGGTGCTGGATGAGGTGTGCAGAAAATCCTCTCCTCAGATTTATTTCAGCCTTGCTAGGACATGCCTTAGTTTTACAACTCAATGACATCACCAGCATTCTGGGGTTTAAAGGTTTACATTGGAAATCTTTCCACTCAGCAGCTGGGTATGTTAATATGAGTGTGTGTGCTGTAACTAACTGCAATTCCCTCCTGAACATTCTTCCATACAAAATCTTCCTCTTTTAGCCGCAAAATGCCTTCCCTATTCTAGTGATCTTAAGACACAGGGGTATGCTTGACTGCTGTGTAACTAGGTAAATAGCAAAAGTCTGCAATTTTATAAATTAAGTTTTGGAGTATGGATTTTTTTCTTTGCTAAATGTTTAAGATTTGGTAGGAGCTTATTCTATGAACATGAAGAAAAAGAGTTGGGTATACATTTTGAATGATTAATTCAAGTAAGTCTAAGTGGGGCAAATTCAGTAATGGCTGAAACTTTAGGTCAGGGTTAGATGGCATAGTTGTTATAACACTAAGGGATGTAAATTAGCAGGATACATGCAGATCACTTATTAAAAAAAAAGTAATTTTTCTTTATCTCAGAGAAATAAATATGGTTACTTATGGGACAAAGCAGTGTAAGAAAGGATATTGGGGCCTGTGAAGTGTGAGTCAGAGTGCCCACCAAGAGGGTAATGCTGAAGATCACAGTGATGGAATGCTCTGCCTTGACAAGCACCACAAAAATTTGATCTGTGTATTTCACCAGCACACCTTTTAAAAGGTAGCTAACATTATAACTGCTTCTAACAATAACAGGCTAAGGTAACAGGATTGTTTCAAACAAGCTCTGGTTTGCAGATCAGAAATTCATTCTCTTTGTATGTACATCACTGCACAACCAGGCAGAGAGAATAAAAACTGATACCCATAAAGGAGTAGGGAACCAAAAGAGATTGGTCTGGTCTGGCTTGGCTGTTTTCCCATTACTACTCAAACTTGAATAAAATTGCTATTTCTCTCCTAACAAACACATCTTATTTTAATAGAACACAAGATTTGGGGAAAAAAAAAAAAAGCCCAACCCACAGAATTAATAAGTTTGGTGTCTTGTTTAGAGGAAAAGCCAAAATGCCAGAGTTGGATCTGTTCAATGTTATTATTCAGTCATTTTATGATTTTTTAAAAATTTTTGTTACTGTGCCCAAGGCTTCCCCCTGATTTCTTTATTATTGCTACTATAATGAAATTTTAACTGTTCTTAATATCATTGAAATAAACAAGAATTAGTTAACCCTGGATAAAAAAATATTGGTACATTCAATAAACCAAAGCCTCTGTGTCCAAGAGACCAAGGACAGAGTTTTGGCTGAACCATCCAGTTCTGACCTAGATCCAAATCCTTCTGTAAGTCTAAAGGTATCCCAACTCTTTTATTTCAGGCCTGTCTCTGAAAGATAGTATTTATTATTTAGCTACTGCAAAATAAAATCAGTGCTTTCTTTGTTGTTGTTACCATCATTCAAGTACAGCTAGGTATGAATTTCACTTCATTGCTTGATCCTGTAGCAAATCTCTTTCCCTATGAAGCTACTGTCAATGGAAGTTAGCACAGGAGGCTGCTATCTTCTTTTGAATTTATTAATGTTTTTTACTTTTTTCTGATTGTAATGTGGAGTTCTGGCTTTAGCCCTAATAGCCTCTGAAAAGGAAGAAGTGAGGAACTGTGCTTCCTGCTTACAGGTTATTTTACACCCAGGTATATGACAGGCACACAGTCACAAGTAAATCAATACATGAAGAACTCCTTTTCCTCTTCTGGGCTTCTGAATTGAAGGATGGGATAGTCCCTCTGAAAATGTGACTGTCAAATGCAGGCAAGCAAAAAACAAAGATTACCTGGGAGACAATTTACATCCACGCTGCAGGTATGCATTCAGTGTCCCAGTTGCTGCCAGCAACAGTCCAAGGTATGGAGGTGAAGGTTTCATAGGTCTTGAGGAAAATTCTGGGTGGAACTGAACTCCCACAAAATATGGGTGATCTACAAGATAGACATCAAAGAAAATTACACAATGTAGGAAGAAGATAGTAGAAAAACTTTTAGGAAAAAAACTTATTAAAGATTTCAGACTAGCGTCCAGAAGCCAGAGCAGCACATGTGAATTTAAGGGTGAGGGACCAGAAAACTTCTTTCCACAAAAGGCAACTGACAACAGAGGCAGAAGGTTAGTAGGGCAAACCAAAGAAAAATCATCCTCTGATTCATAAAAACTGAATAATAAACCTGTACCAACATGTAAGGGTGGGAGGAGAGGGACACAATTGGAAAGTCACAAAGTTTACATTTATCATGTTATTTTCATGGTATTTTGGTTTCCAGTATCTATTTATGCATGTCTATTCAGAACAATATGCTCAAAGCAGGGACAAACTCAAAGTTAAATCAGGCTGCTGACAGCTTTGTCTAGTCAAGTTTTGAAGGTCTGGATGGAGATTTCACAGACTCTGTAGGTAATACACTCCAGTAATGTCATATCCTTTGCCTATACTGGATGTAAATGAAACACAAATTGGGAAAAATGAAATACATATGGAGACCTTACCAAGAACATTTGAAGGTGCTTAGGGAGCAGGGCAATGTCACTGTGAAACTGGCATATAGGTAAAAATCTATAAAAAGCCAGGAGTCTCTGATGAGTAGGAAAAGGCAGTCACCATGCTCTTCTTCAAGACAAAAAGAAGGATCCAAGGAACGACAGAAAATTCCTGACGTTCAGAACGTGAAGGTCAGGAAGATTGGAACAACAAACCTGAGAAGAATCTGTCTTTGGATGCAGGGAGAGCACTGGCTTCCCTTAATTCTGACTTTAACAAAGCTTTTCATATGGTTTCCTACCCTTTAAATTGGAAGCTGTGGACAATGGGTAGACCACAAAGTATGTTAAAAAAATGGCCAGACTTCTGTATTCAGAGAACAGTCATGAGTGGTTTGAAGTCCCAGCAACAGCATACTTGGAGGTACTCAAAACTTTACTGATACAACTCTAGAGAAGTTGACGTATAATTGGAGGTATCCCTGTGCTGAAGCAGAAGGTTGGATAATATAATCTCCCAAATCACTCAATGATTCTACATAGCCAAATGCCCCTGAGCTAGACTTAGGGCCTTTTGACAAGGAGCACATTTGTCCCACATAATCAAATACATGCACAGTCTTTGCAAAGTGTAAGACTTTTCCTAACCCACTCTGAATTTTCACCAATTGTAATACACAAGTGGAGTTAGCAGTTAGCACCCAAAATTATCTTGGCTGTTAAGACAGATAAATATTGTGCCTACATGTCATTCAACAATCTATAGCTTATAGTTCATACAGTTTTAACAGATGCAATAAGTATTACAAACAAGTAAGACACTCACTCTCCAGTTCAATAATTTCCATCCTGTTCCCTTCTGTATCATGACCAACAAATTTCAACCCTTTCTCTTCAAAGCAGTGAGTCAATTCTGGGTTCACCTGAAATGTTGAAAGCAATAACAATGGTAGTTCTGTTTATTTTTGGATTTAACAAACAGTAATTGTAATGGTTTTTACATGCATACAAGAATGAAGAGAATTGGGTAAGAGTTGGGAACTTTTGCTTTCTTATTTTAACAACTCTGGCATAAATTTGTAGAAGTGGTCATGTTTATTAAATAAAGAGATGAACCAGTAATTTTAAAAGTGACTATGCAATATTCAAAAATTAAAGCCAGGACCCTGGACCTTCTGCTTGCTGCTCTTCTGAAACCAAGCAGTCTGAATTCCCCCTTTTTAAATGACCCACCAGATGCCCACTGACCTCCCTTTGAACAGTGAATTTCAGTGGTTATGACAAAAGCTGTGATGCAGCTCTTCCTTCAAACTGAGGAGCTCTGCAGTGAGCTGTCTCATTTCCTTGATGATGTTTTAACCACTCAGTTAATATCCAAACTTGAGCAGGTTTGCCACCATCATATTCTCCTCCCTTTCAAGGAAGGTTAATATTGTCTGAATCAGTTACAGCATGCACAAATCTGATAGTTCAAGGCCCTTTAGAGACACTGATGGAGTCAGATCCCTTCTGAACTACCTTAGAGGTAACTCCAGGAGTCCACCTCATGTGTGTCTCCTTGAATGTCAGTATTCTGAAAGTATTCAGGCACCCTATCCCAGATGTTTGCATACAGAGGAGTGGATCCATGCAAAGGACAGTGCTTACCTCATAGCGATGCCTGTGTCTCTCCTCTACAAACATTTCATCACCATAAAGCTTCCCTGAATAAACAACAAAAGAGAAATTAAAAGCTCATGTGTTGCTTTAATAGTTGCTACAATTATTCCTTGTAATTTAAACCTTAAAGAAGTCACATTTAACACTTGTTAAACACAACAAGACATTATTCATCTCACTGCATTTTTCTGTTCTTCCTGAGTGGAAGAACACTCATCACTCATCCTGAGTGATGACTAGTTTCTCTTAATTCACTGTTACCTGAGTTTATTCAGGATTCAGATTCAACATTCCTTGACTAGAAATAGCTTAGGCAAACTAGACTCTAAACACACTTTAACTAATTTAAATTATAAAGCTTTAAAAAAAAAAAGTCTGAGTGAGCCAGCAATGTAAAATCCCTTCAGGGTTTTACAACAGTTGTACACAAAAGATGCAGGGAAGGAAGCGTTTTAGTAGCATCTGTTCCATTTCAATAGATTATGCATGGCACCTGGCAGAGTACCTCCAAAGAACAGAGAATATTGCTTTTCTCTGTTTTCCTGATCTCATTACCGAAATGACTCTGGCAGTCTTCTGTGCGTCATCTCGAGCACTCTGCCTTTCACAGCAACAAGGAGCAAGTTTGAGCAGTAAACCAGATTTCAATCATATCACTTACTTATAATCATGGCTCAAACTTTGCTCTCAATTTACACTAAGGTCATGAGAATTACTGTCTTGCCAGGGGGTTGGTACATGAACTAAACTGCCAAGAACATCTTCAGAAACTGTAGAATAACAATACTGCCATTTTACAAAGTATGGTGTATGTCTTGATTTTAAGGGACCACCTTTTTAAAACTATTCTTTTCATCCAAGTTGTAAAGCATAAGGAAAATAAATCAGATTTCCTGATTAAACTACCATAGCTTTTTCTTATTCTTTCCAAAGATCTAAACAGATTTAAACAACTCTTAATATTGGTCAAAGGTTACAACACATGTTAATTTTTATTAACTTTTCCAAGTGTTTAGGTCACACAATGACTAGAACATTGTGATATGCATATCTATATCACACATAGGCAAAGTATCACCCAGGCTAGTTAGATCACTAGTATGGGCATCTCTAGAATTGCAGATTTTTCATTAAATGTGCATATGGTATTACACTCTGGTCTCCTGCTGAAGTAGATGTAATTTTTAAGTATTCAGAAGGATACATTCCTTAAGTTTAACATAGTTAAATAGAGAATACCTCAGATCAATATCGGGGCAGGGCAATATAAGAAATAAACATATATTTAGTTAATGGACAAGAAACTACTTTTCACACTTTTGCAGCATCATCTCTATTACTATTGTATAATGGGCTGATTAATAGGAGACAAGCATTACCTCAATTTTAAAATACATGTAGATCTAATTAAATAATTTTTTCTATATTCTGATTTCTTTTATTTTGTTATCTGAAGCATCCTGTTACAGCAAATAATTTTCCTTTTCTGCAACATATACTTTGCTTTCCCAAAACAAGATTCCTTCCAGGATCAAGCAAGAAAATAGGAAGAAAGCACTCTGACCTTCTCAAGAACATAATGAATTAAACTGCCATCAGAAAAATTTCAGTTTTCTCAACATTTTACTCATTGCTTTTAAAAAAGCATTGGACCTCAGTGATAGTTTCACTGGGAGCTACAGATGCCTCTCATTTCCTTTTTTCACTCCAATTCTCAGTAAATGTAAATAACAGGATCAGAGTGAATGAGCTCAGGGAAGCTGCCACCTAACTGTTTGCTTAAGACTACAGCATTTTTGGTTTTCCATGTTACAAAGCTCCTATCCAAAAGGCAAAGTCATAAGAGCAGAAAAATAACTTACTTAAAACAGAATTTTCAGTTTTAAAAACAGTCCTCCTCTTCCCCAGTCTCATTGTTCCTCCCATATCTCCAGGATTGTGTTCTGGCATGTCAATAACCTGTAGAGAAAAGTTGCTCAGACACTGTTTCATTCAACAAATAAAAAAATCCTAAAACAAACAAGCCTAGCCTAGCAAGTGGCATAGATTTTTAAGTGGCAACTTTACATATTTTACCTCCAACCATTCCCAATCATTATTTTTCTTTTGTTTTTCTAATGTTTTGTTCTTCAATACTGACAAGGTTAACTAGTTAGTGACAAATGTTTTCATCTGATGTTAAGACAAAAGCAACTTTAAAAATTCTTATTTTAATTTTTTGGGGTGGGAAAAACACCTTTCTTTTAAAACTTATACCAAAATGTTACCAATAGGATAACTCTGCCCAAAGCTATTCTTTGTGCTAGGATAGTACACAGATTTTTAAAAATTCAAATTCATAGACCAAAAAAGTCCACCAAGTGATAAAGACACCATCTCTGGAAAAACAAAGTCCCTTGACCTCACAGAGGCTGAAAGATTATACATATTAAATATGAGTAAATAATATGGGTTAAAATTTCTGTACACTAGGCCATTTCTTATATTGCTTTTTCTTATGCCAAGAGGCAGACACAGATGTGGTATCAAGTAAGAAGGCAACCAATCTCTTGGGCAGTAGGAAGAGGGGAAGGGCATGCAGCAGCAGAGTGAAAAGAGGACACTTGTAGTGACAGGACAATGTTGTAAAACCAGAGTATGGGAACAGGTGACTCCAGTATGTGTGTGCTATTTCAGATTATAGATATAACTAACTTATCACAGAAAATGGAAAACCATACCCCTCCTTTTATCTCTTCTAAAGGGTTTCTCAGATTGCTGAAGAGTAATAAGAGTATTAACAAAATACTGGGTTGCCTTGTATGAAGAAAATGCTATTTAACATAAAATTTAAAGACAAGGATATACAAATACTGGGTTTGAGGACTGAAGCAGATGGGCCAAATGGCTTCTACGTGGGTCAGGTGAAACCCAGGAAAGTGGGATTCAGGGCATGTCAGAAACCACAGCCTAGTGGAAGGAGTGCACCTAGCTTTGCTCAGTTTGAAAAACCTTGCAGGTCTCACAATCCAGCTGAGAGGAAATGTGTCTAAGAGAAGTAAAACAGTTTGAAATTGTAGAAACATGAGCTGAAGCTTTGACCTACGTACTTGTATTCACATAAACATAGTCAGTGAGAAATGTAATTGACAAAGAAAAGTTCTAAAAATACAAATATTCACATATATGGGTAATCTCAATGGATTTTTATTAACCTTAATTTGCCCTCTGAGAGTAATGAAAACAATATCTGATGATACACTTCATAAAGTGAAGTTATTCAATTTAGGAGAGATGGTGGAAAGTGCTCAACCTTTGGCCTTGTGCCAATGCATTTCAGCTGTGCAATTATCTCTGTACAACCTTATACATTCAAAATGTTATTTATAAGCAATATATTCATTATAAAATGTCATGAGCAGGAGTTGTGATGAAACCAAAGGGATATTACAGATTCTTCAATTACCTCTCAAATCACAAAAGTAAGGACCTGTGCAAGATGTTGAGGTAAGCCCCCCTCTACAAATACATAAAATAAAAGAAAACCCATTCACTGAATCCTTACTATTTTAAAAATATGAAATTTCCTGAATTTATTTTATTTCCTTTCATTTATTTTCACTTTTTTCCTGAAGTAGTGGCCACAATAAAAGACGAGAGTCTCAGAAGTAGAGCATCTGCTCTGCTGAAGGCTTCTGTCATCCTCTGGGTCAGACCCCCTCATGGCACTGCCAGCACTACAAAAAATTTGGCTGCAGAAATGGTCTCACAGGGAAGGTTCAGGTGAGTTTCCACACCAAGTGTTTGCGTGTATGTCTGTGTGTTTGTGTGTGTGTTTTCAGCATTCCATCTCTCCCAATGCTGTTATATTAGTAAGAAATGGACAAGGTTTGATTTATTACTTTTTGTCATCAGGTGACAAAAGGAGCTATTTATGAATTAATGCCCTGGAACTACTTTGGCTCAGTGGCCCAGATGACCTCCAGCAACTACAACAGCACAGCCCTCAATATTACTTGTCTATATATAACTTGAGTTTCTCTGCAACAACATCTGTGCAAGAAGCTTTTGAAACCAAAGTGGCACTGCTGCCCTACAGCCCAAAGAAAGTCTTGAGAATCAGAAAAGCAATGTCATATTAATGAAATATTTTGCCATATTATATAGAATTTATTTGATCAGAAAAAGAAGAGGTTTAAAATAGTGGTAATTTTGAACTGTGCAACTGAATAGACTCTTCAACAAGCTTATGCTTCCTGGCACAGAATAAATCAGCTCTTCCTATGCATTAGTTCTTTGAAGGGCAGAGAACAGCACAGAACAGGCACCACAAGCAACAAAAATATATCTGTAGGGAGGATGCAAGAATAAATAAGGCATCAATTAGGTCTTTCTTGCCCAAATCTCTGAAAACTACCAACACTACAGGGATTTTATAGAGATTTTATATGTATTACACCAGATAGCCAACATGAAATTAAGAATGAATCACTGGAACACAACACAAAGCACATTCTAGATATAAAGCAGTCTTACCACTATTTAATCATGTTACTAATGAATAGTGACTTCAACTATCCATGAACAGAAATCTTCTTTCAGATATCTACTGCCTGGATTGTTTCATTGTTGATAGAAAACATAAAAGCTAATGAGAAAACTTTTCAAGCCCTGAGACTCAACACAGAGCAGCCAAGGCTCTGAAATCCCCACAAATATCATTTTAGCAATCATGCCAGGACCATTACATTTTATCTTTGTTTTGCCTCATGTTCTGCAATGCCATTTTGAGAAATTCATCTACTCTGGTTACCTTGGCAGGGGAAGGGGAGGGAGTGGGGGGGTGTCTGCTTGGGTTTTGTTTGCAGGCTTTGTTTTTGAGGAGTTGAGGAGGGACATGAGCATTACTTGTTTTGAACAATTGAGAGCTAAGCAGCTTTGAAAGCACCTTTTTACAAGTTTGGGGTCTAGGGGTTTTTTTGTCTTTTTACTCAGCCCTTGACTGGTGAGCAAATGATTTAACAATGCTGAAATAAATTACTACACATGTAAGTGCAGATCAAAGCATCAGGAGATGCCACAGCCCTGGAGATTACCTGAACACTGAGAAGAGGCTCTGAACACAGCACACAAGGGATTGTGTAGAGGGAAAGCTGACAGGAGCAGGGAATGCAGTGACAGGTACTGATGAATAGTAATCCCTGCTGAACATAGCTATGGAAAAAAAATCTAGCAGCACAAACTGACAAGGACTCAACCCAAACTTAAGGAATTCATCCTTTTATTGACTCTTCCATCATTCTCTGTAGGATTAGTCAGTACTTGCTAGATTTGATCAAATCAATCAATCACAAGTTCATCAGTAGAAAAATCCAGACACCTACAAATGGGATATTTATACTAACATCTATTCTGTTTTAGAAACAAACTAGTACAAATATTTTAAAGAAAAAGTTGACAACTACAACACTACCAGGGGCACTGAGACCTTCCCACTTGGCAAGGAAACCAAAATGACAGACTTTTGCTGTTCAGAGGGTTACATTTTCAGCTACTGAAAGAATGTGCAAATATTACATCTACCTGCCTTGCTCCCTTTTCCCCCAGAGATTTCCCAGTTCCAAGCAAACTGCATCACTGCCCACCCATGTGAAGCACTCAGTGCCCTAGGACTGAATTAACTGCCAACAAAGCCACTTCCAGATTTCAGACTACTCAGTGCCCCATTACTCTGATCGGAGTAATGTTTTTAAAGGACATCCACCATCATGTGTAAGATCAAAGCAGAAATTATCAATAGCTGATTCATGCAATTACATACTGATACAAGCAACCAGCTTGAAAAATCCTGTCCTCTACTCTCTTCAATAAACTACAGCACAGTATCCAAACATTCCAACAAACACCAATTTAAATTTCTTAAAACTCTGAAAATCCCATAGAATACCACTGTCAACTATTTTCCAGTTTGGGTGATCCTCTTCTCCACAGATCTGTTGTTTCCTATTTTAGAATTAAGTAACTGCCATGGAGCATTCATTTATTAAAGTCTAAAAGCTCTCTAAGGATTCTGTCTAAGCAGAAATTCTGCTCCAGAATGTTTTGTAACATTTTCTCTAGGAGAATTCATGAAGGCCGTGGCTTCTTTTCAAACAGTGCTTACTCACTGGTAAGCAGAGTGCAATGAACTGAGGAAGTTAATGGAGATGTTGATATGCAAAGCCCATAAAGATATTGCTTAACAACATTTTGAGAACTCATTCAAGTTATTCCAAACACATGTCCTAGAGTTGGCTTAAAGACTTAATCAAGCAGAAAGTTTCAGACTGTCAGCATTAGTGAAAGGCACAGGGTCAGATAGTGCTGGCTACAGAAATACACTGGAGCGTCAGTCACACCATGCCACAAAGGGCAGGATTTGCCACAGACTTGAATAACTAAAAAGGATGTGCAAGGGTGTTCTCAGACTTCATAATGGTCCATCTCACATCATAATTAATGACTAAATTCTAATTTAATTTCAGAAAGATCAGCAAATCTGTAGCTAGGTGAAATCCTTAATCCTATCATATATATCTTTAAAAAATCAGAACTCTGTCACTGCCTTTGAAGAAGACTTCTGCAGCTGCAGTTCCAAGCAGGTGAAATTCTTAAATCAAATGCCCTTAAATCTACATCAGGTATATCAGAAAGAGGAAGGCATGAAGCAAGTCTGAGCATCCTAAAGAGAGGGAGAACCTAGAGAGTGAGATAGAGCCTGGTGAGTATGTTCATCAAACACCCCACCCACAAAGGTGAGATAGGAATAATCAAACACAGCCTGGGACTGTTTGAACAGCGCTGTGCTTGGGTGGTCTCTGACTCAGAGAGTTATTACATCCTGCAGGCAGCTGCCACAGAAGACTGGGCCACAGACAAGGCCCATTACCTAAAATACACAAAATAGCCACAGAAACATGAAATTGTCCCTGGTGGACACAAAGCACAACAGATGTTTTACCCTCAAAATTGTCCAATATTCTATACTTGCTCCTCCCTGAGTTACCATGCTTGAGCAAGTATCCATTCCAGTTGTTTCTCATTCATTAACAGACCTGTGCTAGTTTAAACCACTTCATTATCAGTTATCTCTGCCTTCAGCAAGCAAGACAGAAGGAAAATTGTTTACTTCAAGGAAAGTGAGCAGGAAAACTGATTATTTCAAGTGGTCACTACTCCAGACCATCACTGAGGAGAATTACTGATACCAGCTTTCAGGCAGTGCTCAGCGCCATGACCTACACTATCATGGTACTTCTTGAAGAAATTCTATTCATCTGCCATAAAAACCATTATCCTCACAGGGAACATGAGGAGAACTAACAACTGTTTTTCATCCCATTTCCCTAAAGTAATCAGACCACCATCAGACTTGTAAGAAAGGCTGCCTGGAGTCCAACCACTGATCCCTCCCACAGAATGGTGTCACCACCCATTTGATTTTCTGTCCACCTTCAAAATCTGCTCAGTGATGATTTGGTACTCAATAACCAGAGACACAGAAACTGAGGTATTTCTTTGAGAAAGGAAGTGAATGGGCAGCAAGTAGAAAATTACAGATTGACCCATTTTAATTCTTTTTCTAGTTGGAAATTGTTTTTATTGTAGTGTAAAACTTCCCAGCTAAATGTAGAGCTGAGAAGAAATCCCTGGAAGATCAGCTGAAAGACACCTGTGGACTATTTATTTGATTCACTGGATATGGAAAAGCATCCTATAAAAAGGATAGCTATTTGAATAGAAAATAAAAAGATAAGGACCCTTAGTTGAAAAGTTGAAAAAGAGACAATATTTTCAAGTAAGAGCTCTACTCACAGAAGAAAGAAGTGCAAGTGCTATCTAGAGCATGAAATCCATGTCAGTTTTAAGAACACAAACCTGAACGTCTGTATTTTTTGTGGTTTTGCTTCTGTTTTAAGAGAAATTATTTTCTTTTTGATTCAGCCTGATCATTCATTTTTACATTATCTGACAACACACATTTGACCAAAGCTTAAACAACTTCTAGCTAAGATGATTTCACCAACTAGGTTTAGTTGCATCTGATTAATGTATCATTAAATTGAGGTTTTAAACTGAAGGACAAAAATATACAATCACACTGGTTGATACTGAAAGAAGATAATTCCTTACTTACAATTTGGAGTAAATGAATGAAACAGAAAGAATGGACTCTAGCTCCATAAGGATTTCTTTGCTACAGAAAGATAGGAAGCAGCTCTCTACCACTCCTTCTAATTAGGGTATTATGCTTCATATTATGCCCAAAGATCAGTGTCTGACCATCACTTTAATGGCTGATTGATCACCTTTTGAAACAGACACCAGAATTTAAAATCTGACATTTCTACATCAAAAAGAATTTTCTACTAGTTGGGCTAAATCGGTATCTCATTTTCATGAACATTCCATGAAAATCAGCTGAATAGAAGGAAGAACAAACTCAGAATAAAAAATGCTAATTTTTAACTCTTCAAAGAACAAAACCCCTGTAGTACAATTCAAAATCCCAAAGAAAAGTAGTGAGAAAATATCTTAAAATGTGTTAAAGACACCACTGAGCAAGCATGTTAAACTGCTACAAGGTATGATGCAAGCTGTCTTTGGAAAAAAATCCCACTAAAGATAACTGCAGACAGTTGTGAAAGTAAATCTTGATCTATATCCAGTGCCCAAATCTTGTGCCAATCTGACTCCTTCCACAAGCAGCTCAGCTGAGTCCACTCTGGAAAACCACACAAAGCAGGCAGCTCATGCCCACCACTGTAACCTTTAATTGAAACAATTTGCTCTCAGGCACAAGTCTATCTTCTTTTCAACTGTTCTTTTACATCTAAGCTGTAACTTTGTAGAAATAAAAATAGATGTACATAATGAAGCTCTCATACTAATTAACAGTAGAGCCATGCTTCTTCCTACCTTCCACTTCATTCTGTTCTTCATTTACATTTTTTCATTTTGAAACAGCATCTCACAGAGGATCACAACCAGGAAGAACACTGCAAGCTCAAATAACTGGTATTGGAATGCATGCAGGATCACTTTTACTGTTTAAATTGATTCATATCTACCATGTAGAGATCTTGAAATATTTGACATGCATTTTTGTAATGCCCTCCTTCTCTCTTCCTCTTTGAAAGCTTCTGGTTTGATTTAACTCCTGTTTAAATGTCATCCCAGTTCCCTCACCTCTACAACCTACACCCCATAACAAAGCAAACAAAATTAAAGGCCCTCTAGAACTGAAGCTGACCACTCCATTACTTAGTGGTACTTCCAAATTTACTAATTTGAGAAATTCTAGTAATGTTAATCTTATGGATTAAGAACAGAACAAACATATTTTAACATGGAATATCTAGGCAGAAAGCCTCTGGCTCAATCATTCTAATTTTAAATACTACTCTTGTCTTCCATTGGATGCCAAGAATAATACATGTACTTTGACATATCTGGTACATCTGATATATCTGTCTTTCCTGTCCATAACTTTTCCTAAATTATAGAGAACATGAATGCTGGGTATCTTGTTAGGCATACAGTATCGACATTTATTCTTCTGGAAAGCTCTCCAGCAACAAGCAATGGGATTTTCTTTCCCCCATGAATTCAACAGCAGATTATTTCCTTGAGTCCTTATCCTCCCTCCCACACATACATCATAATGTTTCTCTTCTCATTCTGGAAAAACTGAAGCAAGAGCTGGATATCATATAGTGCTCATCAAGGAACTGAACTGTAATTCTAGGATTTTCTAAATCCTATAGTTTCCTAGTGTGAACTATATTAGAAAAAAAGACAGCATAGGGAGATAATTACAACACGACTTTAAACAGATTATTTTGTAAATACTTTGGTATTTCCATTACTGTCTATCCAACAACAGTAAACATCTTTTCAGCTTCAGAAAACCAAAAGGAATGCTGCATATTTATATCATAGCAGAGATTAATTACCTTGATTGTCTCTGCCAGGCATTTCAGGGATGCTTTGAGGCACATGATCTACATTACATTTAATAGCTTCCTGCTTCCATTTCAGAAAAGCTTCAGTTGGCCAAAGACCATCTTTTCTGGAAGACTCTATTCTGATAAAACACTTATGACCTACAATACTTTTTTTTTTCCTCAAGTAGAAACCATGATGTTTTCCTTCTGAGCAGGATCCCTCCCATCTCATTTTGTCTGTCCTACTTCCTCCAAAAACCTAATAAACATCACTGTTCTGATCATTATTTAATTCTGCACTTCTTGTGATCTTCTCCCCCAGCATGTTAACTCTATCCCCTTCAACATGAAATGACAAGAATTCTTTAGAATTTGCTTTCCTTAGTTGTGTTTATAATGTATAATCAGGGGGTAGGTTCAGACACCATTCAAAGGGACAAGTGGCTTGACCAGTTGCACCCACACCACGTACATCAAACAGTAATCACTTCCTCTCCCATTCCAATAACAAGGCCCAGAGTTAAAATGACAGTCCAGACATGCCTGTGCAGTTCTTGCTTGCTAACAGATCATAAAACCAGAATTGCAAATCTTCATTTCCATTTTTAGGGATGGACATGGTACACACTTTTAGAATATAAACCCAAAGAAAGAGCTACCTGTGAGGAAGTAAGAAGAGAGAGCAGAGAGGATGTGAGTATGCATATGGAGAACCACTAGAAAAAAGGTCAGAGAGGAAGAGAAATGGATCTTCATATCGCTTCTTATTTAGCAACAAGATGGTGAAAGCCTATAGAAAAAAATACCAATATTGTTTCTAAGAAAGTAACATTTACAGATTTGACTTTATACTAGTGCAGATCAAGCAGACATTCCATTAGCATGACATCAGCTGAACACACCCAGCAGAATTGTTCCTCTGTGAAAAGTGTGGGTGGCCAGGTACAGATTAAATCAGCAGATAATGCAGTGATCTACTCAAATGCTACAAATGTTTACTGAGCAACCAAAAGACATTGCCACACAGCCAAAGCTCCAGGCTGCATCACCACAGTGGCACACAACAGGCACCTAACAGCCAACCTCACAAAGGCAAAGTTTCCCGGTGGCACCCATACAAAAATAATTTTTATCCTTCACCTGCACCTCTGATAGTCTCCAACAGCAGAATGAAGAGACAGAGAGCACGAGAAAGAACTTTTAGTTTAAAAGCACAGATCTACAGCACATCACTGTCAAATCCATTGCAAATGCAGTTCTGTTGTTCAGTGCCTAACCCCCCAGTATGGAACACTGAATTATCACATACAATGAAGGATGGGAGGCAAATAAATACAGAATTAAGGAAACAGAAAACCTCATTAATAAAAAGGTCTTCCTTTTGGGGAACTTTCATAATTTTCTTATATTCCACATCATTTTTTTCTCCATCACATCAACTTCACGGGAGGGGTCAGGGGGCAGACCAGACCCTCCCCATGAACTAAACTTTACGCTAAAATGAAAACTTCAGCTAATAGCTTTTTTTAGTTTTAATAAAAATTAAATACTTCACAACATAATAAACAGGCCACTCACATCTAATAAAACACACCCTCCAATACAACCATTCAACTGATTTGAATCCTTTATTTTTCATTGCCCATGCACTTCTAGGCACATGTTCAGCTCCAGTTCTCACACTGGGGTGTATAAAAGGCTATTAGGAAAAGGGTGGAATTCCTCAGCTGCTGCACAGACCTTTCTCTGCAGGTATCAAGTCACTTTACAAAGGCAAGTGTGCTTCATTACCTCCATTTGGTATGGGAAAAATAAGGCAGATTAAACAATTTTTTTCACCTAGCAGAACCAGGATTTCTGTGATATCTAATCTTGTTCCTACACTTTATAAACAAGGCAGCTAAGGATACAGAAACCACACCTTCCCAGGTAACCTTCTAACAAGGCCAGTGCCTTAATGTCACTTGGTGCCTCATCTGAGTGGGAGAAATGTCTACAGAAATGGCATTCATAAAATTGAAGATTTCATGTCATTTTCAATGTATGAACCCCAGTAATCTATTGAGTTATGCAGGAATCTGTGAACATTAAAATAAGGAATTAAATATTAGGTAAATATATAAATTGAATATAAGGTAAAATATTTCATGTTCCCTAATTTTTAGATCTTTTGTTAATGCACAATTTATGCAAGCTTGTTTAAGGCAGTGGGTGGAGGAGATGTTTTGGAATTGTTATACCAAGCAATATAGTCACAGTATTAAGGGATCTGGACAATTCCCCTTTACATTATTGACTTGCCAAACAGAACAATGGTGAGGAACTACTTCCCTAGTTACAGTGTTTCCCCTATGTGTGACAATCACCTCACATAACTTCAGCTGCATAACTTCTAGATAAACAATTTAAGGGAACCACCCAAGTGCTTCTCTCTGTAGAGACCACAACACAGACAGGAGGCAATACATTCAAGCTGGAGAACCTCACCAAAACATGTGGCAGCTTGAAAAGCTCATCTAAGCCATGAGGTGAGCAGTGCTGATCTGCCCTAACCTGCACAGAAGGAGTTTTGTGAATGTCCCTTCAACATCCATTCTTTGTCAACACTCTACAGCATCCCAGAGCATCCTCAGCTCATTCTGAAGTGACACACAATATATTGCAGCATTACCCATGCAGACTCAGGCACACAGTTCTCCATTAAATAAAATGTTCTCTGCTTATTAAATCAAACCCTGACAGACACTCACCTACATCCACTTCATCCAGAAAAATGTTTTGTACACAGCACAAATTTCCCTATTTGATTTACAATTAGTTACACATAATTCCTTTTGTAAGTACTGGAAAGGGCAAAGCTTTTTTGATAATCCAGCATACATTTCTACTTAGAAAAATGCTTTTTTTTGAAGAAAATTTTAAGAAAGAAAAAAGGTGGGAGTTCATTAACAGCAAAAAGGCATTCTTCACATAAACTAAATGTCCAAATGAAGAAACACAAATACCTTTAAGTTTATATATATATAAATACCAAATAATTTACCCCATCCCCCAAATATTTAAGAAGAACCTTGTAAAAGGCATCAGTAACTGAGAGTCAATTGTTTTTATTCATTTTCATTTAAGGAGAAAAATGGCATTGTGAAGTTAATCAAATATCAGGACTAAAAGATAAAATAAAAAACTCATACACAGAACAATGACCATGGCAGATAAAACATGAGCATTCTGCTTGTGTGCAGTGTCAAGGAGTTGAAATTGCCAAGCTTAAATCCATTTTCAGGGGAAACTCTCAAATTGAAGTGTTAAAAGAAGTGGTTACAAACCAGACAAAATAGACAGCAAAAAATCACTGAAAACAGGTGGTACTCATTCAATTTTGAAGAGACTGAAGGGTGAAACAGCTGATCCAATACCTGTGGGGAATAACTTCCCAGCAGCCTTGTCACCCAGCCAAGTGGCAAATGCCTCATGGAGATAGAGAGACCCAGGGTCTGAACAACCTGACGGCCATGCCAGGCAATGCAGCTGAAGCTTTAACAAAAATGTAGAAGTACAGAGCACCTGGGCAGCTATAACAGGTTGGGACACTGACAACAAAGATTTTGTAAAGGGAGAGACAGGACAAGTCTGGCCAAGGGGCCTTTGGCCTGGATGGAGCTGTGGCCTGACCCAGTGTGCCCTTGTTAAAGGCGATACCGTAGCATGCACTGTAGAGCACCACACACATTGCCTTCCTGTGAAATAATTACAGGTGTGCTTAGCCACAAATGTATTTCATCAGCTCAATCTGGGTCTCCAGAGGAAAGCAGGGTTCTCTCCTTTTAATTCCTTATCTAAAGTAAAGGTCCTCTCAGTGCTATTTGTCACTTGACCTCCACATTTTGCTGAGTTTGCAAGTATGTGGTGGAATGAAGAAAATAAGTTCACTGAAAAAATTCTTTTTAGAAACTTTTTCAGTTGTTTGCTTAATTACTGGCTGTCTTATTTCTCCAAGAAGAGAGATATTAAATGTCTCATTACTTAAGAGTCGGCTCAGAAAAAGCAGGTAAAAATTAGTTGAGTGAGAAGGTGATAATATAAATATATTCACCACATAATGGTGTTAATGATACTAAATCTCTAAAATGGTAATTTACTTTGTATTAGTTAATTCATACTGTTTCTTTATAGTCTCACTTACAATTCCAGATTCACAGTGAGAGAAACAGCAAGACAACACAAACCTTGCAAGAACTCTATTTATCATTACTTAAAATGGATTATCCTGAGAAAGATTAGAATATTTCTTTGCCACAAGACAAAAAAGTTGTACACAAAGTCAAGCTGTGCAAGAAAGTACAGTCGCTGATCTGTGTCGTTTGCAGGCGCAGCATGTCTGCTGTGATTTGTCAAAACTAATTTTTCATTTTACAGCTTCAGCAATACTGAGGTTTTGGTGGTTTTCCCAGGCTCTTGGGCAAGTTCCTTCTCATCAATGAAGACCAAAGTTAAGAGTTTCATGGCAAGTTATGTCTCTGATGCCTACATAGGCTCCCCCTAATTAGCCAGGCCAAATGACAATGCCAATGGAAGCCACAGCTAATAAATCTGTATTATCTTTCAGTGGCAATGCAATAATCACCAAGTGGTTTTAGACATATATTTTAATTTTTTTCAAATTTATAATTTCAGATTCTTCACAGCTAGATACTTAATACTAGGATCCAATGGGCAATGGAAGGTGACTGTTCAGAGGTGCTGGGAAAAATGGACTTCTCTCAGAGGATAACCAATGTCTGGGAAAAATGTCTCAGAAGAAAAGCAATGTTTCTCCTTTTTTGATGTTTCAGCATAGCATGCACAGGTATCTTGGGTTACACAGCTCTGCTCCAAACTGGCACCAGCCTTAAGGCTGAGCTCTATATGGCATCTGGTGCACTGCCTCACAAGCTAAAGACACTTAAAACTTTCTTATAAAATTCACTCCACTCTTGATTCTGAATCCTAAGAAATTACTTAAAGCTACATTTTGTTACAGCTTAGCTGTGAACTCCTGTGTATTACAGGAAGAAAAAAAAAAAACAAAAAAAAAAAACCCCAAGTCCTTTTGTGTTGAAGGGAAGACTAGTCACTAACCCAAAATAAATTAAACTGCCTTTAAGGAAAATTCAACTTAATTGATAGTTGGTTTCCTCACTAGCACAGCTAAGAAGCAAGTTATGGCTGAGTTGGATAATTGTTCATTTCAGCTTACAAAATGCAAATCTACTTCTTCAAAGCTCTGGTTTACAGATGTTTAAATATGATGCACTTGTCTAAACTGAGAAAATCCAAACTACTACTCCAGTTACTTCTTGAACCTAGAATAATTTGGTTTTGATTTAATATTCAAATTGAGTAATTAGATAATCTAAAATTAAGCCAGGTGTACAAGCACTACCCTTTCTTAACTACAATTTCTGTAAATAGCAACAGCTTAATTTCTTTCAATAGGCCATAATCACATACAAAATAGTTAGAAAACTGATTGCTCTATACTGTTTGTTAGACAACTGCTACTCTTCTCATAGGCCTCATTGGTCCCTCTAAATTCATTGATTTTCCCTCATGTCCACTCTTACTTGGTCAAAATAGAGGATAAGGGGAGAATTTTCTGGGAGCTTCTTGCTTCCATTGTCCTAAATTTCTATTAACCTTTCAGAGAGACCTGAAAGTTACTAATGCCAATTTTGACAGTTTTCCTTTGAAAATAATTTAGCAATAATTTAGCAGTATCTATTCTATCTAGACATTAATACATCAAAATGCTAACAAGATGAGGGATTTCTATGCCAAAGGTAAAGCCATTACTTTGTAGCATCATTTTTGTTATGCTTCCCATTGGTAATGAAACATACCCCATAATACCACTAATAATCTGATTTTACAAAGCATGGCTCACTTGCAGTCTTCTCACTGAGAACTAGTAACTTCTGGAGCTCTACTGGTGCATATAAGCATCTCTTTCTCCAAATCAAAGAGAGAGCTCCAAAGTTCTTACCACTGTTCTATTTATTCCTCTGTCTCTGTATTTTGTACTGCTGAGTCTGATCAGGCCAGCAAGGCTGACCATCCAGATACACAGTGCTGAAGGGGAAGAAATTGAAGAGAATCAGAAGTTTCTACCAAAAAATGACCTCCATTTATTTCTGCCTAAGGGCACCTCTCATGTTTGCTGCTGTTTTCTCCACACTTACCTTTTCCTGGCAGAATGTAGGTGGTCATTATCTAGCACAAGCACCTTCAGCTCAGTATTTTGGCACTCCCTCAACAATTTCCTTCCACTTCAGCAGCAAAGTCAGCACAGCTCCAGCTGGGTCCCAGGGGCCTAAAGGGTCACTGCAGCACAATTCTGATAAAAGACCTCAGTCACTGATTGATAGGGGCTTGAACATGGTTGACTGCTGAGAGCCCCCTGTCCCTGCTCAGTGTACATCCACAGAAGAGTGCACACTGGTCCATGGGGGAAAAACACCAGAACACTCCTTCTCCCAGCTTCTGTTCTTTAAAAGAAAAGCCAGAACTGTTTTAGAGAACACAGAACCCAATCCCCCATCTTTCCCACATGCACACCATGTCAAGAGGATCCTATCATGTCACCACACCACACCTATCACCACACCATCATCTCAAGATGCAGGCTTTATAAGAAAGCCACACAAACTCATATGGTATCAGACTCCTGTCTGTCAAGTCATTTTCAATAAATTCTAAGAATACAAAATGGATTACATCCTTCCAGGATCAAGACAAGCAGATATGACATTTCTTACTCACCAGTAGGATTATTACATTGAAAGACAGTAGTCCTAGACTTGCATGAAAACAGATTATAATTATTTTTAGATAAAAAATATGCTGGGCAAGGGAGTTTCTTAGTGGTACATTTCCTCTTTTGAGATCAAGCATCTCAATGTGATATAATCCCTAAATTAGGTGCCCATTTGTCTTATTAGATGCACCTCTAGACCTCTTTTGAACAGTCCATCAGGTTTGCACTGCTGAGAGCAACAACAATGCTCTGAAAATGAGCTACAAACTTGATCCCAACTCCCCTCATCGATTTTTTCTTCAGGATTAAGAAAGGTTTTTAGATACAGATGTGACATCTAGAGACTCCAGTTATCTCCAGTGTCAAAGGGCAGCTGAGAAAAGACCTCATCTCACCAGAGAAATAAACTCACTAGT
This sequence comes from Ammospiza nelsoni, assembly GCF_027579445.1. NCBI lineage: Eukaryota > Metazoa > Chordata > Aves > Passeriformes > Passerellidae > Ammospiza > Ammospiza nelsoni. The sequence continues at coordinate 102,957,505 of NC_080634.1, forward strand.
GCCTCTTGTACAGCATTATTGTACTTATAGTTACTTTGCACTACCTGAAATTCAACCAAAGCCACTCCTCCATAAATGCATATATGCTTTGCTGGAATGGAGATTTACACATTTTTGATCACTCTAAAGAATTTCAAAAAACAAATCTGAGTTAGTATGCAACAAAGAAGATAAAGGGTTTTAGCAGCTACATAACTGTAAATTTCAGCTGTGGCACTAACAACCAGACTGCACTGCTGCACGAGTCAAGGTTCACAAATGGAAGGATAAAACCTCTTATTGAAACACATTCTCCCTCAAAACTATCTTGTGCAATACAGAATATCTACATCACAGGGAGTTTCAGTAATAAATTAGTCTGCCAGATGTGTACATATGACAGTAACAGCTGACACATATAGTTACAATGAATAACACATCACCAATTTAAAGCTGACTACAAACAATGCATCTTATTAAATAATTCATCCCTGTAGCAGTCACACCCCGTCCTGTTTAGGGAGACACCTTCAACATCTCATTAGGTGTATGTCACAAGGGAGGGCCTGCAAGAGACTCTTGTCAGGATAACCCATATAGCTCAAGTTTAATTTGTGAGATGAGACAACCCTTTTACACGTCACCACTACAGGTTTTACAAACAATGACAATTTTAACATAGGGAATGCATCACCTGTGACACATAAAGGATTTTACAACTCATCCCCAACTTCCATCTAACAATTCCATCCCTCAAAGCAATGCCATGTTCTCTACAATGGCTGCAGTGCAGTTTGCTGAACTTCTCACCCACAATTATTTGATCTTTTTCAGAAAGTTTGTTCACTGAATGTTCCTTTTCTCTCAGTCAGTCCTTTGTCTTCTCCTAGGCTAACAGTAATAACCAAGTGACAACACTGAAATGTTCTATCACAACGCCCCTATTTGCACTACAGAGCTATTTCCCACATCTGCCAGCACCCCATATCTTGGAAAAATTCCCCATGGGTTACACTGGCTCTCAGTATCCCAACTTTAAAGCCCGTTCCTTTCTGTAGACAGGTCAAGAATGCCTGAAGATGAGTGCCTAAAGCTGTGGGACTGACTCTGCAAACTCACCAAAGCCCTTAGAGCTGAAATGAACTCACACCATGGTAGCAGCAGCCATCTGCACCTCCATGGATTTCATTATTTGCAAATTATCTACAGCACAATGTATCCCACATTTAACTTCAGATGCAGCATGGGAATTGGTAATTTACAGAGGCAGAGGCACACATACATTCTTTATACCAGAACTAGTTCTACACAATTTCTGCTCTGCCTTTTCACACAACAAGAAATCAAAACTTGACACCTTGCAAGATTTCTTTGCAAATCACATAGGACTCATACATTCCACAGAGTCCCCAGTCCACCCCAATTTACTTTAATTGTCCCATCATTTTTCTCCCACATCTCCCATCTTTTTCTGCGACAAAAAACAAGCAAAGTTAACAAAGGGCTTTCTTTGATCCAGTGATGGATGCCTGTAAGCCTGAGATGATGCACAAGCACTATGTATGTAGAAATAAGTGAGTGGACACTAAGCACAAAGCCGCTTCCTGCTCTTTTTTTACAAGTGTTCAACATCCACAAAGGTATGTTCTCCATTGCAGCAAACTTCACTTTGACAGCAGACATTTCAGTACTCTGGCTAGGCTGTGAAATAAGCCTCACAGAGATCCCTGAAATTGCTTAAAGTAGCTGGGTTTACATACAAGTAAGCCTGGTGCTGCTACAATAAAATACACCAAAGAAGGTGGAAAAATACTGGAGGGTTAGGGCGTTAACCCATCACCAGGGGATTAAACAGGATGATTTGAGATAGTCACTGCCCTCAGGTGACAGCCCCACCCCTGTGGAGAGTGCCCTGTCCCTTCCAACAGTGTCAATGAATGGCATAGAAACCCTCTTGCAGACCAACCCGATTTATTGTCCATCACCTTAAGGTAAGCAAAGAGCACAGAATCACATAACATTCAGCCATCAGTGGTGGCAGGAAGGATGTGACAAGGGCAAAAGAGACAACACCTGGATTACCATCCCACTGAATTCATCATTAAATGCACATGACTGTGATGCTGTAAACTTCACCCCTCCTACCACTTTGGTGGCACCCAGACTTCAGCCATCCCTGCAGCTTGTGCTCCCTTACTTTCCAATGTGACTGGAACTGCTTCCTCCAAATATGCCAACAAGCCAGTTTACTGGGGAAATATTCACCAGTAGCCAGTTTTGAGTGAATACTGAATGCGTACACTCTGAAAGAAAATGACACACCGCCACCACAGGGACATGCATTAGCCATTGCTAATGGCTTTGTACCTAAGCTAAAATAAAAATGCCAGTTCCAAAAGGGTACTGTGCTTACAATGACTTCTGTAGAAGAGGGCAAACCCAAGTGAATTATGCCAGAAACTGCAGGAATTATATATTTTCATACCTGCAAGAAAGAGCAGCAAGGCCCTGGAACCAAAGTTGGATTGCTGCTTCTACACTGGAAGTCAGCTTGCACAGACATCAAAGCTCCAAGTGCTGCTCTTTAGTCCAGATAAATGCTGATATCTGCTAGTCACACATCATCAGGGCAGCAACAGTAACATACTATCTTCCCCTACTTTTGCTCAGATTCTTAGTGAGCAACCGGAATTCATTCCACCTGGATATCATTCTGCCATTGCTGGGCTGTGCTGGGTAAGGTGGATGTATTTCAGAATAACACTTAAGTTCTACAAGGAGACACTTCTGGAAAAGACAGAGTACTGGGGCCTGTCAAACTGAGTTCTGTGGCTGATTCCAGAGTTCAGAGATGCCACACAAACTACTGGAGGAGGACAAAGAGTCAGGAGATCAAACTGCAAATCCCAGTTCTGCCATTCTCTCATTCAAACAGCCTCACAGATAACAGTGCCTTGTGAACAGAGCTGATCTGAGAACACTGGATTCACCCCCAGATTTGGCACACAACTCTTGAGGAAATCACCCACATTTCCAGACCTTGGTCTCACTTTCCCAGGAAGATATTTCAGTAAAACTGGTTATGCTATTTTGCAATTAGGTGGTGTTCTTTAACGAACTCTCAGTAAATTACAAGGCTAATGTGCTGAATTCTGAGTTGTGATCCCTCAAAATGCAGCTTTTCCATATCTTACTACTAAGCATCTTACTACTCCATTCTGTACTCAGGGAGGTGCCTTAGGTACAAAGAGAAGTCATTTGACTACTTAAAACAAATCTTGTAAATACTGTAATGTCAACAATTCAGATCAGGCACACCAGCTTCCCAACACTGCTTCCAAAAGGGATAAAGCAGCGAGGATGGTGAGGCCACCAGACAGGAGCTGCAGGGAGGAATTAGCAGGTGTGGAACTGAAGCCTTAGCAGATTAGCCAGTCACACAATACTACTAAAATTTGACCACCTACCAAAGGTGGAAAATAGGATGAAAGGAGAAAGAAGCAGATATTTCTTTTTCATTTTGTTGGCAGAAAGAAAAAGAAGACAAAAGGACTTATCATTATCTTATTGTCAGGAACAACCATGGAGTTCATGCCCCAGTTTGGTGTGTGGGACTCACCCTAACCCATGCAATGCATTCTAGGCCACGAGCCCCATGCTTGCTTGCACTGCTACTCCCAAATCCCATAGCAGCAGGAGAGGTTCTGTTAGTATAGACAGCAGCAGCTCCTGAATTTCTGTAGAGCCAAAAAGCAATTCCAGCTTTGTCCCTCAGCTGGACTGGACAGATACTGGGGGATGCCTCGCCCCAGTTCTGTGAATTCCAAGCCAATGCCAAGCTTTTGCACTGAATTTTAAATCACTGTATTTGTGCTCTCCACAATCTTGAAATTAAGTGTCAAGGAACTTGACAAGTCTTCCACTGTTAAAACTCTGTAGCTGGACACTTCCCTGTAAAATAACACAGAGATTGTCCTCATCTGCCAAATGCCTCTGGAACTATTTAAATCTGCAACACCACCCAGAGAGGGGAACAAGTGGCGCAACTCTGGACATGGCATCTCAAGCAGAATGGGAAACAGCTGAAGAAAGTCAAGAAGAAATTACTAAAACTAAGTAGCTGGACTCACAAAGGAAGACTAAACTAGCAAAGATTTCTGATTAAAAAAAAAAAGGAAGACAGGGAATTTCACTGATGTCAAAGGCCATTTTAAGAAGGAAGATGTCTGTTCTGCCTATCTACTGAGACAGGAGAATCAAAGGGCTTGAGTGCAGCAAGGCTTGTGGACACACAGTAATACACTCTAACAAAACCCAAAAGGAATAGACCAGATAAGGAGGCTGTAGATGCCCCGTTATTAAGGCACTTAATAAGTTGAGCAGACAACCAGTACAAATATTGATAACTCCACTCCAGGGAAAAGGAAATAATTAGCTATATGATCTCTAGGGACTCTTCTAATACTTTCCTGACACTTGGAAGTGAGTGCAAGCACACTCAAATGGGCTGCTAATGCAAGGTGTGTATCTACATAATTCATCTACCAAAGTTTGCCTGGTTTTCTCAGGAAACCTCCTACTTACCTGTTATGGAATCCTACACCCATACAGCTGCAGTTCCAAAAACATCCCTTCTGCCCCATCCATGTCCTACAGAACCACAAAGCTCTTTGTTTAGAGTTATAAATGATGAAATGATAACTGATTCTGAAAAAGTGATGGACAAGGTGAAAAATCTAGTCAGTGGGTCTGAAGCCAAGCATCAAAAACAAAAAAAAAAGACAACAGACAGCAGGCAGATTAGAAACCACAAGAAGAAACCACAGCCAGAGCCAGCAACTCAGCAGTTGCAAAATTAACAGTGTTGGGTCATGAAGCATCAACCACAGGCTGATTATCAGCTCCAGGATGTCCCACAGACCATCAATGGAACATGATAAAACCATTGGAACATTCAGAATGGAACATTCAGAACCTGCAGAACACAACAGTCAGTTATAAAGGTGTTCCCAAGAAGGGAGTGTTTTTCAGAACCTCACATTCAACTTTCTCATTTAGAACACTTCCATTTTCTACCATTCACATCATGCAACGTTTTGTTTCTTAACACTAGCAACCAATATTTTATTCCAAAGGAACTTCATCTTTTTCCTGTGCTAAGAAATAGCACAAAATATGGAGAAGTGTGATTAACTACTCACACAAAGAGTGAGTAGCTTCTTAATATTTTATTTACATATCTGGATAGGTTTAAAAACCCCTTATATTTGCCATTTTCCAAAAGACCACTATAATAAAAAATGCTATACACATCGCCATAGGAGTCTTTTCCACACTTCTCTGAGTGTAGTTCATCTTGAAGTGAAGAATACACAAATTCAAGCAAGAAAACCTCTCCAGTATCACCCATAAAGACCAAATAAATATACACCAAGTGCAGTGGAGGATGATGACATATTTCAGAGATAAAAAAATATTACTCATTTCTACTACTAAAGTGTCCTATTCCTTTGACTACTGAAAACACAATAACTAGTGCACTGACTCAATGACACATGCCAGTTTCATAATTAGGGTGGAGCATGCAACTATAAAGGTTGTCCCAATCTGAGACTCTCACTGCTGGACATCTGAAAGCTCTGGGTTCTGAGTGAGGTAAGCATAACCTAAATATATTGGGTCTTTCAAACCCTTAAACCTAACTTAGACAATTTCCTTTCTTGGGAAAGTTGATCAATTTTACAGAGAAAAAAACTCAACTCTTTTCATGTAGGTTAAGTATTGTTCATTAAATGGTTAATTAAACAATGAAGAGTGTCAGATATATTTCAAATTGTGATTGTTGTTGTCTGTTCTGTTTGCAGTTATTCTTCAAGACAACATCTGAGAAACATGGAACATTTACTCAACGAAAACCTCCTGAAGTATTTTACCCAGTATGCTTTACAGGAGGGCAGCACCAGTGCCCTGTCCATTGGTGGGCTGAAGAGTCTGCTTCAGAATCAATTTGCACAGTACCTGAAGGTAAGTTTCACTCTCATTCTATTCACTGTGCTTCTATGGAATGCATGAGAAAAAGGAAATAGAGTCAATGATGTTCAGGGCAGATTACTGTGTCCAAATTGTTTCACTAAATCCATAATTCTTAAATAAGGTTTGGCTTATAAAACTTCATTTACATTGGTAACAGTAGCTTCCAACAGATATTTGAGCACAGAGTTAATACAAAGTCCTATGAAATCAAATGCAAAAAAAATGTAAGAGCTGTTCTGTTTGGGTGTGGTTTTTTTTAATGCAATCTGAAATACTGTATCTGAATCTTATAAAATATTTTTCATTTCAATCTAAATAATTAATCTTGAATCTATAAAATATATAGAAAAAATCTATAAACAGAGTAAAATAGTAGAACACATTTAAAAGCAAGAGACTTCAGCCATTTTCTATCTAGGTTAAATTACCACCATCACAAAATAAAAGAAGTTTTGCCATTGCAGAACGATGCCAAGTAAAGAAAAGAGATGCCACCAAGCTGGAGAGAGAAATACCCATTTCCTGTAGCTAGAAAAAAAAAATCTCTGTTCTGATTTTATATATATTCTCTCATTTTATATATATTCTCTGCCAAATCTTTCCTGAATTGCATTAGGAGTCAATTTAGATTTTTCTGCTAGACTAATATTTGAATACTGTGTTTCGGATATCTCACAAAAGCAATTTTTGCTGAAGGTCTGAAATAAATGGCACTCCCATTGAAAAACAGTATTTTGAGAACTACAGTAATCCAGTTTAATAAGTTCAATTAACATGAGATGGCTTATTAACAACAGGCTCCCCAGAAAACCCAATAAAACACAAAGGGTTTTTTCTTTCTCTTAAAAGACAGCTTAGAAATTGGTTGTCAAAAATTAACAGGAATGTGATGGCAAATTCAGAAATATAATGCTTTCTGTAACACTGAAGACAATTCAGCATCATACAGATTTTCCCAGCTATGTGGAAATGGAACTGTTCAGAAAAAGCAATATTGATGTTTTCTGTCTGGACCTCAGACATTTTCAAGCAACAAGTCTGTTTCCAAATATTTAGGACGCCACAATAAATCAATATCAAAATATAACAGGTCATTATAAAACATGCAGAGATCCAAGGTATGAACAAAAGAAAACATTTTATGAATTTAAATTATAACTCCAAATTTGGTTTACATTATTTAATTAGCCTGATCAGGGTTGTTATCAGAATATTCACTGCATCAGGATGCTACATGCACTCTTACCAGACACAACAAATAAAAGAAGCTAATAATGTATTAGAAGCTAAATGTATTACATCAGCAAAAAGTTTTTAGCAGTGAATACAGTATTCCTGCTAAGGAGGGAGAAGGGAGAGGGAAAGAGACCCTCAGATCCTGGCCCAAAGCATAAAGAAAGTAACAATATTTTTTCAAAATGTGCATACAGGGCCAAATTTAGTGTCTAAAAAAGGAGTAGATCATATGCTAATTAATTTTGACTGGTGATTATGCACCTGCTGCAGCTATTTCACCTGTTCCATTTCCCAGATTCCAAATTTACCCAGAAGAATGAAGTAACCCATCTGAGTAATACTTCATCTTTCTCAAATATTTATACATCTTTGTTAACATTTTTGGCAGGCAAAAGCAGACACTGTCCTACTAGTTTAACCAGTCAAACCAGTAAATACAACACCACCAGTAACACCTTCAAGCAACACTGACTGTTATTGACTGCATCATTTCTTGGCAACGTGCTTCATAGGAAAATGCTCATGGTGATCTAATCATTTCATTCTCTTTTTTTTCTTTAATTCTTGTCTTATAAAAACAGGATCAATTCTCACTTGATAACATAATTAAATCGTTGGACAAAAATAAGGATGGATCTGTCAGCTTTGATGAGTTTATGATGATTGTAAAAAAGATAACTAGTACAGGACAGTGAGGCATCTGCAAGGACGAGTATCACTGCTTTGGAGAAGAGCCTGGCATTTGTTTACACGACATGTACATCTAAACCCACAGATTTGTTATTATTTTAAAGCATATGGAATAAAGATTTAACAGAAAAAAGCATGTCTGCATTGCATTTTATCCACAGTCACCAGCCACACATTCCAGCTAAAATGCCTTCCAGTAGTTCAGAACTACTGCTTCTATTTCATGCTACATTTGAGGTTTTATTTAACAAATTCTGCTCTACCTGGGCTATTATTTGGACCTCTAGAGAAATTCAAATCACACAGCTTCTAAAACACACAAAAAGAAAGATGCAGCATTCCATTTGAGGAGTGTTTCCTAGAGTACACTATCCAATACTCCTCACAGTTCAGTTTCATAATTCACAAAAGATGACACTTCATAAAAGAAGCCTTTTAAATTTTTCAAATATTAAGTATTTGTTTTCAATATGTTACCTTTTCAATGTAACAATGCCAAATACGATAACTGCAACATTAGCTGCTCATTTTAAATTATATTTACAGAAGTATGTACTTTTTTTGTTATGACTCTGTGAATGGGAACATACAAGTATATATATAAACGGAGTGACTGTCGTTGCAGTTAAAGTTCATTAGCTTTATTTGGTGCAGTCTTAACCTTTTCATTGCATGATTCCTGTAACAGATGTGTTTTCATGGGCATTATTATTTACTTCAAGAAGAAATTAGTGAAAGAGAAATATGAAGAATGTATATTTTGAAGACAAGTAATCAGTGGATTAGGGACTAATCCTACTAAAGAACTTGGAATTTTGGACTGAATTTTAACACCAACATCATCCATTATACTGATAAATCACATAGATCTCTTAAGTTACTTAAGGACTTAAAGACATGGCTTAATTGCAAAGCCTGTGAAGTGCATTCAAGATCCCACACTACGGTAGCTCCCATCCCTGAATTTCCCCTCAATGAAAGGAGGAATAAAGTACTCCACACCAGTGATGTATGAACAGAAGCCTTAAAAAATATGATGTTTAAACATCATATAATTGTCCTAACATGCTCCCAGGCCATTCTTTTACAAAACCCCTTTGGTTGTTGAAATATGTTATTTCTTGAAAGAAAGAAAATTGTATGTATTGTTTTTTTCCCTGGTTTGCAAAAATATTTTAAATTAATGATATGCTTTGATTTACAAAGTAAATACACTACATGCACATTATGCTAACCAAGCTCCACTAGCAAATTTACACACACACCTAAGTACAATCACAGAATTTTAGGACTTTTTGCATGTGTGAGACATACATTCCTTTTCATCTCTTAGACAACCTTAGAAATTTCGGATTTCAATCAGGTTACTGACATCCTGAATAGGAAACATGGGCACTAGGAAATTAACATGTTTTAAGAATGTCACCTACTGGCAAAAAATACTTCTGCACAATTTCTTGAGTATATAGAAAATGCAGTTATTTTACCCAGTGCAGTAAGATCAGGTTCATGATCCTATACAAGATGTAATTGCTCATGAAGAACAATGATCACAATTAAAATTAGCTTTTGTAAATCAAAGGAAAAAAAAGGAAAATTATTTCCAGAAAGTTTTTTTTCTTCTTCCAAAGCAGTATTAGATGCAGTTGCAATAAAACTGACAAATAACATAATTTAAAGGATCTTTTAAAAAAAAGCTAAGTTTAATAGTAGAGGAAGATGAGAGAAATGGAACAAAACAACTCTTTATCCATCCAGTGAATCCAGTTCACTAGCAGTTCAGACCATATTGTTTCCCTTTAAATGAGTTATTTGTGAAATTACTATTTGCATGAGAAAATTCATACCAAGCTCTACACTCAAGCATATGCATGACCTTTCTGAACAGCCATCCTCCTGCAAAGAATACTAAAAATTTACCTATCATTATTTATCAAAAGGGCTAGGAAGTAAAGCAGAAAGCTTAAAAATATATAATGGGAACATCATCTGCAAATAATCAATGAAGAACTTGGGCTGTGCTCAGAGCTCATTTATCTCCCTTATTGCCTGCTGAGCTAGGGCAATGCTCCAGGCTTGGGAAGAGTGACTGGAAATCTGCTCTGGGCAAAAGGGCATGGAGGTGCTGGAGTATGTCCAGAAAATGGCAACAGAGCTGAAGAAGGGTCTGGAGCACAAGTCAGACTGGAGCTGTTGAGGAGGCTGGGGTTTAGCCTGGACAAAGGGAGGCCCAGGGGTGACCCCATCAATCTCTACGACTGCCCAAAGGCAGCAGGTGGGCACCGGGGAATTCTCCCAGGCAGCCAGTGACAGGATGACTGGAAAGGGCCCCAAGCTGTGCCATGGGAGGTTCAGGATGGAAATCAGGACTAATTTCTTCTCTGAAAGGGTTGCTAAGCATTGGAATGGGCCAGCCAGGGATGTGGTGAGTTCAGCATCCCTGGAGATGTTCAAGACACAGATGTACGTGGTACTTAGGGCTGTGGTCCAGTTGACAAGGTGGTATTTGGTTTAAGGTTGGACTTGATTTTGCAGGTCTTTTCCAACCTAAGTGATTCTGTGATTCTGTGTAATACTGACTTACAGGACTACTTGATAATTGTAGTTTTTATTTGCCACAAAAAGTTTAAATTTACATAGATGCAGTCAACAAAGAGAAACACAAGAGACCAAAATATTTTCTAAGTGCTTTAGATGAAACTATCAACTTTAGTAGTACAGTTCTGAGTACCTGAATGCTTAGCAAACTAAGAAGCAATGTAAGTAGCTGCATCTTTTATGATGCCCCTCAGTTCCCCTGCCAAACTACCTGTCAAGTTCTATCTTTTTTTAAAAAATAAAAGGAAATGTAACTACTGCCCCACCAGTACCTTTCTTCTCCCTCCTCTGTTTTCAAAGGAGGAGAAACCAAAAGAAAAGTACACTGCTTCAATCCTAATTTAGTGCACATTGGCATCACAAGATATTATCAGTGCTTATATACTCCAATTAATTTTCTTGGATAATGAAACATCTACATCAGTTTGATAGTTCAGCAATCTGCTTCTCTTCCAACTGTTATTATTGATTACATAGAATATCTAAACAGCTTTCACACAAGATGGACTCTGCTAAGGCAGATTATTTAGTGGCTGTAATTATTGATAGTGCAAATCTCCCACTTGGAATGATTTACATCTGTTTCTTGTCCAGAACTGAGGTGTCAAAGATCAGATTAAGATGCTGAAATATGACTGTCAATAACCAATTTCAGAAGCTTAATGCAGCTCAGAAAAACAGAATATCCATTATACACACTGTAATGGCAACACTTCCATCATAAACAATGTATTAATCTTCTATGACACATTCACTCCATTATTTTCTTAACTTTATGTACACATAATTTTCTTTAACAGTCTACCTTACTTGCCCTTGAATGTAAACTGCAGATCACCCAGTTAAACACCATTAAATAAAACTGACACTCAAATTAAATAAATATCATTAAATAAAACTGACACTCAAAAAGCTCTAGAAATAAGGATGCCCCAGAATCACTCTTCTGTGCTCTATCTTGTTCTAACCTAAAATTCTACAGTAAGCTTGCAACATCTTCCACATTTTACAACACATTGCTATTATGAAATTGACCCCTGCAGAGAGAGAGTACATTTTTGCACATAATCAAGGAGAAAGGAAGAGACTTCTAACTATGGCAAGACCACAAATTTCATGCCAAAAGTTTCCCTTCACTCACCTGTGCACTTCTCCAAATACCACCAAATTCTAGCAGCAAGGCTACCCTGAAACTCTGAAGGTCTTTAATTTACCCTCAGAATTTCAGACTAGATTATCTTTCCTATGCAAACAAGCAACGTTGACAAACTGAGCAAATGCTCTAAAAATCCTCTTATTTGCACATTTCAGACTAAGCAGATGTGAAAAAAAAGTATATTTTACTTGTAAATCTCAACAAAATTTTTTTGAAGGAAATTTATAGAGAAACAGTAGGTTACTGTGAGCAACCTACTTAATTTGCCACTAGAGCAAATGTTTATATCTCACACCAAGATATTGCTTTATTTCTCATATTTACTTCTGTTTCATTTTCTTAAAAACCCCCTTTCCCTGATCACTTATAAGTTTTACTACATTAATAATGTGGTGAAATCCACTCTAAAATCCTATCATCAGAATATGATGCAGAGAGTCCTGCCATATCTGGGGCATTGACATTTTTGTCAAAAGGAGGATCATAAGATGCATAGGGAGGATGGCTGTGGTGGTTATTTATACTATATATATATATATATAGGAAATATAAGAATTTTCCAGCCCATTTCTTGTCTTACAAATTTTTATTTTGGTAATAGCTTGTGCTACACATTTCAGCTCCCTTTTATATTTTATTCCCTAGTAAAGCCAACTTGAAAATTATTGTCTACTCCCAGCATGAGTTTACACACAAGGAAACCATTAGAAAAGTTACAAAAATAAAGCTAAGGCAATTCACAGAAGCAAATAGGCAATGGCAAGACACTATCAAAAGAAAATACCTTTCTAAGCAATACTGAGTAAAGACAGGAGATACCACCTCATGTCCTACCACATAGAAATATAGATAAATTTTAAGTAACACAGAGTCAAATTCTCTTTTTAAGAAAGATGTATGTTCACAAAACACATGCAGGGAAAAAACAGTACTTACAACTGGGTTTTTTGTGTCTGGGTCAAATTCTGTAGAATTTGCATCTAGAACAGAAGTTCAAAGTAAGCACAGTACATTTACTCTACATGCACTAAAAACTCATAACAGCTCTGTGGCATTTCAGGGCTTGTCTACATTTATGTTACAACCTCATGAGTTGAAATGCATCCTGCACCACTTTTGAAGCAATAGTAGGAAGCATATCACCTCAGACACATAAGCTCCCTCTCCAAAACACTTTCCTCTCAGCTCTTAGTATTAGAAATTGTTGATAAGTTAAATCTCTTCATACTGCTACTGAATGGCTCTTGTTTGGCCATTCTGGCTAATGAAGGCTAGTGAGAAAACTCAGCTTTTACTTCTCACCACCAGCACACTTCAGAAAGAGACTACAGAGGTGAACTCTAAGCACACTTTCTTCTACACTCTTTAGATCAAAAAGCAGATTTCAAACAATGCACATAACAAAGAGTTCTTCCTCCCTTGCACAGAGAGGTAGCACAGGGTACTTAGCTGAAAATGGTCTTGCTGCAAGGGCTAAGTATCTAACAACCACAGGATCTGGAAACAGTTCTAATAATAGGCATACATTTCACACAGAGAATAAAAGTCCCTCTAAATAAATCATACTCACACCAGCCTACTGAGCTCACCTTCCCAATTCAAACAGTTTCTTGCAAATTCCACAACTGCTAACTGCATTCCCAGGCAAACTCCTAGAAGAGAAAACAAAAACTCCAGAATTTCCAGGCTGAAGAGTGGGACTGACTAAGTACTTGCTGCTCTGTCTTAAACTCGACTGCTTTGAAATCTTGGTATTCATTGCATATACACAGACTTACAAAAAACTTAAACCAAAAGTGGCTGCTCAGTGTAAAACTCACACTTGAAACTTGGCACATTATAAATACACGTGACACAATTATGCACTTTAGGTCCTTTCAAAGATATTTTATTCCTCTCATCTATTTTACCAATAATTATTGCAAATACAAACAGAAGCTGAAAGCCTGGTATATACAGATTCAAACTTTGCTTTGGCAACTACTCAGACACTTAAAAGTAAGAAATGTGGAGTGGGAAGCAAAGCCTCAGAGGTACACAAACTTAGCTTATAGGCCAGATGACATTTTTTACTTTACTGTAATAACATATAGCAGTAAATTAAAACAAAAAAACTTTAATATAGCAAAAGTGGTGCAAAGACATTTATGTTTTCTGCATACTGTTTAATAAAGAGAATTATAGTGATATAATTACAATGAGAAGCAAAGACTCTCCACTTTTGTACATGTAAATTAAACCTTTGCAGAAGGGATTGGTTTTTTCCCTTCCTCATACAGCAGGTGTGGTACAAGACTATGCTCCTGGGAATTCTCTACATGGCAGATAGTCACAACATCACACATACTTCCCTAAGACAGGATACTTCTCTAATGTGGGGGTTTGTCTTTTTTAATCAAATCAAGCTATACATCTCCTAAACACAGAAATTTCTCACTCTAATGATCTTACCAAGAAAAGGTTTTTTCTTTGTTCTTGCCCAGGAGATAGCTTGGAGTTTGCCTTCTGTTCCTCTGATTCCAAAACCTCCTGGGACCAGAATGCCACTGTAATGACAGCCATATACAAAAGAATATACATGTAGAATCAAGCCAGCAGAGGAATCCACACAACTTGAAGACTCTTGAAGTTAAAACTAAGCAAGCACAATTCATGAAAGGCATGTTTTATATGAACATTCAGAATACAAAGACATTAAAATTGGAGATTTATTTCATCTACCTACCCCAATTCTCATCTGACCAATATCACATTTCACAGTGAAATTCCCACTGCTTAAATAAATATTGCTCAAATAAACTAGCTACATATTCACTGCTTAAAATCCTAACACCCAAAATTTAGATCTTTTAATACCAAAAAACCAAAATGCATCTAGACAAGAAACAACATCACTTCAAAAATACAAATTGAAATCCTAGCAATGATTCTTAACAAAGACATTTTCAGTGTGCATTTACAAGCACATTTCACATCAAAATATCACTTTTCAATCAAATCAAAACCCTAAACCAACAACCAAACAACTGCAATTTGTCTAAAGAGATTAAGCAGACTTTGAGGGTATATGTTGAGACTTCAATTTGCTGAAGTTTTTCACCACCCATTTAATTTATCCTTTCACATAAGTAACAAAAGTCTGGATGCATTGAGAAATTATTTAATTTACTGAAGCATTTTTCATCACATGAAATAAATATCATAGTCTGCATTTAGGATACAGAATGCCCAATGTCACTTACTCTGCTTTGCACAGTTTGTGCCATGCCTGGTGATATTTCACTGAGTTTTCTGCTTCCATAGAACGTTCAAGTTCTGTTGAATCTATGTACTAATAAAGAAAAACATACAATGAAATGGTCTCTTTTTCCACAGAAGGAGCAGTAGACAGTACATGATCAAGTGCTAAGAGAAACTATTAACAGTTTCAAGTGAATTTGCCAATAAACCTGTAACAACTTCACTGAAGAACCTGTATTTGCTTTCAAGATCCAGTGTTTGCTCTAACTGCAGCAATCTGTGCCCTTTTCTTTGCACACAGCTCAGGAGCTGGGTCTGCCTGCAGCCCTGCTTGGCACCCTCCAGGGAAGCAGATTGACTAGAATTTGCAACTCTGAACCCAGGTTACCCTCCTAGGGCAACCAGGGCCAAACAAGGAGTGGTGCTGACCTTTTCCTGCCATCCCAATGGGATGTGGCCAGGATCTTTCCTTGCCTGGCTTTTGGGTGCCACAGCTTGTCCAATCTTATAATGAGACTGGAAAAATCTGCCTTGTCTGTGAGAAAGGTGTTCCTGGGTCTCTTGGGTAGAAGGGGAGAAAGAATCATTACCTATGCCCTAGTGGAAATACTGCATTAGAATCTCTCGTGTCATTAAAAAGCACGGGTCCTGACGCACCACTAGAGTTAAGTGAGGGAACAATGTACTGCACTGGGGACACAAAAGATCAGAGCTTGATTCTGGATTCTGTCAGCTTTTTTCTCAGATTAACATAATTAACCACATTCTGATATAGACTCCATCCTCCATAAAAATGAGATCATCTGAAATGGCAGAACTCACCTGTGTGCAGAGAAAGGCAACTGACAAGGAGATTGCTGAAAGTTTCCCAGACAAGACTGCTTTCTAGCAAATATTTTCTACTTTTTCCACATTCCAGAAGGCATCAAAAATACAACAGAAAAATAACTACTTTTGAATGTTGCTATTTTATACTAGAAGAATATTACATAACCAACTAAAAAGACACTATGATAGTGTGAGGTTGGAAAGAGAAACTAATGACAGTTGGAGTTAACTGTATTTTCCTTGCCAAACATATTAAGAAGGAACATTTATCAGTTAAAGAAGCATCAACATTTTGTCATTCAGATAAAGCAGTTCCTTCAGAGCATGGGATTATACTGACAGCCTTTGGGCATAAGCACTAAAAGGAGATTTGGACATGCAGTTAAGTACAGTGGGAACTGTGTCTGTTAACATTGGTTGCAACTGCACTAGAGCTCAGCAACCATCAGTTTTCATGTTTGTTAATGCAGAAGTCCCACCAAAACTAAGACCAGCTGCACATGAAGCTTGCTGTGCATTTGCAGACAGGGCACCTTTCACCTTTTTTGCTAAAAGCAAAGCTATTTTTCATATCATAAAAACTTTCCCCTCTGCAGCTGTCAGTACAAAACACTACAGTGACACAATCATGTAGGGCAGAAAGGACATTGGGAAGTCTCCAGCCTCATACCCTGCCCAAAGCAAGTCAAATTAGAGCAGGCTGCTTAGGATCATTTCCAGTCAGGATCTAAAAATCCCCAGGGATCAATTCTGGCTGTTCCCATTTTCTTGTTTCTTCATGCACACAGAAACAACTTTTTTAGAGTATTAGCTAATACTCTTCCCAGGGAACAAGAAAAGGCTGACCATCTGCCATTTCCCCAAATGCTATTTTTTACCTTTTCTTTTTTTTTTTTTTAAGACTGGTACATTTTCCTTTTTCTAGTCATAAAATAATTAAATTCTAGTCAATAAATAATTCTAGTCACAAAATAAATAAAATAATTGGAAAGGATGTCTAAGATCATTGAATCCAACTATTAACCCAGGACTGCCAAGTTCACCATAAAACTATGTGTCATGAAAACAAGTGAAATCTAACTATGGTAGTAAAGACAAATTTGCAGATAAAGTCTGCTTTTTCATCAGATCCAGTTTTGGGTAACTTCAGTGTTCCTTTCAGGTAGTTTAGTTCTAAATAAAATAATTAAATCTGTAAACATTTCTTTTAAAAAATGAAAGTCTCCAGTCTGTATTTATCTGCATGATTAATTTTCTAGTTTTCACATGAATTAAAACTGCCACACATGATGGGAACTAGTGGGTTACCACAGAATGATACAACAGTAGAATCAAAGTATTCCTGAAAGCAAAAGCCAGAAATATGCTTACCATTAAATCCAGTTTGTAATTAATTGCCAGTGCAGAGTGTTCCAGAGCCTTGAAAACAGATGCATAGCAGTCACTTAGCTTTGTGTACTTGCCCACGAGAGCTATGGAACACACCTTCAGCAACCTTTCATATCTGACAAAAACAAGTTCTTCAGTTACTACACCAAATTTCACAAAAAGAAGAAAAAAAAAATTTAACAGCATTTGCTTTTTCTTTCACTCCACAAAGTATCTCCTAAAATTCCCAAATGGTTTTAAACCCAGACCATTCACAGGTGTCCATCAGCACTAACCCACTCAGTCCAGTCGGTGACTTCATAGCAGCCAAAACTGACCTGGAATTACAGCACTTCTAGAAAAAGCAGCAGCATGTAGAATACCTGCAAGCCATTTTCTTCCACTTCATTAGAAGATCACTTGGCTGGTCATCAATAGGTAAATTTAGCCTCTGTTTAAAATACTTAATGATGCCTTGCTCCTCCAATAGGATTGGTACTCGGTAAGTAGAAGAAACATCATGAATAAATATCACCTAACAAAAAAAAGGCAGAACATAAAAAACTTACGTAAATTTTTCATAGGAAACATTCATTCTACTTTTAGATACTACATGCATTTTTTATTCTATACACATTCTGGTTTTTAAATATTTGAATGAGCAGGACAGATATTTAAGGTTCTATTAAATCTACTATTTAAGGTTCTATTAAATCTACAAGAAAAAAGTTACTCAAAAAGTAAAAATGTGTTTTACTTCCTCTTCACACCATCATACATGCTTGTGAAGCCTATCAATGCATCAGTTTTAATGCAAACATCTGGCTCCACAAACACTCATGCTTGCTAGCAGTTCTTTCCTCCCCTCTCACAAGCTTGAGGAGTATTAAGCATGAAAGCAAAAAAACAAACCTAACAAAACAGACCCAATTTGGTTGTGACAAAGTCACCTAAAAGGATGTTGTTAGTGAACTAGCCTATGTAATTACTGAGTACAGTCCATCTAAGGACCTTTTTGTTCAGAACACATTTACAAACTGCATCCAAGCTGCCAGCAATGAAGGTGATTGTGCTTGGTTTACCTGAGATCACAGAGCTCAGAATCCTGAGCACAAGTGTTCTCAAGACATGAACAGTAAAGGATACTCTCTTTGTTACCCCTGAGCTGTTTCTGCTCATCACAAACCTTGTACGTGTGTGTGCTGCCCCCTGCCTCTCTGTGTGCCCATTCAATCTGAATCTGTTGTACCTTCAGCATTATCCAGAACATTGAAAAGTAAAATGCTCTCACTTGCAAAAATATTTAAAGAGCAGTGAATTAATCAAAAGTAATATTTGAATAGCAATTAATTGTAAACTATTAGGGGGAAAAAACAGACAAGAATTATAGGAGAATATATAACTACACAGTAGATGCATGCTTGCATGCTATTACATATAATCACAGTAAGAGTGTTCATGTGGCTGTGACCATCTGTGGACATAAGCAAATCACCAAGCTTTAACTACACTTTGCTAATCCATTATTATAATCACCTGAGATGGTTTATGGACAATAAATACATAATGATAAATAATTAATAAAACCAGCCATAGTTGTGAAAACTGTACAGTTTCATGCTATGTATAACAACTAACCATGCACTCAAAATCTATTTTTTATTAGCTTTTACTCAACACGCATTTAAACTATTCATGACTGTCTGACATAAAACTTAACGTATGTACTCCTGATATTTTGAAAATGCTATGGCATCCATAATAGCAAGATAAAAAATTACAAAAACAATCACATATGAATGAAACAGTCAGAAGTTGAAAAGAGAAATGCACAGAAATATTTGTATACTGTCCCACATGTAATATTGAAATACAGACCTGCTCAGGCTCCACATGACAAAACATGGAAATCTTCTCCTTTACGGCCATCTCTATAGGTTTTGCACTTCTGCAGACTATCTGTGATAACAGAAGGAAAAACTTCAAATATTTACTAGGCAAACCAATAGAAGATCCTCAATATTTCATAGTGAAATTCATCTCTTTTGGAAGCAGAGCACAAACAAATGTGCCTTTTTTTACTCTTTCCCCCCTTTTGGAGTTCTAGGATATATCAGAGCTCACAAATATGTACTAGCAAGGCAGAAGCAAATCCATCACCTGCTCATACTGACCAATTTTCATTCATCTTTCATTGGCATTCTCTTTAATATTCCTTCCTCATAATCTTATTTCTTGCAACTACTATTGTAATACTCTTTGCCTCAAGTCTAGCAGCTCTATAATAATGAATATGATGAATCAAAAGAAATATTGTAATCAATATGATCAGATTTAAATTGAGAGAAATAATACTTAGCTTGCATGCATGAGTATTTCGGTATTTCAGCATCTTCTTAATTTAGACATCATGACAAAAACAAGGCCAAAGAGGAGAAAACTAATTCATAATTCTGTGGAGTTTTTACTGGTACTAGTATTTTGCTGATTCATTTAAACTCCAGTAATTTTAGAAAATATTGATAATTTTTAACCAATTAAAAAATAATTATATACTTTGGTGTTTGTTGGAAAGGGTCTTTTTGTGCATTATATAATTCCAGGCAACTAGATCAAAACGCAGAACTGCTCTAGTAAAGTGCCTACTTATTACTCAGTCCACTCCCTTCAGTTATTTTGAAACCTGAAAGTATAACAAAAAGTAGGATGAGCCTGTTACAAGGCTACTTCATTACTTTCCCCATCTTTCAAGCAAATGCAACTACTTAATTCATCCAGCCCTTTTGCTCAGAAACTTGTAGCTGCCCTTTGATCACCTTGCTAATGCAGCTTAGCTACTTTGATACTGATGGAGTCTAATTAACTTACCCTAACCTTAGAAGTAATTCTGGAAACAGAAAAAAAATGCCAAGTATAAGGGAAAATTAGTGTGCTTTTAGATCAAAAGGTAATTAGGAAACAAACTATACATTCTATTCACTTAAGCACAATTCATTTGTAAAATTTGGTACAGTTTGAATCTGAAGGTATAATTTATAAACCTTGATAGTACAAGCACATGAGTAAACCCACTTTGAAATCTATCATCCATCTTGTGGAGACAAATTTAAAGCTAATGCAGACACAGAAATCAAAAACATCAGAGCCAGCACAAAAATAGCAAAGCTACAATAAAAATGAGAGAGATGCACTGCAAAGGAACATAACACACAATGAGGAACAATTGAATCCAACAGGGCAGCTCTGACAAGTGCACACTCTAAGTGCTGCATCAGAGCACAGGATCTCTGCAGCCACAGCACATTTGGCACTCAGAACAGACAGGCTGGGGCACACAGAGCTGAGCAGCACCCCCAGGGATGCCTGGGGCAGGCAGGGAGGCAGCAGGGATTCAGAACTGGATGGAACAGGCTCAGCTGTAGGAGCTGCCCCATGTTCTGCCTGGCCAAGACAGCAACCATTTAAATATTGTCCTGAAGCAGCACTCAAGGAACTTTGTAAGGGCACCAAGAGGCTGCACCTGAAGTGAGAGCTGTCCCTGCTTCAGGTGTCAACAGCAGCAGTCAAAAACCAAAACAATACTGTGCTCCTGGCAGTCCCAGAACTGCCCCAGGCAAGAACCCAAGATGCAAGACAGTCACTGTTTTTGTCTGTTCTCCTTCTACTACACATCCACTTAACAGGCTTTTTAAAAAAAATTATTTTTGGTGGGGAAGGAGAAGTCAGGCCCTGGAAATTGCCCTAAAGGCTTTCAAAGAACAGGAAACTTTGTTATGCAATTAGCACTTCAAGAGGGATTTTGGAGATTAGGCCCTGAAACTTGGAACACGGTACAGCATTACATTAATAAAAGTCTTTCCTTCCACAAGCTGGTTATGATTATCATGTCACAGCCACTTCACAAACACATCTTACACATCCCCTATTTCCAAATCCATTGGTTTTGTAGCTAAAAACACATTCATTCATAAATGTTAAATGAAAGAGCTCAAAAAAAAAAAAAAACAGAAAGAAGCACAACACAAAATTTAGTTGTGTGACTATCTTAAGAATAAGTTTTCTTTTTTGAGGATATACACACTGCCTCTTCTTAATAATGCAAAAAAAATCTGAATGTTACAAGAAAACAGAAACATTCTAGGTTTTTCTAAAAAGTGAATTGAGATTTCAATTATTTTTAGCAGTGAATAATTATTTTTGTAAAAAAGATGCCTTTGAAGGACCTAGCTACAGTCCCAAGATATTGCAAGAAGTTAGTTGAATTAAGTTAGCTTAGAGTGATTTTGACTAATTTGATTTCCTGTGGCTTTAATGGAGCTATGCAGCACATATTTTGCATTTCTTCTAAAATTCTCATTTCTCCTGAGAGACTATGGCTTATTCTTTGAACACAAGTTATGTAAGGATATTTCTAGATGACCTATAAATAAAAATCTGTATTTATTGACTCACCAAATCTGGAGACAAGCCTAGACCCCTCAGTGCTCGAACGCTGTTCTGTGTTGGTTTTGTCTTCTGTTCACCAGTAGCATTAGGCTGAAAAGGCACATTTTGAAAGCTCAAATAGCAGCTAATATCTGCTAACAAAGCAGTTACAGATTAAAAGACAAAATTCATTGCAAGTAATAATATTTGCAGGAAATAAACATATCCAAAGAGAGCCATAATATGCCAGAAACAGAAATGACACGACTGTTATCACTTGTATATGAAATACTGTGATGAAACCACAGGGTTCCAATTCATGTCAAGTTTATTTTGTTGTTTTTGTTTTCAGAGAAAAATTTCCATATAATTGGTTTGGACAGTAGAAGAAGAATATTCTAAAAGTTGGATTTGGCTAAAAAATGGAGAATGTCCAACACAGCACAAAGCCTCCAGTGACTGTTTTTGAGATATTCACATGTAATAAATAATTCTGTTCTCAATTACACAGAATTGATCCTACCAATTGCTGTTCAATTCTCTAATCCACAGCTGTAGTTGGTAATTATCTTTTTGTCTGTAGAAGGTGAAATCTATCATCATTACAAACCTTTGCTTACCAAAATATCCCCAGTGAGTAGTGAAGCAAAATTTAGGTTCAAATGATGTCGTGGGTTGACAGCCTTTATCCCAATATCGTGTGTTGTGTCTGGCAGCTGTGCCTTTTCTCTCTTCCCCCCCCCCCCCCCCCCCGCGGCCGTCTTGCTGCGGCGGGGCGGGGAAGAGAGGAGGGAGGGTTTGACCAGGCCTCTTTGGCTTTTTGCTTTTGCTGCTTGGCTTGGCTAGCCGCTTTGCTTGCTTGCTTTCTGCTTTTTGCGCTGTTTTTTTTTCTTTTCTCTTGTTCCCTCTTTCTTACCCTCCCCTGAAGATACTGGACCGGCTCCGGACCTGACCTGAGACGTCCAGGACACCCGAAGCTTGCAAAGAAGAGCGGCGCCCTCTCAACACAGTCTGTTCTGGTTTTCTTTTCTTTTCTTGTGTTGGGGAGTGTTCTTTTGTTACTTGTAAATAAATAGGTTTTGTTTTCCACTTTGCTCCTCCGAGAAATTCCTTCCCGAACCCGGTATTGGGGGAGGGGTGGTTGGAGGTTTGTTTTGTTTTGGGGGGCTCCCTTTTGGAGATTTCCCCTAATTTGTCCTAAACCAGGACAAATGAAAAAATACTTTCAGTCCTGTACAGGGAGTTACAGTGGTCTTGACTTGACTCCAGCATGAAAGGGTTAATGAGACAAGTGAACAAATATAAAGCCAATATAGATTAAAATTTATAATATTAACTCTAATAACTTACCTGTGGTACTAGGCTAACATGGATATTACAGAAGTTCTCTCTTTTTGCTTTGAACTGAAACTGTCTGAATGCTTCAACAAATGGCATTCCTTCAATATCTCCAATGGTTCCCCCCAGCTGAAAAGGAAATGGATATGTCAGAGTGGCAGAATGCAAACACAAAATAAAAAAAGTCTCACGTATTTCAAGATGTTTTCTGAAACTTTTATCTGAAAAAAACCCCTGACAATTGAAATGTGCAAATATACTCTACAAAGTGCTTTCATCTACTCTGCACGGTTTGTTTCTTGTGGAAAACATTAAACAATTTTCCAGTTTTGTTATGTTCACTTTCCACCAAATACACAAGCTTCCCAGGGGAAGATGTGTGGTGCTGCTGAATAATACATGCCTCACACTGCCTTCAAAGTGGTGAACCAGCAATCAATAGTTAAACTGATGCAAAGATTTTTATACAGGAAAACTTTATTTCCTGTCAGATTAAAAAATACTTGTGATTAACTAGAGACAGACATTTCTCAATATTATCACAGCTTTCCAACACCAATAATTGTTTATTATCAAACCAAAATGCAAGACTAAATCCATGCTGAAATTTATTTATAAAGACAGAAATCAGATGCCTTTCAAGGACACAGGGAGAAATAGCAGACTAAGCACTGAATAAAGCAGCTTTGCACACAAGTCTGATGAAATAGTTGTATTTCAGAATGATCTTTTTGTGCCACCAAGTGGTTTTCAACAGAATTGCATATTTCTGTTCATCCAGTACCAGAAAAACTGACATCTATATTTGTACATCACACACATTTAGTCTAACTCCTTCAGGATTTTACAATGGAAAAATGTTACAATTATTTTTAGAGTACTAAAGAAAAATCTTTGTCAGGCTAGAGGTATAAATGTAACAAAAACAAACAAACAAACAAAAAACCTCCAAACCAAAACAGAAAAAAACCTGAAAAAACTGTAGCTAAAGGACTGATATGACCA
Source organism: Ammospiza nelsoni (assembly GCF_027579445.1). Classification (NCBI taxonomy): domain Eukaryota; kingdom Metazoa; phylum Chordata; class Aves; order Passeriformes; family Passerellidae; genus Ammospiza; species Ammospiza nelsoni. The sequence goes on from NC_080634.1 coordinate 102,981,401, forward strand.
TCTCTCATTAATGTTTTTGTGCAACTTTTGTATTTACTTTTTCATATTTGTTTTAAATTAAGTATTTGATTCCTACTGTGAACATCATAAAAAGATCTATAGGTATAGTGGTAAGTGTGTCTCAATCAAGGCAGATTCTTCTGCATAAGAAACACTGAGTAATTCTGCTGCTGGGTCACAAAGTTTATGGTACTATTGATTGCAGAGCTCACTTCTGGCATTAAATCTGTGAGATGTTCTGTCAAATTCACAACTATAATCTTTTTTTCAGTATTTTCTGCTGTAATAGTGCTACTAGCAAATACTGGCTTTCATCCAGCTGTCTGAGTGCCCTACTAAGGGTGGGTCAAACTCCTTGTTTCCATTGTGCAGAACATCAGCAGGTTCAGTAATTAACAAAGTTGCCACCAAAGATAACATCAGAAAGTGGGACACAAACTTACACATTGTTTAAATATATTCCTGTAAGCATGACCACAAGCAACAAGATGAGCATTTGAAGTTCTACAGCAGCTACAAAGGCTCTTAAAGGCTCTCCTACAGACCACAGGAGATTTGAGGTATTACACAAGTTTTCTCAATACTATTAACAGTATAAAGCTCCAGTCAAACATCTGGATCTTGGAATAGGCAGTTCACATTACAGTAACTGCTTTAATTCTCTAACTTAATGAACTCTTAAGAAGCTCAATTTCAGCTGTATTCTAGAGTGGATTTAGTCAAGTAAATGGAAGCTGTAGAGATAAGACCATGCCTGTCTCTTTCAGACCAAACCAAAGAACATAGGAAGTGTTTTTGAATTTCTGCTCTCCACAAAACTTCAGTCTGACCCCTTTACAGTAAGGAGCAAAGAGAAAGCAAAGAAGCTCATCGTGTTCACTGTAGATAAACAACCTAAAAGGTTCTATACTTGCCTCAATTACACAGATTTGTGGCTCTTTTTTGTCATCATCCACAGGAACTTTTGCCTGATTCATTACCCATTCCTGAACTGCATCAGTAATGTGTGGAACAACTACAAAACAAAACCAAAGAGGCAAGCACAGCTTACTTTAGGTCCATATACTAATTTTTGCATGCTAAAGGGGTTAAGTGAACAGAAAGCCAAGAAGAAACTACTAGGTCCTTTCTCTAGTTCTCCTTTCCTTGAGCCCAGAAGCCAAACATTACAGGAATATGCCCATATCTTTTGGAAGGGAGAAAGGAGGAAGGTGGCAGAGCAAGAAGCAACCTGTTCTAGCTGATCCCCACTTTTGTGAAGACTGAATGACTAAAATTTAAAAATACAAAAACTAAAAATTAAAATTACAAAAAAATACAAAATTAAAAATATTACCTTGAACAGTTTTTCCCAGATAATCACCATGTCTTTCTTTATTAATGACATGCTGATATATCTTTCCAGTGGTGATATTGTTATCTTTATAGAGACTGATGTCCAAAAATCTCTCATAATTTCCCAAATCTAAGTCAACTTCTCCACCATCATTCAATACAAAAACTTCACCTGAAAGAGAAAGCAAAAACAGGCAGAAAATCAACAAAATAATCAGAAATTATGAAACACACAGCAGGAATTCCACAGACATCTTAAAATAGAAGAAAAAAAATTAAATTATGTATGACAACAACATATCAATAAAGTCCATAAAGCAACCCAACCTGCATTGTCAGTCTGTATGACTTAATATCCAAGTCAGTTTTATATCTAATGTCCATCCCTCAGATACATATAGTTTTGCAAATAAAATGAAAATTACATTGCCAAAATATTTAAGCCACATAAATATTTAACCAGCATTTCAGCAGCAGAGTAATCCTTCACTGGAAGAAAACAACCTCTGGGAATCATAAATCAGCAGCAAATAAAATATTCATTTACCAGCAGGAGAGAAAAACTACGCTTTTGTAAGCATGAATTATTATACATGTTCAAAGTGTTTCACTATAAATTCTCATTGATTGGATCTATTTTAAAGATTGAGGCTTCAATCAGGAGTAATGTTATGATGAAGTAAAATGCTTCTTCAAACATCATCACCATTTCTGAATCAGTTGTTTCATCCATGCCCACAACAAGGGTTATTTCTGACCCTGAAAAATCCACTTAAAATACCCTTCAGGTTCACACTTTTCTCAGGCCTCTAAAGAGTCTCTAAATTCTGAACTCAACTTACTAGATCTTGAGGTAAGGCTGGAAAGCTCTTCAGAAAACTGTAAATATTTTGCCATGACCCAATAAAATCAATGGCAAAACAAATTACATGATTAATGCAGACAAGAAAAAATGGACTACAGGAATGTATATTCCACCAAAGTACAACACTCCACTTTAATGAACTTAGGTTCTCTAAGCTTCACTAATGTTTTTGAATAATTTTTTTTTTTTACTAAAATGAGAACTTAAGCTAACTCTCATGAAGGCACTTATATTAGAAGGCCCTGATACCCAGAGAAAAGCATTCTCAAGTAACTCTTATGGACTTAAGTTTCAAGTAAGTTTCATAGCACTGTTTAAAAGGGGTTTTTAATCAAGTTGAACTGAAGACAGCATTAACTGAACAAGTCTTACAGCTAGGATTTTCCCAGTAAAGTGGGATTTTAGAGAAAGGAAGCATCTGCTCATAACAGTATCTTCAAAAACACAGGCTTCTGTTTCTTAACTTAGAGCAGACAGTGTCCTTGAGAACACAGAGTAAGCAATAAACTTTCAAAAGAATGATAAAACAAGTTGTAAACACCATACTAGTGTTTGGTTGTTTTTTTTTTTTTTAAAAAGAACACATTATTGTAAATATAAATGTTTATGTGAAAGAGAACAGCACTTATCTTCATACCATGTTCATATGGGGAAAAGGTTCCAGCATCTATGTTTATGTAAGGGTCAATTTTGATTGCAGTGACACGAAGACCACATGATTTCAGGATGGTGCCAACGCTGCTTGCAATGATCCCTTTGCCAATGCCCGAGATGACACCACCAGTTACCAGGATGTACTTCATTGGAAAACCAGCACACATGCACACACCTTGAGCTGGAAATCTAAAACAACAGAGATTTACTTCTGAGGAATGTACATTCATGTCTGGAAAGATCACAGACTCAATCTGCAAAGATCTAAATTGAAATGACCTTATGCAACATACAATAAAAATGACCATCCTGGAACCTGGGAGCAGGACTCACCTCTCCCAGGTTGTACACCAATCTGTAAGATAAACACTTATCTTATGCTCTAGGTCCTGATGGGGCTGATCAACACACAGAGCCGAGGTATTAATTTATGTTTCTAGATAGAAAGGGGTGCTGGGTGGCAAAACCACAGAAGTACTATAAAACTTTTTACTATTTCCATATTTTAGCAAACATCTACAAGCTGCATTTTTCCACCCATCTGAGAGAGGATGACACATATCTCATCTGTAAACAAATTCACATTCCATTCAGGCAGCTGTGGAGGCTAAGCACTGAACAATTTTTGACCAGTGACAGCATGGCTCACCATAAAGCAAGAACTCTAGGGGCAAGAAAATCTTTCCAATCTTTCCTTACTTAAATACTCAATTCACCCAAAATAACATGCAACAGCACTTGATCTAATGACCCTCAATATAAATCAAAGCAATGTGGTATTTCAGCTGCTGGTATGAAGCAGTAGATACCTAATGAACATTTTAATTCTTCTTTTTGTTATACTAAAGTAACATAAATAAGGCCTAGATCTTCAGGAGACTGAGTTCAGGAATGTAACAAGGCATGTTATCAACGTTTCTGGTAATCGGAATTAATAAACTATTTGCTTGTCAATATGATTGAAAAGACAACCATAACCATTAAACACATTTGACTCAGGAGAAAAAGGAACACCAGGATTACCTTTCCCTTGACATTTAATTTTAATATGTAATTCTTTTAATAGCAAAGATTTTAATACTTGGACCCTACTACCTCTGTTTCCGGCTATTCCTTCAAAACTTAGCCAACTTCGCTGTCAACACTAACATCATAAACATCTAAGCCATTTTCAAAGCCCTTTTCAGGAAAACAGGGGGGATAATTTCAACAACGGTATAAATCTTGAGTACACGCCACTTTAGAACCCTTAAATCTTGCTTACAGAAAGCAAAATGGAATTTTTGCTGTGATTTTAGCAAAAACAGCGATATCCCAGCAGCTTCAGGAAACGCGTTTACTTCAAACAGGTAAAGAGAACCGCAGGTGGTCAGGGAAGACACTTGTAAAAGATGAAGGAAATAGCGTTACGGAGGAAATCATTTTGCTGGGGAGTAGCACACGAATAGCTCCGTCCAGCCTTATCCACAGGAGCCGCCGCCTCCAGCCGGGATTTGCGGGCGCTGCGCCCCGGACGCGCCGCACGGCGGGAGGGCTCGGGCCGAGCAGGGAGAGGCCTCAGACTTACGCAGGTGTTACAGGCGGCCGCTCCGAGCGGAGCCCGGCAGCGCAGAGCAGGAGAGCCCGCCGCGGGAGAGCCCAGCCCGGCGGGGCGGGGGCGGCACCTGCCCGGGGCGGGGGCACAGCTCCTGCAGGCACCGCGCCTCCCAGCGCAGCCCGGCAACACGCGGGGGGCCGGGGACAGCGACAGCCCCGCTGGGCACACCCCGGTCGGGACCGCCCCGCTGGGCGCTCCTCGGTGCCTCAGGTGCCGAGAGCCCCGCGCCGCCCCTCCCCTGGCGGCGCCGCCTCCCGGCGGAAGTGGCGCACGCGGAAGCCGCGCTCAGCGCCGCCCGGTTCCGCAGCAGCGCCGGGCCGGCCGAGCGCCGCCGCCGCCCCTGAGCCATGTTGCGCGGCCTGGGCAGCTGGCTGGGGCTGGAGCGGGCGGGCGAGGAGCAGCTGCTGCCCGCCGGCAAGAGGAGCGGCCCCGCCGAGCAGGAGCGTGAGGAGGAGGAGGCAGGGCCGGCCGGGCAGGAGCAGGAGCAGGGCGAGCTGCAGGGGGACTCGGAGGCGCTGCTCAGCCAGGCCAAGGGATTCGGCAGTGAGTGTGTGGGGGCTGCCGGCTTTCAAATATGAGCTAAGGAAACAAGGCTGCAAAGGGCCCTTCGATTATCGCCTCCTTCAGAGCGTTTCTTAAGTATCTGTTGTGTTGGCACTGTGGGAGGAGGTGTGTGTGTAGAGAGAATAGGTCTGTCTACGTAATGTACTACGTGCATTGCACTGTGGGCATTTGCGATTTTTTTAATAGGAAAATTATAGTATTTGATGATTTTGTTGAACATGTCTGCAGTCTTAAAATCACAGAATGGTTTGGGTTGGAAAGGACCTTAAAGATAATCGCATTCCAACCCCCCTGCCATGGGCAGCTTTTGCTAGACCAGGCTTAATGCCCCATCCAGCCTGGCCTTGAACGCTGCTGGGGATGGGGAAAGCTGTAACTTGCTGTAAGTGAAATCCCTACTTTACTGTAGTGAATTCTTGGTTAAAATCAATCCACAATATAGACCTATACTCATTACCAAAGGATTTTTTTAAGGTAGGGGCTTTGGGTTTTTTTAAATTGATGCTCTGAAATTGTGGATCAGGATCATCTGAGAGGTTAATCTGAGCTTCTTTACTGTCCATTGTCTTGGGCAGCCAGAACTGCAGCAATTCAGTCGGTGTAGTCTGGTCAAATACCTGTCTTGTTGTGGTAAATTGATACTAACCTGCTGCTGACTCTGGTTGTTCCAATCTGCAGATCGCTCTGACTGTTCAGGAAGGATAAAGTTTCTGGGGAAGAATAAGTATTGACTATTATCTATATAAAGATCCATCCCATAACTTGCTCTGTAAATGAAATTTTGGTTTAGTGGTCAATGGGTCCATTGTTTGTGACACCAGAATAGATTGTGGTGGAAAGGCTTTCTTGCTGTTTTAACACATAATCCTAGAAATCTCTGCATGGCCAACAATCTGGGTAGCTGTTTAAAAAGAATGTCCTGGCCGATAAAGAATTTTACTGGTAAAACTGAACCCTTATAGACATTATTTTTGCTCATTATCATGACATTACAGAAATTATGAGCGTTTTGCCAATGTGAACTAATAATAGAAGTATTGCTAGATACATATTCTTAGTACAGGCATACATTTGTAAGATGGAAGGTAGGTTTCTTAGTCATTTGAAAGTGTTATTTTCACCACTCTTCCTATTTTTCTAAGGCTAGGTACCACCCCTTCTGCAACTTTACAGGTACCTTAGTTCAAAAGAATATTTGCCCTTAATGGAAGTAAAAAGCATTTTGCTCTTCAGCATGGGTTCACTTTGTGCCATAGTGCCAGAATGTCACCAGACAGCAAATGCCTCTGCACATTTTGCACCTAAAACAATTGCAGAGAGGAGAGGTTCCAGGGACACATGAAACAGCCAATAAAAGCTGGTAGGGAGTAACCAGTCCAGTAGGTTCCTGCTTCCTCTACTCTCACAAGGGGAATAATGTATGTGTCTATGTCTAAAATGTAGACCTTTACCTTTTTTTATACCCAAATCATGTGATGGGTTATAAAGCCTGATAACAGATACAAAAGATGCCAGTAAGTTGAAGGATGTTTGGTTACAACCATTGTGACTTGTAAGCGAAAGTTACATATAAAAATTTGTCTTAAGGCTTGGCTGGACCTCTGCATATTTTGGTATTGATTTGCTGATATCATTACAAGAGGACATTTTATCCACCACAGAGCATAGTCAGCTTTCCAAGAGGTGACATCAGTGTTCCAAAGTAACTCATTCTACCAGTGGCTAACAACCATGTGTTAAAAGAACGTTTCTTAACTTTTTTTTTTATTTATTTTAAGATTATTTTTTACATTTTTAACCCATAGAGAAACTGGATTTTTTGAGAGTTCTTGAGAAAGAGGCTGGTCTTTTATTTGAAACAGAGGACCTGGGTTTTGGTGGAGTTTGTTTGTATTGGGAATTTTTTTGGTTAGTTGTTTGATTTTTTTTTTTTTTTTTTTTTTGACAACCCCCTGTATAGAAGTCAAAGGTGATTTTATGGAATAACTGAAATATGTGACTCCTATTGAGCTGATGACCAAGCAGCACCCCCAGATCTTTTCTGCAGGGCTGCTCTCCAGACACTCCCAATTTATATTCATTCCACATGAAGAATCCAGCATGTATTCCAGAAATTTATCGTGAAATTTCATGCCATTGATGTTTGCCTAGGAGTTCCTATCTAGATCCCTCTGCAAGTATTTTATTTCCTGTGGCACTGACACAATGTATGCACTACAACTGAGGCACTGCAGTTGGAATGCAGCCATTTGGGTATAATTAAGTACTTGTGACATCATGCTAGCTGAGAAACAGCACCAATGGCTTAAAATCACTTGTCTCTAAGCTGGTTTCTGAAGGTTTATGATATACATCTTTTTTCTTGCAAGTTTGTTCTCCCTAATTAAAATAGAATAGTACAATGCAGATGGCCATGCTATGTGTATGTAGTTCTTCCCCTGACACCTCTCTTCACTTCTGCACTGCTAATACAAAGAATGTGAGTCTTTGAGAATTGTCTTCATTGCTGTTCTGGCACTGAATATTTTCAGAAAATTTGGCTCAGAAAAATAAGTGAACAGAGCCACAGTGCTTTTCACTTCCTAGAGGAAGACAGTGCACAATAGATAAGAGCAAACATCAAGAACAAGCTTCTATGCTAAGACTTTTAAAGGTGTTACCCGCCTGAGTTTTTTCATGGATTTGCTGCCTCAGTTTATAAGAATTTATTGAGCATGTTGATTTTCTTAAAACATATAATTATGTTTTAACACTGTGGCTAAGTTACTTTATGGCTTAATGCCTCCAAAATACTTATATGAAATCAGGAAAGACATGTTGCTTCAGAAAACTCATTGGAAAGGAGTATTTCAAGGACCTTAGCAATGTTTGATAAAGAAAAGGATAAATAGAATTTTAGGAGTTTTTTGTAGGCCAGAAGCTGGGTTAAGTTATTTTGAAAGAAACTTTTAAGTAAGTATCCAAATGTCTAAAGAGAAGATAAAATAAATGTAGAAAGAGAACTGGATGTAAAGAAATCTATTCTCAGGTCTTTGTTTTTTTGTCTGTGAAAGGTTACCTCTTCAATTTTGCCTCTGCTGCTACAAAAAAGATATCTGAGTCTGTTGCTGAAACAGCCCAGACAATAAAGAAGTCTGTAGAAGAAGGAAAAATTGACAGTATCATCGATAAGGTAATTTATTTCTAGACACGTGATCTGAAATATCTGTTTGCTTACCATTGTTACAACATGTGGCATATCTGGCATTTGATAACATTTCCTTAAACTGTCTTTAATATTATGTCTTTCAAGAGATACAGTGCATCTCTTGTCATGATGAATGATGTGACTGAAATGTTTATATATGGTAGTTTCCTAAAAATGGTCACCCTGCTTTTCTCAGTGCTGCACCCGTGTTTGTTCACTTCCCTTAGGATGTTGATAGACTGGAGAAAGATCAGAAGAAAATATGAAAAATGCTGATAGGTGGAAGGGCTGGATAAATTAGAGACAGGCATTTGGAGAATGTCTGTCCCAAGATGTCTGGACTGGTTTCTTTTTGCCCCACAGCTTATTTAGTTGGAAAAAGGAATGAGGTAGCTTGCACCTTAAAGGCAGAAGTCAAAATTAGCTTGGCATTATATATATTGTATCCTAGGACCTGGGGTTATACAGGTGCAGCTCTGTAAGAACGGGTGAGCTAATGAAACACTTTGTTACTGTCCTGTTCTTCTCCCCACCCTGACCCTGCCCTCTTCTTGCCCTCTCTGTTCCTGTCAGCTCCAGTTGCTTAACTTGTGCCATCAAGTGTTCTTCCAGTGCTTCGAGCCACAAACCTGGCAGGAGGAGAAGAAAAAAAGAAAAAGGCAGCAATAAGTGCCATGAAGTGTTCTGTGTTTGCTGTTGAGAGTATCTGGGAAGGGAAGGGAAAGGGAACTGGTCAAAACCATCCCAGCAGGACTGTGCATCCAGGAGTGTCTGACACAGCAAACCCCTTTTCCTGCTCTTGTCTCTCAGACAGCCCTTCTGGGGAACTACAGCATTGCCTGTTTATTGTTTAATACAACAGAATCCTATTTCTTGACAGAATTAGTTTTCAGGTTGTCTTCCATCAAATGGCATCAAATTAATTTCTATTGTGATCACATTTTACATTTTGTCTTCAGATTTCATAGGCACTTGTCTATATAATTATAGCAGAGATCTATTTTCTTCTACAGTAACATCAGAGTCTGTAATGTAATTTTGATCTACATCAAAGGGGGAAAATCAATTAACAAGGTTATTTGTTAATTTAATACACTAATAATAATGCTCCTAAGAAACTGTAGCCAACTACCTACAGTATATTTTATACCAAAAATACAATTTTCTTTTTTCTAAATGTTTTAAAGTAATATTAATTCCCTGTTTCAATTAATCAGTATTACATACAGGAGAAACAGGATTATATCTGTATCATCACAAAGCTTTCTTCTTATACCATATAAATTATTTTACCATAAGTAGAAAAAAATTAACATAATTTTAAAGCAGAAGGAACCACAATAATCTGTTTGTATAACTGACACTACTGTAGGTCTCTCACTGATAGTAATCTTAAACTGGGTCACTGAAGAAAAAAAGAAGTAAGGAATTTATCAGGATTTAGCTTGAAGACTTCTGTGCTTTTTGGCAACTCGTTAATCCATAGACCTCACCACATAAAAGTTGTATTTTTGTGAGTGATTTAGGTATTCGTTTCTAGCTTCATCTTTTTTGTTTCTGCTTTCAACCACAGAACATTTGCATTCTTAGCTCTAGATTATGGCATACCAAATTCTGAGACCATTCTCCATTTTTTAAATTCAAATTTCAATATAGAATATTTCTAAACATGATTTTTTTAAATGAAAAATTGTCAACAACATAAGTGGAGAGGCTATTTTGTTTCAGCTAAGCAGGTGTTCTGAAATGCAACTTTACAGTTTTGAAAGTCCAGTTTCTTGCCATGGATGTATTTCTTAGGCAACTCTTGAAACTGCTGTAAGGCCAAGAGTATCTCTACGTGTTAGTGCTTTAAAAACATGTTTAAATAAGTCTAAACAGTCTGTGTTGGCTCTGTCTTAGACAAGACAATACGTGGATATGCCAGTGTTCAAATTGATTTTCTTTATTTTTTTTCCTTGTTCCCTGAAATTGATAAAACTATAAATATAATCTTGAAAGCATACACAGTAGTTTTAAATGCAAAATCAAAAGTTTAAAGAAGATTGATTTTTAATTTTCTTTTAATTGTGCTTCCCTATTTTTTGTTTTAGACAATTATTGGAGATTTTCAGAAGGAACAGAAGAAATTTGTCCAAGAGCAGCAAACCAAAAAATCAGGTAATGTATGCTTTTTTTGATGATGTCTAGCATCACATAAGTGAAACCTTGCTGAAAGCTGGATAATTGAGCTGTATCTAAAACTAATCTATCAAAACACTATTTCATTAAATACATTATGACAGAACTTAATGCTTGTGGTGGAATAGGAAGATTGTATTTTTAAGTGAAGTTGGTGTTACATTATGTAGTTGGCTTAGATTTGCTTTTTAACCAAATTCTGCTTTGTGAAATAAACTCAAAGATCACCATGCTAGCAAAGTTTTCTCACATTGTGTTTCATCATTGACTTTTATTGTTTTTATGTTACCTGAATGCAATAATTTCTGACAGTTTGAGTATGTAGTGTCTCTGTTAATCTTTAAAGTGAGCTGGTTTTAATGGATTGTGATAAAATTTTTCATGGTGTTTTTAATTAGTATGTTAGTTCAGTTTCTTCTTGCAAGATTGTTTATGGGATTGTGTTGTCTGTATTTCTGTCTTTTTGTCTGTTAGTAAACTTGGGATTCTCTTAATCTATTTCTAAAAGCTTCATGAAAATAGGTAGCTAGATTGGCTGAAGGAGGAGTGACAGGTGGCCTGACTGAAAGAAGGATCAGCATCTGATGTGGATCCATGTGGGTGAAAGATCTTGCTGATATCAGCTGCACAGGCAAATATGTGCTGTTTTGTTAGTTTAAGGGCATAAGAGTTATTTGTCTGCTACAGATGCATCAAATTGTCTCTGTAGGCTGAATTTGCATTGGCAGTGAAGAGATTGATAAATATCTATACATCTATAATAGTTTATTTTCCTCTCTGTACAGCCCAAAGAACTATTTTGAAAGTATTGGCAATAACAATAATGACCAGCTGAACTGGAGTAGACTTACTCAGTGTATAACAGGTTGTAATTCATAACAAATTTATAACATTTTTCTCCATTGTTAAAGAATTGGTATCTTCTGGGTGTAAGTTACTTTGCAAACTTAATTTAGACAAAGTTTACACATTTTGGAAATACTTTTTGCTGTCACTTTAACCAGTTATACAGCACTACTTCAGTAGCTAAACTAAGAGGCACCAAATTCTGACTGCTGCATGCTGCAAAGAAATCCCCACAGATTTATTTTTACAATTACAGAGATCAGCAACTATTTAGTTGTTGTTTTGTTTTGTTGTTTTTTTTTTTTTTTCCTCTGATAAGCAAAGATCTATTCCTAGGTTTCTCTCTTGGGCCAGGGACTTAGTTTAGGAAAAAGACACAATGACTTGGCCAATGAGTGTAACTGTGACACAATGAGTGAAAACTCTGCTTGCTTTTGTGACACTGTTACCTTATGTAAGGTCTGTTATTTGAAGTGAGGTTTTTTCCAAGTAATTTACATACAATTATCTTCCTGTTTTCAATAATAGAAGCAGCAGTGCCTCCCTGGGTAGACAGTAATGAAGAAGAGACAATTCAACAACAAATACTGGCTTTATCTGCAGTGAGTATTTAATTTTCTGTAAGATTTGGAGATTTGTAATTTGGAGATTTAATTTGTAAGATTCGTGGAGAAATTTAAACTACTGGGTTTTTTAAGTAAGTTTATTAAATTATGTGTTTTTACGTGTGTTTTATGTGTCCTACTTTTAATATGTCTGTCACCACATGAATCATGTGCAAGAGTAAATAGCTCTAGCATTTTCAACTTGACCCAAGCAGATTCTCAATATGGTTTTTATTTTTATAAAGGCTTTACAGATTGCTTTACTGCTCTTGTGTGTGAAATACGGTGTCCTTTTTCGGATATCATTTAATGGCTATAAATATGTTCTTCAAAGGATAAACGGAATTTTCTGCGGGATCCCCCAGCAGGTGTGCAGTTTCATTTTGACTTTGATCAAATATACCCTGTTGCACTGGTCATGTTACAAGAAGATGAGCTTCTCAATAGGATGAGGTTTGACCTTGTTCCCAAACAGTAAGTAATTTCTTCTGGTAACTGTACCATCATGCTTTTAATGTGTCTGTAAATACTCATAAATTATTCTTTGTTCCTTTCACTTCCTTCAGTCTTTATGTTCTTCCAATATACATATATTGTGTACATATATTTTTATGCTAGTGTCTAAGACATGCAATATTGCACATGCATTGCAGTGCAATTTGCAATTTGAGGTAAGAAAAAAAGTATTTGTGAGACAGAACTAGTAACGACCTGTTGACTTAAGTATGGGAGAGGTCCTCAGTATTACTATGTCCAGTGTGCTAAATTTTATGATTTTTTTTTCCTCCAAAGAAAGGTAAAGGCAACAAGCAAAATGTTCAGATCTGTTGGTGTAGCTGATATCCCATACAGGTGATTACAGATAGTCAGAGACTGCCCCTGGAGAAATGGTAAGAGAATGTGTCACAAAAAAGCAGCAATGCAAGCAAGAAAAACTGGATTTGGATAGGAAATGGGAAAAGCTGTGTTGCAGAGCTTTATTCTGGAGCTGTTATTCCTTGTCCAGTCCCAGACTTATTTCTCAACTCATCTTTCTATTTAAGGGAGAGTTCCCAACATTAGTCTCCTTGTCTAAGGATGAAAATGGAAAGAAGATCTTTCCTTGCGACATTTTCTGTCTTAAATCTCCTCTATGACGGTGTTCACAAGGGTCTTAGTTTGAGGGAAGAAATGAGGATCTGACTCCATGTTTCAGAAGGCTTGATTTATTATTTTATTATATATATCTTACATTAAAACTATACTAAAAGAATAGAAGAGAGGATTTCATCTGAAGGCTAGCTAAGAGTAGAATAGAAAAGAATGATAACAAAGGCTCTGTCTCGGACTCTCTGTCTGAGCCAGCTGGGCTGTCATTGGCCATTAATTAGAAACAACCAACATGGGCCAATCACAGATGCACCTGTTGCATTCCACAGCAGCAGATAACCAATGTTTACATTTTGTTCCTGAGGCCTCTCAGCTTCTCAGGAGGAAAAATCATAAGGAAAGGATTTTTCATAAAAGATGTCTGCAACACTTCTCCTTTTATAAACCTTCCCAGCTCCTCATTCTGTTTACCTTCTTCTCTGTTGTTAGTTCTGAAGATCTGCACATATTCTCTGATGCTCCCATATTGTCTTCAGCCTCTGGTCATGCTAGCCTTGCCTTTTCTACAACATTGCTTAATATTTGTTTTGCCTGTTCTTAGTCTCAGTCACTGTTTGCCTGAATAGGTGTGAAGGTAGCTTCATTCTTTCTCAGCCTACACGAGTTCCTCCCCACAGCTCTTGCCATTTCTGCCTTCTGTTGCCTATGGGTTAAAATTGGATCTTGTCTTTCTTGCTGGAGGAATTTCAGAGGGAAATGTTACCTGAGGTAGGGATAGTCTGCCATTTACCAGAGCTAGTCATTTCCAAGATGGCAGTTTCTGGTTACTATAAGTTCTGTGGATGTGCTGAAGGATGTGCAGATAGTGAAGTAGTACTGCTGCAATCTGGGATTGGCTTCTGCCACCACAGATGTTCCAGTTCCACCCGATGTCTAGGGAAGATGTGGACAATTATAGTTTGACAATAATAGAGGGTTTGGCTTAGAGGGGAAGAGAACGGAGTTTTTTGGCTTGTTGGGTTTGTTTGCATAATTTGTCAGGAGAAATGGAGCACCAGAGTATTTTTCCATACCATATATTACTGCATATTTTTAAGCTTTATCTAGAGTTATAACATTACTATTGTAGGTTCAATTCAATTGCAAATTGAGAGATCAGGAACTTCTAAATGATAGACTTCTTAGAATGTGTTAATGTCAGAAATTTCTTCTTTAAGATTTTTCTTAAATATCAGCTATGTCTATTCCTCTTCTCTGCATATTTAATTTTATTTCACTGCTAGATGGTAAAAGGAACTGTATTCCAAATGTAATAATAAAAATGTGTTTGTTCTCTCTAGTGTAAAGGAAGAGGTGTTCTGGAGAAATTATTTCTACAGGGTGTCCCTAATTAAACAGTCTGCACAACTCACAGCGCTTGCAGCTCAACAGCAAGCAGCAGGAAAGGAGGAGGGCAAAGGCAGAGAAGAGGACAGTGAACTGAAAGGTATGGGAAACATTTGTTTTAGCACAGTTCATTCACTCAGTGTAATGCTGTTGTCTAAAATCAGAAAGAAAGAATTTTTCATTCAGTAAAAGAGAGAAGAAACATTTTTCAAACAGTATTAAAATTGATAACATAAAGAGCAATCTTTTATTGAAAGCTTTCAGTTGCACATATAAAACCTATATGTATGTGCAGCATCAAATTTTCACAGTTTTTATAAGTTTAATTAATTATAATGTTTAGCAAGTACGTCCAATAGGAGAACAGTTGCCCTGTAACCCACCCTTGGATCTGTCCCATTGGAGCCCCTCCAAGGATTCTTAGCCCTACATGGTGTTATATCTACAAAGTATCTGATTATTTCAGCCCAGGTGCTAGTGCAAACCAGGATGTCCTTGTTAGAAACTCTTTCTTCTTGAAAATAAGACCAAGCAATTTCAAGAATCTGGCATAATATGTGAGAAAGGGTAATTAGTGTTCCAAAGTGTAAGAAAGTGCTAGAAACTATACAGCTGTTTATTAAAAATGTGCAAAGCTACAAATTTATTTAAAAAAAAAAAAAAAAAAAAAATCTACAGGCATCAACAAATGTTCACTGCATACATCAGGTTGCTATCACATTTTTATCCTGGATTGCCTATTAAATCAAGGCTTCTCTCACCATACTTGGTGTCTTTGTGTAGGCTGGGGAAGAGAAGGCTCCTGGTGCTTTTAAGCTGTTTTCCAGTTTCAGCCAACTTTGTTAGATGAGTGGAAGTCTCAAGAGGAGAAATGTTGTACTTGGCTTATGACAGCTCATGACCATTAGTGGTCGTAGGTATGATCTTTTACCTGTCAGAAAGAAGTAGGAGATACCTTTGGTTCACTTGATCAGACAACAGGTACTAGCCAACCCAGCTAGCTGGCATATGGATTGCTCTTGGCTTTTGCTCATCCCTCATGCCAAACAGAAGTTAGTGAGTGATACAGGGGTAGAACTGCTGTGGTGGTGGAGTGCAGGGTGTGCAAAGGCCCATAATGTATTGTGGAAACAGAAAAAAAGGGGGCCAGGAGGCTCCCTGGGATTCAACCTTGAGATGAAAAAGCTGCTTCAACAAAGCTGTCTTCAGTTACATTGATCAGTTTCTACTGGTGATTCTTACTGGCCCTCTTACAAACCACTGCACCTCTTTGCATGTTAATAGATTCTGCAAGCAGGAATATCTGTGGCTTAAAGAGTATAAAGCAGTTAGTTATTGGCAGAAATTTTCTCTGAGTCGATTCTGCAGTAGCCTGTCCTGTCAGCATCATCATCCAAGCAATGCTGACAGAACAGGCAACTCCAGACTATACTGTAGACCAAGAGGCACCAATTCCCACTGCTTTTATTCAGGACAGTTGTTTACTGTCCCAAAACTGTGGCTCTTTTAACTGAAGTGTCTCAGCTTTGCAGGAGATACTGCATCTGATCCTATTGAACAACAGAAATGTTATGTTTGAGTCACCCAAACCCTTGGAAAGTACCATTCAGTCAAAGAGAAAGTTGCTGGATTCTAGTAAAATTGCCGTTGTGACTAAAGCAAAACATATCTCCATTTTAAAAAAACCAAAAAACTCCATTGTCTTTTGGCCTGTTGCAGCTCTTCTACAGTTCAAACCACCAGTATGGGATATGCAGATAGATTTCCTAATGACTGCATGTTCTGTAATGGCAAAGATAGATGTACCAGACTGTAGTAAATGCATGTTTTGTTTGACTCAGAAATTGCATAGATTTGGCAAGCTCTGAATCATACATGATGTTTTTGGTATAACCTTTTTGAAAGTTGGTTTCCCTAATTGGAGGCTAAAACTGGAAGTAATTGCCTGTTGGTAGTTCTTCATAATGTTCAGGGTTTCTTCTTAAAGCTGAGTGTCTATAAAATAGAATTGTTAGCCTTCCATTTCTGTGTCTCCTCCTTAGCTGCTATTTTCAGAAAGTTAAATAAGCACGGTTGATGGGAAAGGAAAAGAGAAGAGACAAATGGAAGAAATTGCACATTCTAGTGTAAAGACCATGTAAGACCTATAACAAAATGCCAAATTCCAGCCCTTCTCTAGGTATTAGCAGCTCTGTAGTTAGGGAGTAAGTCACCTTGGGATGAGAGCACACTGCAATGGAGGAGATGATGGCAGACCTGTAGTCCAGAATGGTGCTAATAGTACATCAGTCACACCTGATGGGGACATGGCCAGGGCAGAGCAGCTGTGTCCCACCTGCACCAGAGCAGCAGGGGGGTCTGAGGCCCCTCTCTTGAGCAGCAAACAGTTACTGCCATGTCCTACAGCTTCCTCTGGCAGGGAATGCTGGAGCCTCTTTGGCTGCAGTGTTGGGTGCAGTGAGACTCTCTGGAGACAAGAAAGTGGAAGAAAGAGAGGAGATGGGACAGAGCAGTGGGCATTGAGTAGATGAGCTATAAAAGCAGGGACAGCTACCAATTAGGGAATGATTTTAATTAAAACTGACCTTGATTTTAAAAATTAAACACAAAGAATGAGAAATTGCTGAGTTAGCAGGAAGGATCCAGCTGGGCACCCTGTAGAAAGCAGAGCTGCAAGCTCAGAGCTGCTTTGCATGTTTAAGCAAAGAGAACTGCTAAACAAGCACTTGACCACTACCACAGCCTCCCCTGAATGTTAACTGTTCTTGCAGCCACCTGGCTCTTCATTGTAACTCCTCTCCCCTGAGAGAGAAAAAGCTGGGGCATTCCTTTACCTGCCAGGGAAAAGATCTAACCTTGCTTGTAAACAGTCATTGTCTTCCTAGCACCGTGCTCTAAATACAGAATACACACCAAGTTTTCTTAGGAAACTGAGACCAGCTTCTAGGGTTTGTTTCTCAGTGACTTCCTTTGCCTGTGTGAAAGGTAAGGCTGCAGAGCACTGTTCCCATGTGCCCTTAGGGTTGTGCATAGTACATGGGCAGTCTGGTCTGCCCAAGAGCTAACTGGCACCCATGTCAGCAGTAGAACCCAGCCATGGGAGTTTGAAAACTTCTGTGATAGACACTGACTGGACTTCGTGAGTTTAAGTTTTAAACTTACAAGTTTATGCACTTGTAACTTTAAAGATCTTGGGATGTCCTTTTGAGGGTCAGAGGGATCCTGTCTATTAAGTTTGGAGCCATAATGAGGAAATGGCTTGCTAAATTTGTCTTGATTAACAACAGAAAATTGTTTCGCTTTGTTTTTGAAAATGGTTCACCTGTGGCTAAATTCAGCCTTTAACCACAAGGATTCCTTAAAATACAGTATTTCTTTGTATACTTAACAGCTATGCAAATTAAATTAGATTTTTAAATATTTAAATGTTATCTACCATTTTTTTCCCTTGACAGAAACAGTACGGCCAAAAACACCACCTGTTACGATAAAGCCTCAAATAAAATCACAAGAGGTAAAAATGCTGTTTTATTTTATCTGGGACTTAGTACATGAAGCTGTTCCTTAATAAGTAATTATCATCTTTTTGACTAAGCTCTGCTATGAAACCGTAATAATATAGTATCTGACAGCCCTAACCTGCTGCTGCTTTGCTGTGATGATAATTTTCAGCATATAATCTTGAAACTCATTTTTAGTAGCAGAAACAGTATTTATCTGAAGAATATTTCCCTGCACATAATGATGTGATTTTACTGTCAAGAGTGAAATTTCCAAAACGTTTGGGAGTGGAAGGTTAGCATTGCATTGAGACATGAGCAGTACTTTCATAAAAATATATTTGTGTGCCATGTTCTGTCCAACTCTTCAAGCAGTAGTCAGGCTGAAGTATAAGGAATCTAAATGATGCATTGCAATATTAACACTGTTCTATTTCACTCTTGCTGGGTACTGCAAAAGCCTTTACCTTAGACACAAAATGACCTTTGTTTATTTCTGGATTGTAAAATTGGTGCCAGAGAACACTCTTGGCAGAAGCAGAGCTGTGCATTCACTTGCCAATAATATGCAGCAGGCAAAGATTTCCAAAGAACTGTCCTCTCTTAATCTTACTTTGGTGTTACTGAATTGTGATCAAATTTTTAATGTTTAAGTCTTGTTCTAAACCACTCTGGAGTTTATTATTGTTTCTGAAGATTACAAACTCAGAATTAAAGTTAAGACAACACAAAAAGCCTAGAATGTAAACCAAATAATTTTCAGTACAGCTATCTAACATTCTTGTTTGTACAAAAATACATGTAAGGAAAATTAGCCAGTAAAGAAAAATAGTTGTGAAAGTAATGTGCTTGGCTTTTGCCAACTCTAGTTAAAAGCAGTCACATAAGTGGAAGTATGTATTGGTGACTTTTTTTACTCTGTCTGGTAAGTTTGTACTGAAGTGTCTTGTTGCAGGATGAGGAAGAGATTTCCACAAGTCCAGGTGTATCAGAATTTGTGAGTGATGCTTTTGATACCTGTAACCTGAATCAAGAAGATCTAAGAAAAGAAATGGAACAACTAGTGCTGGACAAAAAGAAAGAGACTTCAGTAGTAGAAGGTAAAGCTACTATTACCTCTGTATCTTACATAGAGCAATTCTAAGACAGGTTGATTTAAAAGAAAAAAAGGCTGTAATTCAATTTAGAAAAGTAGATCTGTGAACATTTTTTCAAAAGTGTACGAAACAACCTTCAATGAGATATTGCAGAAATTAATGATCATTTTTGCCGTGGTCAAACCACATCTTAAATAGAATATTAGCTGTGAGGGCTTTAAATCCAAAGAACTTAACACTTTTAGGTCACTCTTCGATGAAAGTGAGTGTGGGGTATTTTTTCTTTTTATCTCCTCCTTTCTCTTTCATAGGTTCTTCTGCATGTGAATTGTTTTCTTTAATTGACATCCTTGTAGGTAAAGTACAGTATTTGAAAGTCAGGCTCCGTTTTCTTCTTTTGGCACCAGCTAAAAAGGCAACTTTTGCACCAGACTATGAGTTTGAAGATTCAGGCTTCTCCCTATAAAGGTTTATAGGCATTTGGAACACTTAAAATTTAACAAATAGTTTGAGAATTATGATAAGAAATTAAGTGAAGCTTATTAATTAAAATAATTCAAAAGAACTAGTATCAGTGTAAAGAGCATAAAAACAGCCTGTGAAGATGTGACTCTGGCCATAGATAATTTACTTTGACAACACTTTTATATGCAGATGCTTATCACAAAATTTGCAGAATTTGCTTAGAATGTGCTTTGGATTTTCTTGCATCTTGCTCTTTGATTAAAGTGTTTTAATAGGTCATTAATGTGTTACTTGTTCAGAGCAATCTCTGCTGGCCTGAGCTGATTTGGACTCTGGAATTGCTTACCAGGCTGGAGCACCAGCCAGCGTGTAGCACGTGAACACCCTCTCCTCCCCCACACTCCTGCCTATGATAGGCAGAGCTAATTAAAACAGAGATTAGCAACACAGGAATGCCTTCTGACTAATTTTTTGCCCTGAAGTATGAAATATGATTACCTTTAACCCTGATTAAATGAGCTTGCCTAGCTAGTGAGAAGAGTGTTTAAAATGATAGTGAGGAGAGTACCTTTTTTGTTTTAAACCAGCCACAGTATTTGACTTGATTTCTTTTTTTCTGTAACAGTATATCCACACTTTTACAAACTTTATTTTTTTTTAATGGGAATTTAAAATTGTAAAGGGAGATTCAGTTGAAAGCAGAGTGAAAGATTGTAGAAAATGATCTTGCAAAGGGACACTCATAATGACTTAGCTGTGTATTTGCTGTTCATATCTTTATTATAGTATGCATATATTAATTAATATTAATAATAATTAATTAATAATAATTATAGTATGCATATATTAATTAATTAAAATATTTAATTTAATTTTTTTAAAAGGAACTTCAGAAATTTCACCTTCCTATTTGTGATCTATAAGAAGGTGAAATTTCTGAAGTTCCTTTTGTTTCTAAGGAGAATAGTCCATAAAGTTTAGAGGATATAAGAGAGATTCAGTGCAAATATATCTAGTTTTATATAAATAAGCAACATACAATATTATCTGTTAAATTCTTACACATCTTTTTTTCTCTTTTAGAAGAAACTGCTGATTGGGAAAAGGAATTACAACAAGAGCTTCAAGAGTATGAGGTGGTGACAGAATCAGAAAAGCGTGATGAAAACTGGGATAAAGAAATAGAAGAAATGCTGCAAGAAGAAAATTAAACATTTTCACAAAATCACTATAACCCAAAGCTCTTTTGGAGGACTGACATGGATTTCTGCTTTCATATTTTGCTTACAAAAATATCTTCAGAAGACATAAAAGAATCTAAAGTCATTATAATTCCATATGGGAATACAACCAGTATATCTGTTCTTTATATGAGCAGTTTCTGAACTTCTATATTCTTCAAAAGAAAAAAAGAGGAGGCAGATACTGCAGGTTATAATTAAAAGTGATAACATTAATACATGAAGCAGTGGTTCAGTTTGAGGCATTTTTAGGTGATCAAGAAGCTCTTCGAAGAGATTTCTAAATCTAAGAATTGCAATTTTTTTTTTGTCCACAGCCTTCTGTTTGGGATGTAAAAATGGATGTTGTAAGTAACTTAGTCCTTGACAACAATTCTCTCTTGATATTTGCACTCTGATTCCTGTATAATCTGTAAATGTGTACTATTTTTAAGGTACTTATAGTTGGTAGATTTCACATGTATTTAGCTTCCTTAATGTATGTAGCCAAAGAAATGATAGAAAACCCTATTGAATAACCTTCAAGGATTTGGTAAAACACACTAATGCAGAATCCAAAAGAAGCTGATTATTTATCAGTCAGGCAGCAAACATTTAAGCATTTAAATTAGTAGAGTTAGTAACTGCTTGAATTAAATTTGGGTTTGTTAATCATATTGAGATACTGCCTTTCCCCACAGAGAGAAATGGTTTAATGCATTCTTTCTGCAGAAGGCTGTTATGTTTCCATTTAATTTTACTGTCTTAGCTGAGAGCAAATTAAATGCTTCTCTTTAATTTTAAGTGCTGAAACATTTATGTGAAAACTTTCACTGGTTTGGACATCTTTATTAAATATTGTAAATATGTATAAGATTGGCTCATTTGTTTGGAGGGAGGGCAGTGAGGAGCGAATTATGCTTCAGACACAGATTTTAAAAATAGACTTTTTCACAGTGCTTAAGACATAAAATTTAAATTTAAAAATAGGGGTTTTTTTCTCTAAAAGGTTTTTGATTCTTCATAGGCATCTGGGTGTTTCCTGTGGTTATACCATTAAGTCAGTATCTTTATATATAGATAAATTAAAATTTTATGTTCAGCTTGTCATCTATTTCATAAACTCCTATGACAAAATATTAATGAAATTCCAAATACAAAGGAAAATGGGTAAAATTAAGTAGGTCGGAGCCATTAAGCACAATTGAATTATAGGCATGTTACATACAGTAAGCTCGGTCTTAATGACATAATTCTGCAGAAAACTTTTGTAAAGAGACTGAAGAGATTATAGCTGTAATTACTCAGTCAATATTCATCCCGTGGGAAATGAAAAGAGCTAAGTAGTTTCCACTGCTGTTACTGTAAGAAAGGAATATTTTAAATTGTCTCCATTAGCAACTTGGACAGAAAGTTCTCTATTTCTCGTTATGGAAAAGGAGTTGTTTTAAACCTGCATACATTTGGTTTCTTAAATTACTTCATTGCTATATAATTTCTCAACTTCAAACCATTTAAAGCACAATTTGTATTTTTCTAGTGTTTTTCACTTAGTTTACAGACGTGAGGTAAGTCACGGTAAATAAGATGTACTTAAGGAGCTTTTATATCTGGGATTAATTAAAGATGACAAAAGGTAAATCTGTTATGCTTATAAAAATAAGTATTCACAGCTCAGTGGTTACTCCTGACAAATATAACTGCTGGAGATTTAAGCTGGAAATATAGGAGCTATCTACTGTACAGTTTGACATGGCACCTTCTAAAAAGATGGGTAGTTCTATTCTGATAGTGGCAAATATTCCCTGGATGACTGAGAGCTCCAAAATCACTGCTCCAAAAGTCTGCTTTCTTAAAAACAAGCCTGATCATTCCTAATGTTTTCAGATGTATGATGGCCTTATTTGCATGGGGCTTGTACATCAAGCCTCATCTTTCTTTTCATGTTAGCATAACCTGTATAGTGGTCATAGATATTAAATTCCATTTCTCATAAAAGATGATTCCTTCATATAAAATGCTAATTTTTCCCTTTGTGTGAAAAGCAATTATATCTATAAAATAAAAGAAACCAACCCACTGCTTAAATTTGCATTTAAAAAAGACAATGTAGCAAGACTGAATTTGACTTGAGCTCTGATATTTAAAGTCTCTTATCAAAAGTCATATTAATATTTTCAAATCTGGGTATCTGGTTTTTAACTGGAAAACTGAAGTAAATTCTCCATAATCCTGCAGTTTTCAGGCCTGGCCTATGACTTTTATTTAGGTAGGTGCTACAAGTGCCTATCAGTTCTTATTGTGCATGAGAAGAGGGAAAGTTTCTGCATTCCACTTGCCACGGTGGAGGAGCACAGGCAGACCTTTTCATGTTTGTGGTGAATTCTGCATGCCTTTGTACCCAAATGTGTCATATTAGTATATTACATAAGCAAGTGTTTTTAATCTTTTCTTAACAAAAGATGACAAAATCAGAAGTACTGGGATGGTACAGTGCATCCCAGCAAAACAGTGCTACAAAATGAAACCAAAAATGAATGTAAATAACATCATCCTGTGGATACAGTGTGATAGAAAGTACAGTTATTCAAAACATTGAGAAGAAGCTCTCTTGGAAGATAAACTTGCAGATTTTTTTAATTAACTTTTGGGAAACAGGCAAAGATCACCCAGGAATTATGTAGGTAGCTTAGAATAGGTCTGAGAGACCAGCATTTCCACTTATTCTGTGCACTGAACAATCATCTTCAACTATTATATTTCCAGTTGCTATTAGTTAATACCTGTATGGAATTTTAAAAATTTAATAATCTGTCCTGGAAGAAGAGGAAAGGTTGTCAAATCTGGAAATAAGAAAAGTGTAGTGAAAAGTTCCCCTATGTTTTTATGTGATCACTTACAGATGATCTGTTATCAAAGTTAATCAAAGCTTTCAGTTTCCTGAATTGTTCTAGTAAACCTCTAGTTTTTTTATTTTTTTGTCTCAGTATTTTTTTCCTTGGTGTTTGGTGATCTTGGTGGCTGGTGGGGTGATTTATGCCGTATTGAAGTGCAGGATGTCAATTTTACCCTTGTGCATTTAAATAACCCTATGTGCAGGAGTGTGTTGCTGGACTGTGAGATGCATCCTTGAACTGTTGGCCACTCACATATTATTGACTTTTACCTTGCAATATCTATTGATAGAAAGGAGCAAAGTGTGTCTGGTTACTTCTCTGTGCAGTGCCAAGCAGCTGCATCAGGCCCTCAGTCCTGGGGCTGTCAGGAATGTGGTTGTACCATTGATGCCTTTTTCTCTGGTCCTAAAAATATGAGCCAGACACAGTTAGGGTGATAAAAAGGGTTTTATATAAATCTTTATATAAGGATCCTCAGGTGCACAGCTGGTTTGGTGGAAAACACTGAACATGCATGCCCTGTGTGACATGTGTACAATTTTTATAGATTTTGTAAATTGGCATATCTGACAAGAGCCCTGCAATTAGCAACTGACCTGGTAAAGTAATCCCCCCAGTTCTAGTACCTTCTAAATTCTCCCCACCTTCAGTGCGGACCAGGCCCTGTTTACAAAAATATGTCTCAAAAAGCTGTTTTCAACCTTGGTTTCTAAGGACAACCAAGACAGCAGAGGGATCCAGGAACTTGTTTTGTTTTCCTGCCTAGGGAAATGCTGAAGCTAAGCTACAATAAGAAGCTACAAATATATGTGTAAAGAATACAGACAATATATAAAAGAAAAAAAGGTAAAAACCAAAACCATTTACCACCCTGATAATGGTCGGGGTTTCAATTCAGCAGAAGTCAACAGGATGTATTCTCTGGCCTGACACTCTTATGTCTCAGTAAGAGCTGAGTGATAGATCTGTAACAGCAGTACAGTAGCCTAGCCTTAAATAACATTACCCATTAGTAGATTTTCCTTCCAAAATACTAATTTTCAATGCTTTTCTCCTTTGTTTTAAACATGTAGATTGTTTGTGTGTGTTAGATCGTCATTCTAATTTTTTTTAACAAAATGGCAAGTCAATTGATTTCTTGCTATATTCTCTGTATATATTACAGTTAACGATGGAGAAAACAAAAATTTCTACAAAAATATCAGAAGACATGCGTGGCTCTGTTTTATTCTCAGTACAGCCCAGCATTTCTTATTGATAGATCAAGACCATGCATACATATAAATGCAAACCCACATGTATTATAGTGTCTAAATTAAACAAATTATCATGTACTTTTCAGCTGTTACTTTGAACTAGATACCATTGAGAGACAGTACAACCAAAATAATTAGCATTAGTTTGTCACACTGGTATTTATAATGAGATGGCTCTCTGTAAAAATTAAGAATTAAATCAATTGCTTTGTTTCCTAAAAGATTGGCTTTCACTATGAACAGGTTGGGACATTTTCCTTTGCTAATTCAGGAATTCATGAATCTATGACAAACCTCTCCAGATAAACTTGGGAGGTAGAATTACCCCAAAACTACATAGGCAGATAGGTTATTTTGTCTCGGTGTGATTCTGGCAAAGTAGGGAAAGACAAGAAAAACGCCTCTAGTTAAGGGCTGTATATAAAATTAGAAGAATAAATATTTGATGCCCTCTTTGATATATGATGGTCTAAAGAAAATTGTGCTTAGTAGGTTTTTTTTTAACTTGTCTGCCTGCATAAAACCTTAATTCTGCAGTTGCTTTTATTTATTTCTTCTCGTGGCTATGGTTTCCATACACAAATGTGAGGGTTGAAAAGCCAGATAAAACTGCTGCTTTTCTGCATTTCCTCTCCTTCCCAATTAAATTTGTTTACCTCACAGTCAAATCATGGCCAGAGACTGGGTTGGTACACCCAGCTTCTTGTCCCACTTACTTCAGAAATGTTTTAATGCTGGCCTTATGCCCTTTGATGCCAGCAATTTAAACATCAAACAGTTCTGGTTGTGCTGTATCATCACCACCTTTCATCCTGTATCATGTGTAACAAGATTTTCAAGCCCATCGTGTGTTGGGTGGATGAAAGGTCCTGCTGTAAGGATGTTATTGGGGTGGAGAGGATGTAGAAACAACAATCTCATGGTGGGATGTAGTGTCAAAAAATTAGTGGGCAAGTTCATGAAAAAGCAGGAACCATTGCCTAAGCAGGCAAAAGTACTGGTGCAAAGGATCTTTCAGGTGGAAGAATGTTGTTATCCAACCCACTCTGGGTTTCTCTGGCTGTGGATGTATTTGGTAGTCAGCTGACATGTCTGAGCACATGTTGAAAACAGAATGGTTATAAGCAATTACAAAGACCACTAATAATGTTTGCCCTGAGTCAGCTAGCAAACTCTCCATCCCAGCCACTGTTCCCACTGGAGCTGGCAAGCACCCCGGCTTTGGAGGCCAGGTGCCAAGGGCTACAGGAGGGAGTGGTCTGCATCCCCTTGGGCTGGGGAAGCAAGCAAGAAAGAAAATCTCCTGCATGTTTAAGTCACAAGTGCAAGAGCAGCTTCTGGCTTGGGTGTCAGCCCCCAGCCTGGCTGCTGTAAGCCAGGAGAGGTGCAGTTTCACAGTGAGCAGTGCCAGGCTCACACAAACCCCACACCAACCTCCTGCCTCCTCCCTGGGGCCACAGCTCCCCTTCCTACCCTGATGGCTGACATCCCAATTCCATTGCAAAGTATGTTTGCACAAACATGCAACTGCCTATTGTTCTTATTCATAAAAAAATACAGCTCTTTTTTTAGAACTAATTCATTACTTCCCAGGTATTGTGGGGTAAGAATTTATTCATGTGTGAAGGGGACAAATCTTTTTATTGATTTTGAATTTACCTGAAAAGTATGTGACATAGGAGAAGGACTTGACTTTGCCTTCTTTCTATGTCCCACAAGTTAACTTTCTTGAGTCAAGTGAGAAGTTTCAAACTTCACTCTTTTCAAATTTTAATGGGGGCAGTTTTCCATATACCAAATAGTGTGTAGCAGATTTCTTCAAAACTCACCTTTGGAGGTCATTCTCTGGCAGTGAGGTGTGACATGCAACAAGCACATACAAGAAAGCACCACCCAGCTGACACATCCTGGTTTTCTGTATTTCTCTTCATCTCATTCCACATGTACCTCAACTTCTTGTTTTTATCTGTAGCTATATAATATGTTCAGCCAGTACATGTTTGTAGTGTTGTCCACAATGGACCCCAGGCAACTTCCCTAGCCACCACTGAATTTTAGGATCCTGTAAAGGCTGGTGATTTGGGTTTGGTTTTTGATTTGTTTGTATTTTTTTCTATTTCCCTCCTGCCTTCATTTTAATTTTTGATTAGTTATTCTGTGAAAAGTAACATTGGAAGAACTACTGCTCCTACTCAGTGTCATGGAGAGAAATGCTCCAAAAAAAATTCTGATAGTCTTTACCTTCTCCAAAGTTTCAATAGAAGCAATTATTGTAATCATCATGAGGAAAGGACAAAATTAAATACTCTCCTGACTGCATTGCATGTTGTAACAATGCTGTAAGGAAAGAAATAATATCTTTATTTCACAATTTCTCAGTTGTCTTTGGTTAAAGATTTGAACGTCTTGTTCTAGTTGCCACCTTGCTGATGTGTTTAAACATAATGGAGGAACTAATTTTTCTCCCAGTTGCCTGGGAGTGCCTCTGCAATGAGGGCAGTGAAGCACCCAGGAGATGTGTCAGCCTGGCTGGAAAGTGGAGAAGGCTCATGAAGTCAGACTACCCTTAAGCAGGGTAATAACCACATAACTTGGCTGTAGCTCATAAAAACAGAGTACTCCAAAATTTGTAAAAAGTTGATGACTAAAGATTTCTGCCAATGGATATTTAGTTATATCCCTAAATAATAATTTAAAAGAACTAATCTTCCTAGACTTTCAGCTTCTTGCCTGTCAAAACTTGAGACCACTGCACCTTCTTGGCAGCAGCCAGTTGGGTGGAACACCTGCTCCTGGTGCGTAGGATTGCACCAACAACCTCCAGCAAGGTCATTTACAGGGCACAGCTGAAAATATGTTCTCAGTACCTGTATTTACTTGCAGGAATGTATTATAAATTTCCCATCCTGTTGACATGCACTTTATTGGTAACTGGGGAAGAGGGAAAGCATGTTCACATGAGCACAAGAAGAGACACAGGTAGAGAATGTTAAAGGTAATTTAAAATTCTAAAAGTAATTATTTTAATTCAATTTCTCATTTTTATTCTCCAGAGGACAACAGCACTGCAGGCAAACAGTACACCAGAGATCTGAGTCCTGCTGGTACCTCTCACACTACACCTGCATCAGCTATCCTCAAAAAACCCTGAACTTCTAAAAAACTGACTTACTAGGAATAGTACCTTTCTTTACAAAATAATTATAATTGATCTGTGTCACTTTACCAGCAGAAAGAAAACCTCAAACATGCAGTTCATGTGTGAAAAGCATTACTGCTGGAAATATATTCTCCAACATCTGATAATTTTTGAAGAAAACTTTTTTCTCTTTGACAGATCAGCCTTGTGCCTTCTTCTACTGCACAATATATGCTAACTTCCCTGGCACCCAAATTCACCAAAATAGAGCTCACATTTAATTTTATTATAGACAGCAAGAGTTCTGTCGTTCTTTATTCTCTCCAAGTACCTCGTATTTGCAATTAATCTTCCTTCCATTTCAAAAGTGTCTAAGAGGGGGACAGTGCAAAAGTAATTTATGTTTTGTAAATTTATATATATATGTATGTATAAAAAATAATGTTTGGAAGAAATTAAAAGTAATCTTAAGGCCCTATTTAAGGATTTCATGAGCTATCCAGGGATCAAACAGAGCATTTTTGATGACTGGATCTCTTGCCACACTCAAATGGAAGGGATGCACAGGGAAAATACTAAAACAACAAAATTCTGCTGGGGAAGAGGAGTGGGCTGTCTTCCTTTTTCCAAGAATTTTTACCAGTATTACGCATGTTTGTAAAAGAGCAAGTGTTTGGGGGGACAAATCTCCCATCCAAAGATCAGGTTGATACAAAGAAAATGTAAAATTATTTTTGATTTTGAGATTAACAGTTGAATACTTATTCTAATACTCTAGTAAGTTTAGATTTAAGATGTAAGGACAAGATATTTTAAGCAGTTACTGCCCCATTGAAGCAACTTTATTCAACACTAACACTTGACATGTTCTCTGAAGTATTAAGTGCTTTGGGAGGTTTAGAATGATATTTTTATTCAGTAACTCATATATGGAGTGGGTAAGCTTATTTTCCCGGAAAGCAGAAACATATGTAATGTATTTCTACGATGTTTGTTTCTACCAATTTGAAGTTATTCCCCTGCAGCCCCGACACCCGAGCCCCACGTGTGCACATGGCACGGATGGTGGCTCACGGGAGCGCAGGAACGCTTTGGCAGCTTCATTCTCCGCTCCTGTGCTGAATCCCTGTTTCCCCAGACGGGACCCTTCATCCCGGTGCCCCCGAGCAGGAGGAGCCGGGGCCGGGCGATGGCTCCCAGGGCAGCCCCAAGGGAAGCACTGCCGGCAGCCCCGGCCTCGGCTGCCCCGCGCTGCCATTCCCGGCACAACTTCCTTGCGCAACTCGCTCTCCCCGCTCGCACGCCCCAGTTTTCCTGCAGAAGCAGCAGCCGAGTGTCACTGAGTATCTCCAGTGAGCCTCCCTGGCTGGAGATATTCCAGAGCCGCAGTGCTCTGGGATGCCCTGCTCGGGCAGGTTGGACCAGGTGCCCCGCTGTGCTCCCCTCCAACCTGACGCACTCTTTGATTCTGCTGATCCCGGCCGCCCCGCCCGCTGCCCCGTCACGGACACGCCGCTGAGTTGGCCCCAGCTTCAAAGCCGTGACCGAGGCAGGAACAGGGACGAGGCAGTCGGGGTTCCCCAGGGAAGGGACCGGCCGCCACTGACGCTGTCCGCCCGGGGCCATGCCGCGTCCCCGCGCCTCGACGGAAGGACTACAACTCCCGGCACACCCCGCGGCAGGGAGGGCGCAAGCCCCCCCACGTGAGCCGTAGAGCTGCGCGGCGATTGGCTGCGGCCGGCAGGGAGGCGGGCCCCCGGGGAGCACTTCCGGTGCCCCGCGCTCGGCACTTGTTTGGATGCTGCCGTCACATCATGGCGACGCGCGGGGGCGGCGGCGCGGCGGGACCGACCCAGCGGAGCTCGAGCCTCAGCGGCGGCGGGGACCAGGCGGCGGCGGCGGCGGCGGCCCCGAGCGGCAGCCCCGAGGTGAGGCGGCGGCGGCCCGGTCGGGCCCGGCGGGAGGGAGCTCCACCTTCCCCGCCCCGCCGGCTCGCGTTCCCCGCCTGCCCCGTCCCCACGCGGCCGCCCGGCCCGGGCGCACGGGACAGGGGCGGGCAGTGCCCGCGCCGCCTCCGCCGCTCCGCGGAGCCGGAATCTCGGGCTGCCCCCGAGGCCGGACGCGCCGAGGCACCCGCGGCCGTGAGGTCCCGGCGTGGCCCCCGGGGAGCCGCGCTCGCCCTGCGGGGTCGGGAGCGGCCCCTCGGCGCTGCCCGGGCGGCGCGGGGCGGTCCCTGCCGAGCGCGGGCCGCCGGGGGCGGCAGCACGTGGCGGGCCCGGTGCGCGGGGGGCGGGAGCTGCGGGCCGGGGGAGGAAGGGATGCAGGGATGCCCCCCCCGCCGGGGTCCCGCCGCTGCCCTCCGGACCCTCGGGGCTCGGCCGGGGTGCGCGGCGGGAGCGGACGGCGGCTCTGCCCGTGGGGGTGGCGGCAGCGTTCTCTTAACCTCAGAAATAGTAAAAAAAACCAAAAGGCCATTTTATTTCTTTTTTCGTTTTCTGCCGAAACCACACTGAGAGCAGGGTTGTTCCCGGTGATGTTACAATAATTTCTGGTTGCAGATCCGTGTAGGGAAGAGCTTAAAATACCTGTGCCTGGTCACCCAACGGCAAAGACTTAAAATATGCTGTAATTCAGCTGCTGTGTGCAATATCGGCTCGGTGTTTAATGTGACAGAACTGCCTTGCTAATCTCGTGTGCTGCTGAAGTATCTCATCCTGTGCTCTTACATAAATTCAAGTGGCTTTTTAGTGGTAACTGTTTTCCGTGGTACAAAGGATAGCATCTCAGAAATAGTAACTTCTTAGTGGTGGTTTATTTTTGCTGTTAAAAAGGTCTGGGAAGCGATAGAGCTAGTTTTCTTCACTGAAAAGCACCGTCCTCTGCAGTGTGGTTTTTTTAGTTCTTTACTAAGAAGTAACTTGTAAGTAACTTCGGTGTCTATTATGAAAGCAGATGATGATGATGTTAAAAAAAAACCCTGTGTTCCATATTTTTTCAAATACAGTGGAAAGGAATGTAATTATTTTAAAGAGGTGAAATATGGCAGGCAATGTTAAGCAAATTCTACATTCTCTTGTAGATTTCCCTCCCCCTGCCTTGATATTATTTTTAGGTTCCTTGTGACCTGTTTGCATTGGGAATTCAGAACTTGTCTACCCTGCTTTTTCCAGAATCATACTGTGGGTAACTACAAAATTATTAACTTTATAGTAAAGAGGAAGTGAAGCCTCATTGGTGGAAGTGATTCACACTATATTAAATGTTTTCTTAATTAGCACCTGTCTCAGATGTTTATATTAAAAAAGGTCTTGTTAGATGTGCAGCACTTTGTCCTGTGGGTAAATGCCCTGAAAGCATCCATGTAAGCTTTGAGTTCCTGTAGTGAATTTTTTGCTAGAGTTATAGGAGGTGTTTGTCATGAATTTTTTAGGTTGTTTTAAGAATCTCTGGCCAAAGTAGATTTTATATAAAAGCAAAAGGATGACAGAGTTGCTTGGCAAGGTTCACTCTGCTACTTACTCTGTGGTTTAAGTATGCAGTGAAAAAAATTCAATAAAATCAGTTGATCTAAAACTAAAACCAGCCAAAATGATCATCATGGATGCCAGGGATGGGAAAAAGGTAAGGATGAAAAGAAATAAAGGGACCCTCCTGTTGAGTCACACGGTTCAGAGTGAATTCCCACCTGCCAAATTTAGCCCCAGGCTTGGCTGATAGTTTAGGCACAAAAGCACTTGAACTTAACAGCAATTAATCAATGCCTCCAGTTAACCAATTTAACAAAATATTCTGTAGAATTTACTATCATTACAACAGTAAGTCCCAGACCTCACTCACTCACAAATGTGAAGCGCTTAAGAATCTCAGAGAGCAGCATTCACGGCACATTTGCTATAGCAAATATATTTACAAATATATACTTACACTGCACAGACACAGACTTGAAGAGTGCGTAGCAGGTGTCTGTTTGTGAAAAATTCCCCTCAGATCTGGGGAAGTACTCACGGTTGGTGCCTTTCTGTGTTCTCAAGGGACAAAGAGCTGAGCCTTGAGGAGTGCTATCAGCCCAGGCTCCATCACCAGCAGCTGGCAGTGCTCCTCCAGGAATGGCAAACGTGGGAGTTGCTGGGTCTGAGAGCTGCCCCCAAGGGGGAAATGCTGCCCACAGCCTGCCATGGTCCAGGGGAGCTCGAGGGATCTCACTAAGACCACTGTTTGTAGGGTCTCAAGAGAGAGGACTTCAGTTGTAAGAATTTTTCATCCTGGTTCAAATTCGGGTTGGTAACTTCCCTTGAAAGCCCCGTAACAAAAATGTTGTTCCACTTGTGTTGTTATTCATGTAAAAAAAAATGGTTTTCAAGGATGTTTGCTGAAAGCCATGAGCTTGTTAGACATCACTATTTCCTGGGAGCAGACAGTGTTTCTGATAAGCTCTGGATGAGCTTTATTCCTGGGTGCTGTTTGTCACGGCCAAGGCCTTGGGATCGTACTGTGGCCAGGGGTGGGGATGTCAGAGATGCACCACCACTGTTTTAGTGCCTTCAGCTAAGTGAGGAAAGAGATGGTTGGGTTTTTTCCTGTTTGTGCTTGAGGTGAATTTAAAAGCTTTTCTTAAAAACAGGCATGTCATCTGTGTCATGAGGTCACTGAAAGAGCAAAAAAACCCAGTGTGGTTAAGGGTAAGAGGAAGAAGGGAGGGCTAGAAGCAGGGATCATGTGAGAATGTTTCTGAACCAATATTGAAGACCAGGTCTTGAATTATAAGGCCAGGAAACTTAATGGTGGAATTCTGCTAACAAAGAGTCTGTCTTGACTTTTATGAAGGTAAAATACAAATTTAGGAAGTATGTGTTTCTTAATAGTCATCCTGCTGTGTTGGAACTTCTAACCTTGCAGTCCTTTGAAACCAGTGATGAGCAATGCTGCTGGCTCCTCTGTCCAGTGTTTTGAAAGTAGATAAATGAGTGCCCAGAACATAGTTTTTAGTGTAATGACAGAATGTGATGAAGTGTTTGTTTGAAATGACTTTCAGATCTCACAGCTGAGATCCTTGTTCAGTGGGGAAACCACCTCAGAGGCCATTAGGTTTGAGAAAGGTATCATTAGAACTGTGTGATCATTCAGGTCAGTGAGCACAGTATAGAGAAGTATTGCATAGAGAAATAACCTCAATAATCTAGTCTTGTGGTCAGAAGCATCTGAATAATTGTGTCTAGACCAGTGGATGAAGATGCACCTGCTATAAAATTCAAACTCAAATTTTGTGATGTCCTAAAATGGTGGTTTTCATGCAGAAGTTGTAAATAAAATTATTCTTCATTTAACATAACTGTTGAAAAATTGATTTGAGGAAAAGTGTATCACATATATGTTTTCAAAATAAGCTTTTCTGTGTTAGCAGGAAAAAGTAAATTGCTGGGATGCAGGAAGCTTAATATTTGTTATGACCATACACATTTGTGATAAATACAACTTACCTTTTTTGCTGCAATTATTTATTTTTTTTTACTGCAGTCAGGATAAGAGGTATAAGAAGGCTTTTATGACCAGTTGCATGTGAAGCGAGTTTGGAAATGTAGTCAGCTGAACAGTGTTATTCAGATTATCTCTTTTGGAGTCTGATGTTGAGGAATTGATTATATATTTATTTACATAGGTTGTCATCACAGTTGTGAAAATGTGTTTTATGTACATGTGCTTGTTCCAAAGCTTCCTGGATATTTCCTGAAGTATTAGCTATTCCACAGACTAAGGGTGGAAGAGTCTTTTCACAGCACAGTCCAACTGGGGTATGTAGGAGTTGTTTTCACAGATTAATGCTAGTACTTATGTTTCTTAGGATAATTAGCTAACATTCAGGATAAAATTGATTATGATGCAGTTACTAATCGTGGGGGTTTTTATTAAAAATACAGAGAAGTATTTTCAGGTGGTTTAGGGAAAGATTGTGTATTTGTATGCACAGGAATATGGAATACAGGTAAGCATGGTACTGACAGTATAGCACAGTATATTTAGGCATGATGTGTAGCATAGTGTGCTGTAGACTTGTGTAGGTGTAGAACAAAAAAAATAAGTGGGTTTGTGATACATTTTGGCATGGTGGTAGGACAAGTTCTGTAGGACAAGTGTCTGTTCTGTCCTTATGTGCAGTGCATGTTCCTGAAGCTGAGCTGTTTGAAGAAAAGCTGGCTTAGACTCGTGTGATCGTAGCAGTTTTCATATATGGGGTATGTGTCTTGTCTGCTGATCTTTTAGGTATGAAATAAGGTAGAGTTTTCTTGATGTGCATCTTTTTTGATCGAGGTTGAAGGAGCAGAGCAGAAGACTGACTGAAAACTGGAGTGAGCAGGGGCAGTGTTGCCAGTAATTTTCCTACAGTCATCTTTAGGTGGTTTGTCCTGTAACTCTTGAGCAGCTTGAAGATGACATGGTTATTCAGAAATGTCAGCATCTTGTAATAGCTGGTTTCACAGCTAGGTAGGTTGCACATATCTTAGAGTTTTGATAAATATGTGATCTTATGAATTTGCACATTACCTGTGCAACATAGTCTTTTTGCCTCTCTGTAAATCTTTCTAGGCATTTATTAGTCTGACTCTGGGTTATCAGATCATGAGCCACCTGTGGTTGAGGATGGCTGGAAGCTGAGAGGGAATGGTAGCAGTTAGAAAAGGTAATGGTGATTTCAGTAGAAGGTCTTTGCTGGGGTAGTTTTGTTTTGGTTTTATTCAGTCAGTACTGAATCAGCACTATTATACAATGTGCTGTGGGAAGTGCTCTGTTCTGGCTGGAATGTTCAGCTGAGAAGTTCACTAGTCTGATGAGCACACATTTGAAAAGATGAGAGGTAAGAGTTAGGGTTGTTCTCACCATTGCCTCAGTAAGGAGGGAGCAAGTTCAGTGATTAATACAGGTTAATACTTCACATTCTCAAAGTGTTGTTTCTTATTCCTATACTCCAGCTTGAAGCTTGATACAGACCAAATATGAAACTACCTGCAGTTAAAGTGTTTTAAGAATAGCATTGGGTGTAAGAGGGGTGTTGAGACTTCTGGCTAATGGTGTTAATATCTAAAGTTACAGCTAATGTAGAAAATTCTTTGTTAGTCATAATCAGGAAATCATCTAGATATTTGTGTTTGTGGCCCCTGTCAGGCAGTAGCAGACTTGTGTTTTTTACAATGAAAACACTTTCTAATTTAGAGTTTTAGTATGTTGTGCCACTACTCTCAGATTTGCTAAAACTTACGGGCTACAACTTGACAGATAGATTGAGTTTTAACTTAGAAGGAAGGAGGTTTTGTGTGGGGTTTTTTTTTGTGTGTGTATGCTGTCAGATTGTTCTAGCTGCTGATAGAACCATTTTTTGAGTACAGTATTCTAGTCTGTGGTCAACAATTTGTAATTGTACTTAAGAAAACTGGATATTTTTACAAAGCCTGTCTGCTGCTACACTGAGCTTTGGTTTTGCAGGGAGCTTATTTGCTTGTCAGTAATCTTGGATTTGTTCTATGTTCATGTTTGGAAAACCAAAAGAGGGTTGACAAGTTCTGTATATTTTCACCATCTTTATAATTTTCAAATGTGTTGGAGATGTACAGGACAATTGTACGCAAACCTTTTTCTTTATTTGAGTATTCTGATAGGTTATTTCTGCCTTTTCTGTTAGACTTTGGAGAGTGAGTCTGAAATTCTAAAAGTCCTTGTGGCTTTTTTTGACAAAGAATAGAGAATACTCAGAGTTTAGAAATTATTATTGTCAGTAAAAAATTGAACTGACACCTAATTTGACTTCAACAAAAAGCTCTACTGAATTAATGAGGTGGTGGTGTTCACTTCCTGAAAGTTCCAGATGCTTTAGAATATGCATGTGAATTGCTTGCTCTGAATTGACATTTAGGTTACTGTGATGGTTTGCTCAGAAAGACATGGGCATTTCATGACTTACTGGTCACATGTATGCCCCTGCTAGCAGTTGTTCTTTTTTTTCACTGGAAACAACAGAATTTTCTCCAATAAAAACCTGTGAGATTTTTTTCAGTTGACTAGGTTTGAAGCAGTCACAAACTCACACAAATGTGGTCTTGTTGACATCCCAGTCCTTCAGTAGCCAAGGTGTGTACCTGTGGTGAGAATAAGGTATTGTGTGTTTAGTTCTTGTGCTCTGACTGCGGTTACATTGGCTTTTATTTTTTAGAGGCTCTCGTGCTTTGGCTTCTTTCCAATCATCGTGCTTCTCCTTCTGTTGGCAGGATTGCCTATTGCTGTGCAGTGAACTGGGCTGAGGAGCTGATTTGGCTGTAAACTGTGTTAGAACAAGTTGCACAAACGTTAGTGCTAGGCCAAAGGAGCTTGGGCATTGCTGCTGTTCAGTATGTGACTGCAGCCAGTCAGGCTTTCTCACCTTCTGTTGGAGTTGCTGGCAATTTTCTGCTCTGCTTTCAAAATAAAAACCTCCCAAGTCTCTTTATGGATATCAGAAAGTCTGGAAATGCTTCATGCTTTTGGGTGCCAAACCCGAAACTTTGAGTTTAAAGCAAACTTTCTGTATGTTTTGCAAGACTACTTGGGTACAAGTGTCTGAATCAGAAGTTCATGTTCTATGCAAATAAAAACGCTGCAAGTTTCAGCTGTTCTCTTGGTACTGCAGGTACTCTTAGTATCATGTTGTGTTAGAAGAATCTGACCTTTCTTGTCTTGTCAGCTTAATGTGACACAGTGTCTTCAGCTTCTGTGTGAATCCTGGGTTTTACACAACATCTGTGCCATGGCTTCAGCCATTGGTACACACAGAGAGGTGAAGAGAGCTGTGCTGTTTTCACATTCTTGTGTTTTCACATTTCTTGTTCTTTCGTGTTTATTTGACTGACCCTAGAGGAGTAAGCCTTTCCTGAAAGACCCACAGTTTAGGACAAGCCAAGGGGAAAAAAATTGGCATTTTACAGATGACTTTTTAGAGGTGTAAAATGTTGTAATTGGTTATTTGTTCCAGCAGTTCAATTACTGCATGACCTTTGTAGGCATTTATCAGTAAGTTCTCTGCCATGGTTAGAGAATCAAACTGCAGTGCATTTATGTTTGTCCATAAAGCATGTGCATCATTTCCACATTTGTAAAGTGAATCTTCCTTGGAAAGTCAAAAGTTGCTTCTTAATGTCTGTAGAGATTATTTGCAGTTAAAATGCTTATTGTCCTTTGAGAAAGACACTGTGTGAAGTCCATCTCCTCAAGAATGAATGTACCTTGAGATAAGGTCTAAAGAAAGTGACTTGCTTTAAGAATAGAGAACAACAAAGCTGTTATGCATGAATATTTAAAAAAAATATGTATTTGTTAAATGATTTTTAAATAACCTTTTCAAGCATGCTGAACAAATTTGGAGTTGAAATACATCTCACAATATATTATGAGTGTTGGCTGCATTCCTTTGATGTTGGCTAATTCCTTTTGAAGAGGAAAACAGTCCTGTGCAGAATATAAAACCCAGTGCAACCCCCTGGCTTTAAGAATTAACACATTTTTATTAAGAAAATGCAAGGTAATCTGATATTAATTGGTGCTTTAACAGCATGACTGTGTATAAACAAGCTCTGTTTTTACAATTCCTTGGGATTTTAAGGAAATTTACGTTCAGTCCACTGAAAATAAATCAACATGAATTTTTCTTTGGCAGTGAGTTCAGCTCTGCTTATCGTGCTTTTAACTATCCATGTATGTTGTATATTGAGATTGCAAATGGACAGAAAAAAACCATGCAACTTTCAAGGATTGTCCTAAATCCCAGCCCCTGCCGTGTAACGAAATGAACAAAGCAGAAACACACCCAACCAAACATCCTTACAATTCTCATCAGCCTGAAATGTTTCTAGAAATTGAGAATGTTGTTCAGGTGATTGAGAGAGAAGTCTGGAGGTGCTTAGTAAAGTACACAGTATTATATAGAGAACGTGGGGTATTCTGCTCTAAAATATAACCATGTCACAACAGTGTTATAAAACAACTGGTGGTAGTTAACTTTTTGGTTAAGTGATTAAACATTTAGCATTTTAGGAAATCTTTAGAGAAAATTCTGTTTAATTGAGCCAAAAGAATATATTCTTAAAAGTCACAGGCAGTAGGAGTCCAGGCCTGAAGTCAGTTAATATTCACTTTTTTGGATAATTTCATTGATGTGAATTTCATTTCATTGAATTTTACCACTTCAGAAGTGCTCCTGGTCCTGTTTCTCATTCTTGTTGTAACAACCAGTCTTCTCCAGTTAAGAGCTGACAGTTGCATTTGGCATTGTGATTGAAGTAGTTCAAACTCTTTCTCTGTGCCATTGAAACAATTTATTTATGTATTCAATAGACTTCCTATGAGGGTTTCTTTTTTGCATTTTACCCTTATTTGTCCATGGAAAAGAAGGGTGGAAGTTGTCATTTTAAACACATTTGCTTAACTGTTCACATCCACTTTTTTCTTTCCATTCTGAAGGTGGTTGGTGGTGCCATGGAAGAAGCTGGATCTGGAGAGATGGGGATGAATAACCAGGATCAGCTGGTGAAGAGCAGGTGCCCTGAGCTGTCTGATACAGCCTTGCAGTATCCCCAGCCCAATTGCTACAGCCTGGAGAGCACTGGCAGCTTGGAAGAGGCTGAGTACATCCCAAAGAGCAGAAAGCACCCGGGGCCCACGGGCTGCTCCCAAGAGTGCCGCGAGGAGACTCCTGGCAGAGAAGAAGCCCGAACTGACCCACCTGATGGGCAGCAAGATCCAGAGAGTGAAAAACACAAAGAGAAAACCTTGGGTGTGTTCTCTTTGGCGTTCTGATTTTTAATATAGTATTTTTAGAAAATATTTATAAAATATTTATAGTATTTCTGTAAAATAGCTATGGATTTGCTCCTTGTCTCAAATTTACTCTGTAGCCAAAAACTTGTCACCCGTAACAGGATATTTTGAGAAACTGTGTGTGCACTTCTTCTTGGGAAAGACAGTTCTTAATGCATATGTAAGACTCCTTCAGCTGGCAGTGCTATTTTTACATGAACTTTAATAATAATGTGGTAATTGCTAATCAACTTTTTTAACTTTCTGGTTTAAATCTGGGATGGCAGTGTTCAGTGCTGCCAAACACGGCTGATAATTAAATTCTAAATGCTTATTAAGAATGTATCTGCCAATACTTAACCTTCTAGATTGCATTTTTTCAGATTTTTTTATTATCTGTGCAATTCTAAAACAAAAATATTTTTGTGTTATATATTAAAATAATTTTTGCTCTCCTAGTTGTTGACTAGCAAGGCAAATAGGGCAAGATGAATTTCTTCTTGCTGATGACATCTTGTGATGACTTCCCATTTGTCTTCTGTTAGGATTATGCAGCTGTCAAACCAGGGAACAACTTAAATCAGGCTAATTTCTCATGGATCTATATTTTACTTCTAAGGACAGGCTGCTTTTCTGGTATGTGGTTTTTCTTCCTCAGTAACATTGTCTATCCTATCATCCATTTCATAGGAAAAGAAGTGTTGTTATTAATGCAAGCCTTGAACACGCTTTCTACTCCAGAAGAAAAGCTGGCAGCTTTGTGCAAGAAATATGCTGATCTGGTAAGTAATTCATAAAGATAACAGGAGTTATTAATGTGTTAATAGTAACTATGGAATGCAAGAACAACTAATGAAGGACAGTTAATGATTTTGAGTATTTTACAGTGTTGGCAAAAAAGACACTCAGGCTGACTGAATATTGCTTCAGCCAAACTTTCTTGTAGTCATTTCACTTCTACATGACTGCCCAAATCCAAAGAAAAAACAGGTTTTGATAACTTGGTGTTGAAGCATAATATTAGGATTAACAGAAAAGTTGAGTTTTTTTGGGAGTAATTGATAATGCTTTTGTGCTAGTGTTTTATCATTTTAGGATAAAGGGAAAGAACATACTATCATACAGAGATTTGAGAGGGAGGGAGAATGTTCAGTTATATTTAACTGTTTAGTGATTTTTGGAAAATGTAAGATGTTGGAAAGATCTAGGTTTAATTTTGCTTTCTGATGATGTGAAGGAACGGAAAGAAAGGGTTGCATTTCTTCAGTAACAAACCAAAAAGAAGCAGTTCATAAAGTGCATTCCCACCTCAAGCTGGTAATTCTCTAAAACAATTGATCACAAAATTGGGGGCGTTCATAAGTTTACTTTTCATAATTTTTCTAGAGGTAACAACGTTTGACTCATTTTTCTTTAGACAGGGACAGACAGGAATGGAAAGACTGGAAATCTTGTGTGTATATGTTTTCCCACCGCATTTGTAGTTATAAAATGAATGCCAACTAAAGAGATTACAAAAGCCTACGTTTTCTCTCTGTAGCTGTCAAGTGTATCATGCAGATATTTCTGAAAATTACATAATGGCTGCACAACATGGCATTACTCTTCTGTAAGAATTTTTTTTCCTATGAGATTTATAGTGTCCAAAACTTTGAGGATGATCTAGCAGGTGGTCTTTTTACTCACAGAGGCAATATTGATTACTTAAGAAGAGACTTAGATTAGTTCTGTTATGGAAATCCTGAGTCCTCCATGGAGGTCTGTTACATTTTTGCTTTGTTTTCCTTGCTCTCTCTCACATGCTCTTGGTTCATGTGAATGCATTTCCTTTAAAACCAACAGCTTCTCTAAGAAGTCACTTTTATTTAAATGAGAAACAAAAATAGTTCTGAATTGTAACTCAAGGATGGGGAACCCACCTGAAAATGAGCTTCGATATTGTGAGAGAAGAATGAAGTAGGTTAGTTGTTCCTTATGAGCAATTGCTTGTGCATGTGATGCCTTTTCTATTTAAGCAAACAGCTCATGTGTCACCTCACAGTGATGGTGACGGCCTGCATGAGGAGCTAGGCCAGTATGAATACCTCAGTTCTGAAGAAAGAAAAGAGCCTGCCCTGTTTCAGTTTGAGTTTTATTATTACTGGAAAGATCTCAAAACTAGGGAGCAGCTGGACCAAGTAAATTGTAATCTCCTTCGAGAAGCTTGGTAGTCAGATGAGATGTGTCCTCTTTAAGGTTTTTGCCCTCCCAGGAGCAGATCAGTAGACTGTAGGCAGAGTAAGCATTCCCAGTTGCCATCCTAGAAAATCACCTGCTTTCCTCATTATGCTCAGAATGACTGAGGAGCTGGGTGAGGGCTTGTCTGGGTGTAAGAGTAGCTCTGTTTCAGCTAAATGAGTTTGAGGGATGCCTCTGTTCCACTTAGAATGTTTAGGTTGGATCTGATTGTGTTCCTTTTAAGATGCATTCTTTTCTTCATGATAGTGATGGAGAACCACTGGCATAGGTATCAGCTTTAATGCCAGCAGAGGTTTGAACTGTTTATGACAGTGCACCTACAATGCTTTTTTTCTTTTTTTAAAGATTCATCATCTTTAAAGCTCACTGTCAGGTTTTTCAGTGGTGTCTCATGAAAAGGACTGTACAATGAAGGTAGGAATGCCTCTCTCCTGGCAAAAGATCTTCCACAATTTTTTTTCCATAATTTGGAATCTATCAGGAGATCAGCCTGTGATGCAGGAAGGTTTGCATCCTTGGTGATACATCTCACACTGGCACACTTTTACAGGCCTGAAGTTTCATAGGTGTGTAGACAGCACAACCACTTGAAGCAGTGTTTTCTGGCCATGCAGGAAAAGGGCTTTTTGTATTTAGATATGAAAATACGCCCTTAACATTCCATTTTCCTAAACTCCATTAAAAACACATTTAATTTATTGTTGTCATGGAGGTCCTTAACTTTACTCTTTCTTTTGTGCTTCAGCATTATTTTGAGCTCTTTTAGAAAACCAGATTGTATTACTCTTCTGTCATGTGATGTTCCGCATTGCCAACCCTCTTTTCCTAAAGTGTCCCAAGGCTGAGGCACTATCTTATAAGGAGCAATGTAACACTTAACATTGTAGCCTTCTTTGCAAAGAAACAGCCCCTAAATAATATGGTGTCTCAGGGAGG
The DNA here is from genome assembly GCF_027579445.1 of Ammospiza nelsoni. Classification (NCBI taxonomy): domain Eukaryota; kingdom Metazoa; phylum Chordata; class Aves; order Passeriformes; family Passerellidae; genus Ammospiza; species Ammospiza nelsoni. The sequence continues at coordinate 103,023,273 of NC_080634.1, forward strand.
CCAAAAATCAGATATAATGGAATATCTCTCTGAGATATTAATGCAAGAAAATTCTCTTCACTGGATATTCATAGAATAGATTTTTAAATATGTATAGAGTTTACCTGTGTAAACAGCCTAAAGGAAATAGGAAAAAAAAATTGCTTCAAAGGGTTGAGACTGCAGATCTCTACATATGGACTATATAGTTGTAATAGTAACTGACTTGATTTGTCAGGGCTGCTAGTTTTGTCTGTTCTTTTCTGAAATACTGCAGAATTCTACAACTTGCATCAATTACTGCTTCCCTTGGTAGGTGCTCCTGCTGACAAGGAGCTCTACACAGTTCTGTGGTTTTTTCTTTTTGATAGCAAAAACAAGACCCGTTGGATAAACAGTTGTGTGTACTTTCAAGATAAGAGTGGGAAAAGTTGTGACTTGTTGAAAAGCTAGTCTCAGTTGGCTTTTAATTGTATCTGCTACATCTTCCTTTCAGAGGGCTGTTCTTAATCCTGCAGATAAAAGCAGGCTGATAGCTCATAGTCAACAAGAGGTACATGCTGCCTGTTCCTCAAATGCAGATGTTAATTGGCAAATGGAATTTGTAAATTTTCATTTTCTGTCCTTATATATTGGAATTGTCTGGATGGATGATGGCAGTTTCTCTTTAAGTTTTTCTTTAAGATCAACTTGGGGTTTTAATGAAATTTTATTTCCTTGCTTTCATCCAAAATGTTCAAAAGTTTCTTCAGTGTCCTCATCTAGATGCATAAAGATGTTTCACCTATGTTTATTAACAAATTTACTCTCTAACTATAGTTGGAGGAGAGCCGAAATGTTCAAAAGCAAATGAAGATCCTGCAGAAGAAGCAAGCACAAGTTGTGAAGGAGAAGGTCCACTTGCAGAGTGAGCATAGCAAGGCCATTTTGGCACGTAGCAAACTGGAATCTCTCTGTCGGGAGCTTCAGCGTCATAACAAAACTTTGAAGGTTAGTTTATTTACAAAAATTACAGGGCTGCTGGTGATGGAAATCTTACAGATCACTGCTTAAAATCAGGACTGCTGCTTTTTTTCTTTGTCTCTTTGTCCATTACCTGTATGTGTAGATGATTGGCATGTAGTGTAAGTGCAGCTGATTTAAGGTAAGGAATACAGGGATAGTTGACTTGCTGATGTCCCTTTCCCCCCCAAACCAATTCTTGTTACTTGAAATATTTGATCTTGTCATATTTGTTTCTGGTAGCAGTGCTGATAACTGCTGGAAAAAATTGCACAAGTAAAATAATAGCAGCATGAATTGGCAGAGTAACCAAAAAGCTTAATTCTATCAGAATATAATTGATGGGAGTGAAATGGAAGAGAGCCAAGATAAGAATCTGTGATTGCTGTAGAAAATTGCATTATAGTATCAGTGCTGGTTGTTACATCTGGATAATGCTGACACTTGCAAAGGTACTTAGCATCTTAATGTACCAGCCTTTGAGTAATGTTGGGAGTGGTAAAGACAAAAGTCTCTAGAAGTTTTGCAATATCTATATTATTTTTTCCACACGCTTCACATGGATAGTCAGCGTGGTATATTATGATTGTGGCTTATGCTAGTTCTAACACTCTAGAAATTGAAGCTGTACAGAAGTGAATTACTGCCATTGTTTCTGACTCAAAAAGTGCATGGTTTGACCTGAACACTTTTAATATTTTGTGTTTAAATATTTTATTGATATTTATCCATAAAAGGAAGAAAACATGCAACAAGCACGTGAAGAAGAAGAAAGACGGAAAGAAGCAACTGCACACTTCCAGATCACCCTGAATGAAATTCAGGCTCAACTGGAACAGCATGATATACACAATGCCAAGCTCCGTCAGGAAAATATTGAACTGGGGGAAAAACTGAAGAAACTCATTGAACAGTATGCACTGCGAGAAGAGGTGCTTACAGTACACTTGTAATGGGATTTTCTTAGTTCCTTGATTGTAAGGGTCAGATAATTATTGAAAAGGGAGGAAAACCCCTCATTTCTTACAGCCATTTTATATATAGTTTTTGTAAATATTCTTTTTACTTCACTTCTGAGAGAAACTTAGTAACTGTTTGGCTCCCTGTCTGCCCTTCCTGACTGATTTTGATGATCTGATTTCAAGATGCATTGGAGAAAGTTTTTCACAATGAAAGTAATCAAATAGAAATAACTTGTCCAGAGATTGTCAAACCTCTGCCTTTAGACATATTCAGAGCTCAGCTGGGCAAGGTGTGAGTAATCTGATCAGGCTTTGAAGTTGACCCTAGTCTGAGTGGATTAAATGGCCTCCAAAGGTTACTTCCAACATAAATATGTATTAATGGATGAAATTCTTCAGAATTATAATGGAAAGGGATGTAAGAGTTATTCTGTCTTATTTCTTCCATTTCATTAAGGTTGGGGTCTTTGGGGGAAGCTTTGTGTACATAGCTGCTCTTGGCACAGAGTTGAAATAAGCTATCATGCTTTAAGAACATATTTGGCCTGGTGTCATGGAAATGTCTCTACTGTAGGGCTAACTGAGCTGTCTTTAATTGGCACCAGTTTGTGAGCTAGCTGCTCTAAGCTACAGTGATGGAATACAGCCAATTCTCCTTGTCCAAGAAAGAACTGAGCTGCATGGAGTTCTACAGCTAAGATTAGTTGGCTGGTTCTGAGTTGGCACAGGAGGTTTGGAGTATAATTTCTCAACTGTTTCTGAAAGATTATTTTTTGGTTTTGTTTTTGATCTGGATCAGTTGGTTAAAAACCTCTCTGTAAGGTAATTCCCTACCTTTTGTAATTGTGAAATATTTGTATCTACCTTGAGACTATAGTAGAAAAGACAGGAAGTTGCCTTGTGCTACTTTATGGATGGAAGTAAGACTGCAAAATGCAATTATTTGTGGGATTTCATGAGCTAAATTAACTGTTGTTGCAAACTTTGCTCCTTTTGAGCTTTTGTAATGATGAAAACTAGAGCTTTTAGAAGTAACACAATAAGGATTAGAGGTAGATAAACCAGCTTTAGAAGCAAGGATGTAGACTGCTTTTTACAGGATTTTTGACATGTCTGGTGTGATGTGACTGATGGTATTGTGCCAACTTAATGAGACAGGCACCTGGTGTCCGTGAAAGACTAAAAAGGGTAATTACAGTTTATGGAGATAAAGAGAAAAAAAAAAAAAAAAGACATGTAAAACATGATCTTTCACCACTTTATCTTTTGCATGAAACTTTTAAACAGTGTGCATCTCCCCAGACAGTACATTGCCTTCATTGACCAGCAGACTATGTTTGGCTATTATGGTTTTCTTTTTCCCTTCAGCACATTGATCAAGTGTTCAAACATAAGGAACTGCAGCAGCAACTTGTGGATGCCAAACTTCAGCAAACTACCCAACTTATTAAAGAAGCAGAGGAAAAACATCAGCGAGAACGGGAGTTTGTAAGTGAACTCTATAGATGTTAACAGAAATAAAACCCACCAAACCAAACTTTTCCTGATTTAAAGCAAATACAACAAATAGAGAGGACCATCTTTTGAAAGTTAGGGTAGATTTCAACAAGGACATTTGAGATTTAAGTTTTGTATATGATGCCTAGGTTATTGATATCCATGCTGACAGCCAAATAATGTTACTTGTTTGCATTTTCTCAGCAAATATGCTAAATATAATTTAAATTTCTCTTAGACTGGGGAACATACTGTGAAACACCAAAGGTACTTTCTGCAGTCAAGAATTGTAACCTCTGGTGTTATGCTAGAAGAGATAACAAATACAGAATAAAGCACTTTTTTTTGTGCGCTGTTTGCCCCCCAAAATGTGTTGATATTTTATTTGTATGTTGATAATCAGCAATATACTTGCAGTCTTCTGAGAAGTTTTCTTTCTATGAATCTGTAAATTCTAGGAAAAAAAAAGCCTTGTTTTTTTCTGTATAGTCTTAAAATGACCATCTAGTGTTGGGTTCTTCTGGTTTTTTGGAACATAATTTCTGAGTCATTAGCTGGTGAAAATCTCCTCAAACATGGACGTACAAAATGGTGTCAAGTTGAAGTAAAATTGGTTTGAACTAGTCTTCAAAGATAATATGGTGACTGGAGAAATGAAGGTGGAAAATAAATCAGGTTACAAATCAGTTACAGATTACATGCAGTTTGTTAATTAGCTATTCATCATTTAGCAGTTCAAACTTGCTAGAGAAATAGAAATATTGCCTCATGTTGCCAGTTAGAGAAATGTTTCAATAAAATTCTGTGCATGACATCACATGTTTTAAATTGTATATATAAAAATGCAGTGTAGTAATAAAGCCTGTGTGAGAAAATAGCCCTGTGGTTGAATAGCCCTTAGGTGGTGATAATGTTTGTTCATTTTTAATCATAGATTGAATTAAGCCATTTTTGGGAGTACTTTTTTCATTATATGGCTTTCTGCATTGTTTTTCAGCTGCTAAAAGAAGCTACAGAATCCAGACACAAATGTGAACAGATGAAGCAACAGGAAGCTCAGCTGAAGCAGCAGGTATCTTTTTTTGATGGAGAGATCTTCAGTAGCAGTTCCAAAAAGAAAATACCAAGAGATTTTTGACTGTACTGAACATCAAGCAACATCTGAAAAAACTTAATATTCAGATGCTTGTGAAGAGTACTTGGTATTTTTTTTAATAAGTTTTAAATTTAATTTCCAGTAGGTAACTCTTCTGTAGTGAAGCATGAAACATAAATTGTGAAGAACTGATGTTCTTTATAATAGTTACTTGCTGTTATATACGTCTGGAGAGTACTGTTCCAGGAAAGTGCTCAACATTGAATTTCTGGAGTTAGTGCTCCTGTGAATTAATAGTGTTAATATTAAAAAGACTAGAATGTGGAAAGCTTAAGAAGAAAAGTTTAGGAAAGTGTGACTTCTCTGAAAATACTGTTCTTTTGTGACTGTGAAGAGTTGTGTGGGGGTTTTTACTCAGGCAGATTTTAGAATCTGTTTCTTACTGTTTCCATCACTACTTGTTGTGGAGGATTGGGAGCAAGCAATGTCCTGTTTATCCCTGTAGTTATTCAGATGTAGTAACCTGACTATCTCTGTCCACAGACCCTACTGTCTTCAAATTATTTTTCTTGTTGTAATGTAAATGCTACAGCAAAATCCCCTCAGAGAGAGGAGAAATGCTCTCTGGTTTTGTGCTTTGGATCACCTTCAGTCATTGACTGCACCTGAGCTCAGCACGAGGCACAGGGAAATGGCAGTTCCAGCCAACACAGAGCAGTGGGAAGCAGTAGCTGTTCTCTTCACTGTGTGTCTGTTACTGCTTCATTTGGGGTTTTGTATGAAGTCTGTGTCCTGGTTTCAGCTGGACTAGAGTAAATGTGTCTCTATTCTGTGTTTCAGATTCACTATAACATTGATAGCACACAGCTATTGGCTGTTGCTAAATTGTGCTTACTTTTAAGTCAAGGGCTATTTTATGTCTCATGCTCTGCTAATGAGGAGGTATACAAAAAACCCCCAAAAAACTGGGAGCACAGCTGGGACAGGTAACCCTGGCCAAAAGTCCAAAGGGATGTTCCAGACCAGAAAACAACATGCAGGCTGATGTGGGCTTGGGAATGGGATCTGGCATTGGGCAGTAGGTGGTGAGCAGCTATGGTGTGCATCACTTGTTTTTTCTATTCTATTATTGTCAACATAATCTACTATTATTGTGTTTTACCTTTTTTCAATTACTAAACTGTTCTTACCTCAAACTACAGTTTTGATTCTCCTCCCCATCCCACTGTGGTAGGTAGTGGGGGTGAGTGGGCAGCTGTGTGGTGCCCAAGTTGTCTCCTGGGTTTAAACCATGACAGTGTCTTTGAAAGCTATTCCATGCCCTTTTTTCACACATACTGTACCCAATTCTTTTCTAGCCTTTCCAGGAGTTAGGTTTAAAGTGTGTGTGTATGTGTGTAGTTAGATGTAATCATACACATCTCCAGAGGAATATCCAGATACTTCCAAGTAGGTTATTTACCAGGCTTAGTCTTCTATTACTTTTTTCCAAGTTGGTTACCCTTTATTTAAAATCTAACTGCCTCTTTTGTTGTTTTTAATAGTTACAATGGGTATAGTTAGTGGTTTCTTGGGGACAACAGATTTTTTTGTAGAATAAGATGAATTAGAACATTCAGTGGCAGTAATGGCAAAGAGTCATAATGTACTGCTGACAAGCTAGGCTAATTCCTGTTATGAAATTCCCTTTACTAATAGAGCAAACCACAATATTTCTATGCTCTTAACTGTATTGTCCTGCAACCCCCAGTGTAAGAATTAAGAGAACCTACTACTCTTTACTGAGAGTAAGAAGTTATTCTGAAATGTATTCCTAGAACATTAAATCACACACTGATTAGGAATAATTTTTTTAAAACTGTGTTATTAAACAGATTTTGCAGTTTTTTCTTGGTGATTTACCTTGTGGTGCAGGGCAAGAAAATTTTCTGTAATTGAATGTTAATGCTCTTGACTTTTAAAGGTGTAATTCTCTTCACTGTTCTGTGAATTTCTTTTCAATATTCACTTTCTTTGATTTTTGTTCACGGGGCAGATTACATTGGTTGTGAATGAGTATTTTGATTTCTGAAATCTGTCCTGTTTATTTTGTCCCAGCCTTGGTTATTAGCTTTGGCTGGTTATGGTGGAAAGGTAGGTAATGCTTAAGTTTTAATTCCACCAACCAGGTGCTAAATTTCCTATATTTGTATATGTCCACAGAATTTTTTTTTCCAGTGGGGAAGTAAAAATGAGGTAGTGATGAACTGTGATGTCTTCCAGCACTTTAATAAACACAATATTCTTTTTACTTCAGAATATATTGCTGTTCTATAAACACAGAACTCTACTTCACATATAATTTGAATAGCAGGTCTCTGTGTTCCTCAAGTGGAAATTGTAGCATAGTTTAAAAAAATATAAGGAAGTTAATGTTTTACCATTTCTAGTTTCATTTTGCCACGTACCTACATGTTTTTGTATTTGTATACACTGCTCAGATTAATGTTCCTGCCTTTTTTCCAATAGCTTTCTCTTTACATGGATAAGTTTGAAGAATTCCAGACCACCATGGCAAAAAGTAATGAGCTCTTTACAACTTTCAGGCAAGAAATGGAGAAGGTATTTAAAGGATTACCTAGTTTCATAAAAAGTAATATGGAAATGCATGCTGTTAGTGGGTTGTGTTTTAGATTTTATAAACATTGGCCTTCTGAAAATATAAAGAGTATTTCGACAATTTAATGTGGATCATAAGATAGGGTATAAGAATTATGGAAGAGTAATGTAATTAATTTTTTTTTGTATTTTAACATACTTAAGTAATACTTAAATTGGAATTTCAGTGTTCTACCAAGTATTGGTTCTCATTCTCTTTGGCTGTGCTTATGTTTTAAAACTTGTTTTCCTGAAGGTTTTTATTACTTGTACTTGAAAGTTGATAGTCTGTTTCTTTTTTAGACTCAATATTGTTTTCTTTGAATCCAGAATCTGTAGTTGTAGGGTTGATTCTGTGCAGAAACACTTTCCCAAAATAACTTGTTCAAACTGGACTTGGAAAGTAATACAAAGTCATGTAAAACCACCTATGTTGCAGCACAAGCCACAAAATTAAATCTTTTATTTATCTTTTGTAGATGACAAAGAAGATTAAGAAACTGGAAAAGGAAACCATTTTGTGGCGTACAAAATGGGAAAACAACAACAAGGCTCTTCTGCAAATGGCTGAAGAGGTAACCATCTTTTAAGCAGCAGTGTAGTTCAGCTGGAGCTTGAGCCCTAGAGAACTTCCAGCAGTTTTTCAGTTTTAGAGAACTGGAAGTAATACACTGCAGCCTCTTCTTGGACTGTCTGCATTATGTTTCATGTTATGTGAGTTATTGTCCTCCTCAGGCATGGAAAATGAAAGGCTGCTATGTAAATCTAAGCTGATGGCACAAGAAGAAACTGAGCTTGGTTATTACTTACTGTTTAATTGATGAGATGTGTATGAAATCATACAAGCTGAAGGAATTGACTGCATTTCAATATGCTGAGCAAAGTTCAGCCAATGCTGTGATAGAAATCTGTTTGAAATGCACAAGACTGACATGAAGGGAGTAAGCCCCATGCAACAGATTGATTGCTTTCTTGCATTGCTGCTGCTTTTGAGGTCACAAAAGGCCATTTCTGACTTGCAGGCTGGCAGGAGCTGCACAGTGCAGCTGTGCCTGCTCTGTCCAGGGCCTGGTTCAGGTATGTGAGGTCTGGCCTTGGCAAACAGTGCTTGGTTGAGTAGGATCTGCTCTAGTGCTGTTTATCTTTCCCTCCCTTCTTATAAGGAGCTAGTTTAGGAGAGTCCCAAGTGTGGTGCATTCTGGCCTGGATTCTGCAGATGGATTGTGGATTTCTTATTTCTGTGCCCTTCTCCTCCCTACACTTGCCACTATTTGGGTTGTAGTTGATAGTGTTATGGGAGTTCATATCAGGGTCCTGGTTGATGCCCAGCCCTTTCTTGTAGCTAGCATTAAGTGGATATGTATTTCCCTGTGCTTGTTTTGAAAGGCATCCATTGCCACTCCAGCTCCTGGCTAAGTGAAGTATTCTGAACAAATTGGTTCTAGTTCAGCTGGAATTTGGCCTGCTGGATTAATTAAGACTTAATATTCAGGATTAAATAGTGGTGATTCTTTTAATTAATTTAAGGGGGAAAATGGTTGTATCACAGAGTTTTTATTTCCTTTGTCCTTCAGAAAACAGTAAGAGATAAAGAATACAAAGGCTTTCAAATAAAACTGGAGCGTTTGGAGAAGCTCTGCAGGGCGCTTCAGACGGAAAGGAACGAGCTGAATGAGAAGGTGGAAGTGCTCAAGGAGCAGGTTTCTCTTAGAGAAGCAGATGTGGATCTGGCAGTGCAGGTGTTGCAGTCCTGCACCCTCAATTCCCATGAGGAGCTGGGAACTCCCATTGACACGGAACCAGGAATCCAACCCGATGCGGAATCACGTGCGGGAAGTAGCTCAGAAAAGACTGTCTCAACAAGTCCTGTTCCTGGCACTGAATCTGTAGACTAAAATGAAGTGTAAACACTGTATTGAGAGATATATTTTGTGTATAACTTTCTCTGTTGGTGGTAACTATTTGGTTTTGTGGTGAAAATTTTCTTACTTTTTCTACCATATCTGTATTTTCTTAGAACTACTGGACTTATGTGGTACAGGAAGCTGCATAGCAGCTTTAAATAGCTTAAACTATAAATTTTCCACAACTGTGTTGCACATCTGCCTCATTTTTTAGAAGAAAATATTTTTCCATAAAAGGATGCATGTGCGTTTCCTCCCCACAACACAAATCACTGTCATGGAAGACTGTACAGACCTGATATCGTTTGGGGAAAATGGTGACAGCAGGTCACTCTTTTGTTTTAAAGAACAGCACTCTAGTTTTGTTCATTGATTTGCCACTCGATATACTAAAGATTATCAATTTTTCAGTAAATTTATCTACATAAGGATGTCTAATGGCCAGTAAAAAAGTCAACTTTCCCCCTATATATGTTTTCATATATATGAATGAAAAAGCAAAGGTCCAGAATATAGTTAAAAGTATGTTTAAAGGGTTTTATGTACTTTGTGGTATGAAGAAACAACTTTGAAATACATTAACTTGCAGCTGGTGAAACAGGGTGTACAGCTTTTTGCAGATGTCTCAGGGCTGTATTGTAAAGGTTAGTTTGGACTATTTGCCCTACCTGTGAACATGTTAAATATAAATACGTGGGAAAATGTACAGTGATGCTACCAAGTGGGATTTTGCAGCTGTGGAGCCTATTGCACAGGTCTTGGTCACATTCTTCCCTCTTAGCTGCAGTGTGTCCACCACATGGTTATCCTAACTAGAGAAGTCCATTCATGTCTGAGCAAACTTCGGATTATCTGAAGAGCTGGAAAATAAGACACTTCCTGCTGGAGGTGTGCAACACAGGAGTCTGGCATATAGACTTCCTCTAATAGCCAGGTATGCAATGTATTTAAATGTTAGTTAAGGCTGTACAGGTTATGATTGAACATGAAGATTCAGATATGTCTCCTGAAGAACAACGTGGAATTTCCTGCACATTCAACCTCAAAGCTGTACCAGTTGGCTGAGTGCCTTCCCAGGCAGGTTATCTGGTAAAGATGGTACTTCACATTCTCACACTAACATACCACAAGCACAGCCCCCTTGTTAACCTTAAACCATAGTGTATTTTCCTAGAAAATTTGATATCCACATTGTGACTTCTTTTCTTGAAAATAACTAGGACCAACACTTATTTTTTGGCAAGGCAATGTGATCTAACTACATGCTACCCCTAACTTTAGTTCCCATGCATTTACTTTCTAGTTTTGGTTGCTGTCATTTTAAGAAATATGAACATGTGTAGCCTTTTCTGGTACTTAAAAGTTTTTTGCACTTACTTGGGAGGGGATTTCTCAGTCAAGCACATCTCAATGAGCTTCCTACCCCCATAGCCCTTGGCAGTTCAGTGGCTAAATTACTTGAATGTTCAGGCTGCACTGAGCTCCCAGTCCTTTTCCTGTAGTAATGTATGTTGAAATATCTTAGCTGTCTCAGAGAGAAAGGTTCTGTAAGGCCTAATACATGTGTTTTAGCTCATACCACTAAAAGGAACTGTGCAAAACATACATTTCTGAAATAGAGCAAATGGGAAGCTGGCCATCCTAGATTGTGTGGGTTTGGTGTTTGTGGTCCAAGCACAATGCAGGAATGAAAAGAAGGTAGCAGTGAGCAGTCAGATTAGATTCAGAGCTTTGAAATGCTGATCATGCAAACCATGTGGCATAAGAATAACTGGAAAGAAATATTTCAGATTTGCTGTTCAAATTACTTGCTTTATAGAATCAAGCTTGAGAAAACAGGTGTTGTGAGAACTGGTTTTCAGCTAACACAAAGTGTGATGTAATTTTCCTGAGGAAAAGCAAAAACCTTTGTATCTGGTGCATCATACCCTTGGCAAGGTAGGACATGCAGTTTTCAATTTTTACAATTTGTTATTTGGACATTTGTATTCTGAACAATTCTTTCTGTAGTGCTTGTTTTACATGGAGGCAAGAGTGAGTTTTTGGACCCTGCTGCAGGAATAAATTAAAGGGCTTTTAGAGACACAACAGATGTATGCAACGGCAATACAAGTATCTTTGACACTGGCTAAATATGTAAATGAAGCTGAATGCCCCAAGTGAAAGGCTTTTAGAATGGGGATATTTTCTCTATTTTCTACCCTCAACATACCCTTATCATAGCAACTTATCTGGCCAAGGCAAACTGTATTTTGCTTCCTGAAACCAGTCAGCAAAGTTTCATACATTGATTAAAAAGTGTTGTTTTAAAAATACAGACTGATGTTAGGGATAAGCTCAGCACTGTCACTGATCTGCCATATTGCAGGCTATTGCACTGCCAGGCTGCAGCCAAAGGGGCTCCAGTAGGGTTTTTAAGTAAATTTCTATTACTGCCTTTCTCCCACTACTACAAACCATTTAACCTGGATGTGAACTGATGTAGCCTGAGGTGAGTGTGTCTAATTGTCAAAACTGGGGCCTGATGGACAGTTTCACCATGATTAAGCTGCAAAAAGCTGAATTGTATGTGATTCAAGACCCAAGTACGTGTATACACACACACGTAAGTTAGGGCTGTATCTGTATTGTTTTGTCCTTCCTTTCATTACACCTGGTTATGTTACAGTTCAATTCTCAGGTGTTGCAGAAAATCTACCTCTTTGGACTGTAGATGGAAATAACTGTGAAAAAAGTGATGCAGAAATCTAGTTTGTGCTAAACACACTGCTTTATTTTTACAACCCATGTCTGCTTTCATGAGGAAAAGTGATAAATGAACAGGCAGTCTTTGTTTTGCTTTTCAAAAACATTTTGTAGAGATTTTTCACTAATGTGAATCTGAAATTTTATCTACCCAATTCTGTATAGATTAAGTAAATAAGTATGCTTAATATATTGGACTCTGAGTTTTTCTTTAACATCATACTCGTGTCTTGTAACTGAATCTGCTGAAACTGTATTTATTTGGAAAGTCAAGAGTGAAAACGAAAAGATGTGACATTTGATTTCAAGCATATTGTTGGAGGAGCTGCCCTGGGAGGGGGCTGCTCTGGGGTCGTGGCAGTGCCTTGCACATTCCTGGTGCTGTGTGGTGGGAGCAGCCCGGGGCAGGGGGTGAGAGGTGCTGCACTCTGCTCACCTCACCTGGGGTGTCTTAAGGTGAGGGTCACTTGGACCATGAAGGGCAGGAGCTCTGGCTGAACCTGCCCCTGCCTGCTTCAAATTCTACTCATGCCTTTTCTCCAAAAATTTACCCACCATAGTTCAATTGGGTGTACTGTAAGAAATGTGAGGATTTATGCTAAAAAATAAGGTTTCCTAGTAAGTTCATCAAGTGCTTCACATTCTGTCATACTCTGTGGGGTCATTTGTTCCTAATGTACGCTCGCTCCCAGTTTCCTAATACTGAAAAGTGTTCTGTTTGCCTTTTTTGGTATATACTCTAACATTTGGCAACTTCCCTAAACTGGGTTTTGTTTTGGAGTTGGTTTTGAGTTCAGTTTTCCTTTGTGTCTATTTTTTCTAGGTAGCATTTGGAATTGCTCTACAATACCATACTCTGTGCTCTCTGACTCTTTGCAGATAGCATTAATTTTATTAATTTAAAAACATTTAACTTGTTTGCCAATACCATTGTATAAGAAGTGAGCAGCATGGGTCCTAGCCCTGAGCCTTTTCTAGAGCTGTGCAAAGTATTTTGAAATCCAACCACACTGTCTGATCTTAGTTGTTCTCCTTGTACTTCAAAGTATTCCTTTGTATCTCAGACTTTGTATCTCAGTCTCCTCAAAGGTGCTGCCTCTGCTGCTGTGTAAACACATCTCCTCCTCCTTTCTTCCAGTGCATGCTGGTACAGAGGTCAAATCTGGTATTATTTATTTCTTTGGATCTTCCCAATCTTCCTAAGTTCTTTACAAAACTGGTCAGATTTGCAAGCTTTTGCTGGAGGGAAGTTTGGTTGCAGTTAATAGCTGGGGATTTTGGCTTTTTCCTTTTTTCAGTCAAGTGCTAAGTCTCTCCTGCTAATGCACATGCAGACGTGCACACACACTGAGCTGTACTTGTCTAGTGAAGAGTGGGTCTGAGGGGAGAACCTTTTTCACCAGCTGCATTCTGAGCCCTTCAGGTACCTGTGTTTGATGTAGCAGAGATATTTGGGTTTAGGCCTTTACAAAGTTACTCCTCACAGATACTTTTTGTTCCTTTCTGGTTTGGTTGGGGGTTAAGTTTTACATTTAAATTTTGATAATTCCACCCTTCTTGTTTAGCTATTTCTTGAAGGAATGCTGTATTTCCTTCTTACAGCCTAACTCAGCCTCATCTAACTGTGCTAGCTTTTACAGACCTTGCTGACTCTGGCACCCATCGAGCCTGAACTTTTAAGTAATTTAAGAATACTGTGGTGCCTGAAGACTTTATTTTAATTTCCTTTAGAACTGTTTGTTATGTTTTAGCTTTGGGGCTGCATGTTGTTTTGGATTTCTTGTTCAAACAGGGATCTGGGCTGTACTTGTCTCATGGACTGGGACACTTGAAGCAGGCCTTTGTGTAATTCCTGACTATGCCAAGGACACTGCTCTTCTTCAAGAAAACAACCTCTTAGAGCCTTTACAAATTTAAATACTCTGTTATATCTTGTGATATTTCAAGCTGAGAAAATGAATTTAAGTCACTCATTTTTAAAATGTATCTGAATACAGCCATGTGACAAATAGTCCATATTGACGTAGTTCAGTATCACCTCTACCCGGTTTATGTCCTGGTATTAAGCATCAAAATAACTACCTCAGTTCTGCCAAGTCCATGATGATACTGCTATTTAATCCATGTAATCTGTTGGAGTTGGTTGGTTGGTTTCTACCCTTTATGCCTGTATTCGTATAAAACCATTTGATCTTGGTCATGCTGCCTGTTTTATAAATCCTTTTCATCAAAGCTTTTGCTGGCTTTGTGAATCTGGTGTTTCCTGCTGGGTGGTTACTGACTCTTTTCCTAACCCTTTTCTCCAAAATATGGATTTTATGCACTGTTGATGTTTTATTCATTCCCTTTTAAAGGGGAAGAATAGTTGAACTCTCAAAACATTCTGTTATCCATGTTTGATTCTGCTTAAATTGGGGAAAGCTTTGGGTTTGAAATTCACAAGACAAAAGTTGATGTTGAAAGAATTATGAAGACTCTACCCCACCAACCATCTCAGTGGCCATAAAGCAGCAGGTCAAACTGGGTGTTTGACTTAAATACTTGCTCTCTGTACAGAGTTTACATGGCTTTCTTCAGCTGTTTCAGTGCTGAAGAGGCATCACATACACATGGAAGACAATAAAGTATACTATGGATAATGGCATAAACTGTGTGGCTACATAAAAAAAATTACCTGTTAAGGCTCTCAAGGGTCTTGCATTTTACAATAAAAGCAAATACAGTTCTTCTTACACAGTAAAGGAAAACCCCAAACCTGCTTTTTGCCACACTGAAGCAAAATACAGGAATGCTACACACACTCTCGGATTTGTTGTTATATAGATATCAGTCTTCCAAAATATTTCAGCATCAGTTACACTTAATGCCTTGCAGCTCCTCACAAATACTTCTGTCAAGTATATCTTCAGAGGAGTTGGTGATGCAAACCATCCCATTCTTGGGGAAGAGTGGGAGCAAAAATGTGTGATGCACAACAGTAGTGGTCCTTGGCTTAATTAGCAATAAAAGACCACTCTGCCACAGTGCTGGTTGAACACACAAAGCTGGAATCACCAATTCTATGGATGAGCTGTGCTCTACATGTTGGTGCCAAGCAGCCAAGAGGTCTCCTTGAAGTGAGCACTGAAGAGGACCAGCAGCAGGGAGGGGTCATGGCACAGAGTACTGCTCTATCCGTACCAAGAGCAGCCACCACCATGCTCTCAGGGAAGTATTTATGTTCTGTACAAAGAGGAGCCACCATCATGCTCTCAGGGAAATATTTCTGTTTTTCCAGAAAGCTGGGCCATTGACATCTTCATTTCCTGCTTTTCAAGAGCTGTGTGTGTCAGAATGATTGCCCAAAAGAATGTAGGGCCTGACCAAAAACCACCTCTGAATGCAGTGTTAAATGCTTATCATGTGCTGTCACTTGCACTTCCCCAGCAGGGTGGGGGAGAGAACAGGAAGAAAAGCTCCTGGGTACAGCTGGAGGAGTTCCAGAAGTGGGTGAGGGAGAATAAAATCACTTACCTCCTCCCTGACACAGGTCACTGCCCTGCCACCATCCAAGCAATGGCCACCAGGAAAGGCCCTCTTCACCTTCCTCACCCATTTTATTGCTGAGCATGGCCTAAAGTAAGGATATCCCTTTGGCCATTGGGGTCAGCTGTCCCAGCTGTGTCTCCTCCCCAGCCCAAGCCCCTACCCCCAGTGTGCAAGCACTGCCCAGCAAGCACCAAAGCACAACTGCCTTTGCAGCATTCCAGCCATAAAACCAAACCACAGTCCCCAGCAGCCCAGCCCTGCTCAGATGGACAAGCTCTCCATCCCAGCCAGGCCAGCACGGGCAGATTCAGATACACTGCTTGAGCCCAGTTGTCTGCTGACTTCTTACAGCTCCAGTGGAGAGGAGAGCAAGGTATCACCCTGTCAGTATCAGTCACCACTGTCATTTTTTTTTTCAGCTTGAGCAGAAAGATCAGGATAGCCAGCAATTAATTTAGTAAGGTCTTAAGTAGCTAAGAGCTATGAAATTCATTTACACTTCTCTGACAGCTCCCAACGTAACCCATCGTCTATGTGTAGATCAATGATAAATATGAACACATTTTGCTTCTATATAGGCAAAATTCTTGAGCTTTTCAGTCAATCTAAGGTTTAGAAGCAAACTGTGTGTTTGTCTATTATTTGTTCAGACACTGATGTATTTTAGACAACTACCCAATTGCCTCACTTAAGTAAAAAATGCAACAGGAAGGCTCTAACCAGACACAGGTGACACCAATTCACTGGGAGGGCACTGGCACCTTGGCACTAAGAATAAAGGACAGTGCTTTTATCACCACCCAAAAAAGCCTCACAACACACTAACACAGACAAAATCCAAACACTAATCACCCATACACAAAGAAGTTACTTAACTCTGCTCAAGATTTGTACTTGAACGTGACAGGAGATCTACTGGCTCTCCTCATGAATTCCCTAAACCTCCTCCTAAACCCATGCCCTTTGTGAAGAAGTCAAGTTCTGTACTCCAATGGTTTTTTGCATGAAAACAACTCAAATCATCCCAGATTATTAACTGGTCTAAGTTATAAACTAAAAAATATGTAACTTTGTCACCAGGTAGCAATTAAATTCTATTCTATTATTGAATGCAAGAAGGCATTCAACTTATGCCAGTGGACATTAAATACACCAAACACTTTTTTTAATAGATTTTATTTATGCAAAACCAATCCAAAAGTGGTGTGGGAAAGTGAAAAGCTCTTTTTACATATGAATAGAAAAGGTGTTTTTTATACAGTTTCTATGTGTGAAAAGTGAGGATTTCACCATTTTATTTACAGAACACACAAAGTTTATTTAAAAATATAGACATAGGTATTAAGTCATTGTCAGTTTCTCTAAAGCTAACTGCTGTACAGTATACAACAGCTCAAAGTGCCCACAGAACCAAGAGTATCCCATGACAATTTGATTATACAAGCTTTTTGCTTAATCCAATTAGGAGTATTCCTGTTTTGATGCAAGGCTTCTCCCCAGTGATTCTGGGGTTCTTTGGTTTGGTATTTGGTTTTCTGTGTTTTTTTCAGGACTTTATTTTATGTATACAGTACTGAAATTACATTACTATGTCATTCCCTCTAGTTCCTTAAAGAAGAAAAGTTACATTCCTTGAGCTTCCAGTTCAGCTGCTGTTATATCTGGTTCTTCATCACTGTAAATGTTTTCTGCCTGAAGACACAAAACATTACAAATGATACACACAATTGTTTTAAAACTATCTTCTACACTTCATACAGAAAAAGCCCTCAATAACACCACGGTGGCACAGCCATCATCCCCTTCTTGAAGGGATTTTCTCCCTGTCCCTTCTTAAAGGGTTGCCAAATTTAGAAATGTGTACACAATGGCTACATTTTGGCAGCTGCCTTCTTACACTGCTCCATCTCAACAGCAAAAGCACTAGCCACTTAACCACTAGCCCTATTATGAACATTTTATTTGGAATTATTTCAACCACAGTCTAAATACACAAAACAAGAGCAGGTACTAAAAAAGAAGCCTCACCGGTGGCACACATTTTAGTCTGTTAAGAGTTTTTAAACTCAATTTATTCCCAAATTACTTTATTCCACATTTCTAAGGTAGCAGATCAATTTCCTGTGATGTAAAGTAACATGAAATAACTGGGGATTTAAAAGGCATCCTGCTTTAGAGGCAACATAATGGGGAGGGAGTTGGGCAAGAGTAAGTCTTGGCTAATACTGGATATAAGTTTGCAACTGCTTTGTTCAGAATAAATCTTAATGTTAATTAGTACCTAGGACTTGGAATCAAGAATTAAGTAGCAGTTGCTTTTATTCAAGTTGTTTTAGTCTTGGTTTTCTTTTTAAAGTCTTACACTTTTTGATTAGATCAAGAAGTATATGGCACAGACAACTTTCAGTCCTTGAAGGCACAGGCTGCCCCAAGAAGAACAAGCCTTTTCAGTTTCGTTTGTACAACAAGCTTTAGAGTAACTCAAGAGCTGTTGTGACACTCACCATCTGCCATATCTGCATTATGTTGTCCTCTGATACAGAACAGATTACCCAAGGCTCATTAGGATTCCAACTGAAGTCTGAAATTTTGGCAGTGTGTCCTCCATGAATAAACTGTTAAAAAAAACCCACAAGCTTCAGTAAGTCATTTCAACTTTAGATAAATCTGTTTAAACCCAGGATTCTTAAGTTAAATTCATCATGCTAAAGACTACCCAAAGAAAACCCTGCTGCTAGAGATTCACAACAGACATAAGGAAGGTGTTCAAGTGCTTCCATTTGCTGATTATGGCCACAGATGCAGTTGCTGGGACAGCATTTGAGATAACAGTTCCTACTATGACAACAACAACTGACATCCTCAAAATGGTCTCTCTTCACACAGGGCTGGGCTGTGAAATCCAGCCATATTTCATTCTGATTATCTCTAAGAGCACTTACAGAGTCACACAAGACATGGGGAAACCTTCAGAACTGAAGAGAGGAAGCCTACAGCAAATTAAAGCACTGGACTGGAAACCAGGGAGGTGAAAAGATTTATGAACAGCTGCAGTTTTAGCAGCACAGTGACAAGACTGTGACATCCCACTGCCACACAGCATGTCAGCACACTGAAACCTGAACAGAAGGGTACCAGCAGCTCAGGAGGCCCATCTTCTGCATCCTCTGCTGACTGCTCTTCTCCAATTTTACTGCAAGAAAGTAGTTTATACTTTTTATTAAAATGACAGTTGCATTCTCTGTCAGCTTAACTGAACAGTTCCTGGCCTTTGTTTCCCATATTTGCAATTTGTGTTTCTCACTGTAAAATATCTATAAGCACCAGGTATAAAACATCAACTGTCTGGCACTGTCATTACTGAAATGGAATCTTAACTTGTGAAGCACATGGAGGCAAAAATCACTTACTGATGTGATGCCCAAAGATTTTTAGCCTTTTTCATATTTGTAACTTTGTAGATTTTTAATATAGAGTTGTATGATTTCTAGTACTTTTTCCTGTCCTCACTCACATTTTAGAATGATTAGTTAAACCTTTCTAACACACCCCTGAAATTCTGTTTAGTCTTATTCTTAAGAACAGAATTTCTGACAAGGACCTCTTGTTTTCCATCAGAAGCTGAGAGACATAACAAGAAATAGGGCAAAGAAACCCCTGGACAAATACCAAAGGGGCAGACCCAAGGGTGTTGTACTGGGCCAATTGATCTCCTACTGGATGTACCTGCTAGATAAACTAATTAATTACCCTTTTTAAAATTGCAGAAAATTATTTTTTCACACATACACTTATAGCCATATTTGTGCACATGAAAGCTTTCATTAAAGAACTGCTTTTTATCCTACCACTTTAACACTGTTGCAAGTTTTGTCTTTTGAATCTAGGCAACAAGTGGACAACAGAAAACAATGCTATTAGCAAGAAACCCTGATGGAGAAGTAACTTTAGATATACTGTGCTGTTTCTATTTATACTCAGAAGACCAGACCTGAGGTAGGCAAGGAAAGCTGGAGAACAGCACAAATGAAACCTGCCAAATAATGCAGGCCTGCAGCCTTTTTTAACCATCTGTTCACATACACTAAGAGACAGGAATTGTTCCTCACCTCAGATCCCACACGTGCAGGCGACGATCAGTACCACTTGAAGCAAGAATGGTTTCATTATGAGGAGACCAGTAAACCTATTGAAAGGAAACAACTTCAGAGAGCAGTTACTGATTCCTAAAGCATGTCCTGAATAACCAGCACCCTGGCCACTAATTTTTAACTATACTCTGTAAATCAGTTTCTTCCAGCACAGAGGATATTCACCAGCTCAAACAAACTGCTTTAGTCTTTAAGATTTCTCATACTGAACAGACAACATATTTTACTATTACAGATTTACAATATTTCATGCAATTTGTCTAAAAATGCCTGTTACTTGCACTTAATTAAATAGGCAAATTTCACAAAATTAGGTTTGAATCCAAGTCCTCTCAACAGCACATTATTTTAAAGAAACATTCTTGTATTTAAGGTACTTGTGACACCCAGTATCTTTTTAGCATTAAGTTGTTGACTATTTGCTTCAAGTGGGGAAGGGCAGAAATAAATTACATGGTACTGTTTGTAATTGTCAAACTCAACATAGTGAATTTTGATTAAACAGATTTATTTGTGTTGCAAGAACACAAATCTACATGTTCTTGTCCAAGTCATTACTCCTCTTGGGTTTTTCCTACAGGTTGTAAGTAGTTTACCCACCTGAAAAATCTCATCCTTATGAGACTCAAAAGAATGGAGTTTCAGCTTTAAGTTTCAAAGATCCCACAGAGCCACCGTCTGGGAGACACAAGCAACAAGAAATTGGTTTTACTATAAAGGCTTTCATCTGCACTGCTCAGGAATGTAAAGTACACACAAGTGAAAACCTTGTCAGCAGAGCCAGTTGCCAGAATGAACTCGCTGTAGGGATTGAAGGACAGACAGTTCACCTCGGCTGTGTGAGCATCTGCTGAGTGACTCGGCTTGGACGTGGCATTAGATCTTGTGTCCCAGCTGTGGCAGTGAAGGGTTTGGGGAAGGGAGGAAAGAGGGAAAGCAAACAAACTTAAGTTTTTGAGAAGTTCTTTTACACTACAGCTTTTACTACTAAACTCAACTCTGAAGCTACAGCATTCATGCCAATATCTCCCGTATTTTGTGTCTTTTGTTCATGAACAGCTTGCACCATGAAGATGACACACATATTAGTCACATCTTCTTATCAAGTGATGTGAACACACTAAGTGGCATGTAGATTTCAGTGAATCTGCACCATCACTGTAGCTGATTGCCATAAAGAACTACATGAATTCACTCCAAAATTCAGACCTTTCATTTATCCAAGTGCTGTAGACTAGGTCCAGTGGCAGTGATGCTGTTTTGGTTTTACCTTTTTTTCTTTAATATATTCTCTGTATTCTTTACACATACATTTGTAGCCTATTGTATTAGTGGTTAGTATTAGCCTATTAGTGGTTAGTTTTCCTAGAAGTTTTCCAAGCCCTTTCCCTAGGCAGAAAGACAAAACATATTCCAAGGGCCCCTATCCTATCTTGGTTCTCCCTGGCTACCAAGGTTGAAAACAGCTCATGGAGACACATTTTCATAAACAAAGTACAGCCAGTACCAAGGGGGGTGCTCCAGAAAAGGAGCTTGACCTGGGGGTAATTGCACCAGCACTTGTCCTCCTAATTGGTGTTTTTTTAATAAATGACCAAAATTGAAAAACTTATAAAACAATATGCATCCTCATGGGGGGTGGGCTTTTGTGGACATTCTTCCATAACTGCCCTAAAGTCCTCTAATAAAGATCCACTTTTATATTACCTCCCATACTAATATCATCCCAAAAGTGTGTTTTGTTTGTTGAAAAAAGGCATCAGCAGGACACAGCAGGCCCTACTCAAAAATCTCCTAACTTACATCATAAGCTTCTGATCATCTGCCACAGATCCAAAGAGAGACTCATGGAGCAGGTGCCATGCCACATCTTCCACTACTGCAGAGTGCCCAGTGAAGATGGCTTTGGCATCAACAATCTTGCCCTCTTTGGGTCCAGCATTTACATCCCATAAACACACTGTCTGTAAATAAGCCACATTCTATTGAAATGCAGACTCTGATTGTATCATCTTTCAAATAAATAATCAATCACACTCTATATATTAAGAGACAACACTCCTGAAGAAGTTCCTTGCTTTTGAAAAAGAACACATTATGCCATAAATGAGAGCTAAGTTATCAATCAGCCTTCTGCAAGTTCAAGGGCCAAAGATTATTTAGAAGGTCACAAAAGCAATTTACACTTTTAAAGCTCACAAAGAAATTTATAAGCTATTAGTTATTGATCTTTGAGAGTCTTACTAATTTATGGTCTTGACCTAATCCAGTTTAAAGGGTTTTTTCCAGTAGACAACTATAAAAACATTCTGTTCTTACATCAAGAACCTTAAAAAGAACTTGTGGTTGATGACAGCCTCAAACCAACTGACAGCCTTTAGAAATATAATTACAAGATGTGAGAGCTTCCCCACATAACAATACACAGCTGCTCTGGGACAGATTTTCTCCAATTTTCTACTACAGCATAAGGAGTTGGGCTCTTTTTACAGGGGAAAAGTTGTGGTTTTTTACATGATCATCTGATGCACTGAGAAGATGTCCACTCAAATTTGAGTTCCATGATAAGCCATAGCCTTCCTTCTGGTGGCCTCTTAATCTAAGTTCAGGATTACACTCTCCACTTGGATCTGAAAGATAGAAAATTCCTTTCATTTAGCATGTGCTAACACATCAATTCATAGAAGCATCATTATCACCCAATTTGTGTTGTAATAATTATATTTCATACATAAACCTCTTCAGAGAGTGCCATTTCTACCAAGATTCTTTTATGAAAGTGAGCATAACCAGGAAATTAAAGTCACTGAAGAAATGGGCATTCCCCTTTGGGTTTCAGAGCCCAGCAACTCTGTCCCAGTCACAGTTAAACACAAGTTTACCCCTCTGTGACAAGAGGCATTTGCTTAGCTCCAAGGAGCCTGACCCACCTGGTTCTGAAGGATGTTTAGTGCAGTCAAACACCAGCACATCAGCAGAGGGTGTTTTTGTCGCGACGATGCGGGGATTCTGCGGCATGTAACGGGCATGGTTCACTTCACCCTCATGGTTAATTTTAATCTCCATCTCAACTTTGCCAGTCACAGATCCAAAGCCACCAAGTTCTACAGTTGTCAGAAAAATGTTAGTTTATTCCATCCATTATTTTAGACTACTGAAACAGGATTTCAGAGCGTCTTCCCTACTCCAAGAAACAGTGGTAGCACCTTATTAAACCTAAAGACTAGGAAAGACTCACACCATGTAACATAATAGCATTAACATTTCTGATATTTAGAATCCTCTTTCAGAGCTTTAGTTTTTATTTGAGGTGTTTATACAGGTTTTATTTTATTCTCAGTTTTCACCACAACTGAGAGTTGGTAGACATTCTAGTAGGGATTGCCTATCAGTGTTACATAAGCTCTTCTGAAACAAACAGTTTCTTCTCTTTAGTTGTCAAGAATTAGTGTGGACTGGTACATATTTGTCCACTTTTGTATTTAATAGAAAGTTAGAATATCATTATCAGAACAACTAAAAGCAGTAATGATACTGCTCAAACAGAACCTAAGAATGCTGCATACCCACCTCCTTTCTCACTGCCAGACTTCAAAGAATCAAACTGATAATTGTTGGGAATCTGGACTCTGGCAACAACCAGGTGATTCTGTTCATCAGACGTGTGTGTTCCCAAAAGCAGCCAGTGCAGAGCATAATCCTTTCCTTCTGCCCTGTTTAGAATAATAAATGTTGGAATAAAATTATGTGCTCAGCTCCAGAAGTTCCATAGCTTGCATCAATAACCCTGAAGGTGCAAACCTCTTCAGGGAGCCAGAAAAGAGACACTCCCTAAGAAATCCTCCCCACTGGTGCAAAGCCTGTGTAATAAAGCAAACTGGACTCTGCCATGGCAAACCAAAGACACAACCAGCAAGGCTCAAGTGACAATACAAGGCAGTAAACATTGCCACTGGGGCTTGAAAGGGGCAGTTACAGTTTGCACAGCAGTTAAAGGAGACACCAGTACCTACTTTGGTCTAATTTCCCTAGAGTCTCACAGTATTGATTTAGGAAACAATCAATACTCCTTTCCATAAAACATAAATCCTGAGGAAACAAATGGCAACCTATTTTAGTTACTTCTCTTAGCAGCTTTTACCAGTTATCTGAACTAGAATCAAATTTCTCTTCTGGTGGTTGAATGCAACATTTAGTTAAAAGTGAACAGCTGGATGGAATGGTGCCATTCATCTCTGAAAGGACAAATGTGAGCAGTAAAAACCAAGCAACCTCTGCATTCTTGAATGCAACAAACTAATTATGTTTCCTGAATCCAAGCAATCCAGAACTGTTTGGGCAATCATAAACTACCAGAGGTACACTTCCAAATGTAGAGGGGGGAAAAAATACAAAGCCAAACAAGAAACACAATGCACATGCACTTACTTGCATCAGGAACGGCTGTCCCATCATGTCAGATGCCATACAAAGAGGCAGTCCTTGCCTTAAATGGCTATCATATTTTGACACTGGATAATTGGAAATACCAGGTTTTAAACTGAATATTAAGTCAATCTGCAAAATACAAGGCAAGCAGAAGTGTTCCTCATAAGAGCTCCACACCCTCAAATCCCCACTGCATTTTCTCCATGCCATGACTAGCTCGTATCTCTTAATATCAACCCCAAACATTCTGGTACCCCAAATGAAGTGATCACCTAACCAACATGTAAAACATCCCATATGTAAAGTGGAACTTAATAGAAGAAAGAGACCATCCTCTGATAACTGCATGAAGCTCACACACAGGGTATTTTAAAATCTACCTAAAATCCCCATTACACCAGTCCTTGTCCACTACCTCAGTGGAGCCCTGAGTTGTTACTGCAACATTTTAAGTTCTGTAGTAGTTGGCACATGAACAGAATCTATCCCCATCTTCATAATTCTTTAAGAAATTAAACTGAACCCACAGTTTTTTGTTGTTGTTTTTTTTTCAGGGGGATGTGGAAGAATGGGAAATTTAAACACGTTAATTCAACAATGAACCAGGTACAAAACCAGGATGCAAAGAACCAGTTTTAGAATATTCTCTGAAGTCCAGGCTTAAAAGATAACAAGTTTATACTATACTATAGATACTATAGCTTGGATGGAACAATATATACAGTGCACACCAGGAAAAACATTCTTTATGAATGAGCTAATTTAGTAAATAGATTTCTCGATCAGAATTAACTATAGATGAGCACCAGAGTTTTTTATTTAGAAATGAACTGAGAAAGATTTCTGTGTTCACACCTCACACCACCTTCTGCTAGGCTAATATAGACGTCGGTGAAGTATCAACTTGTGACCTTTTTAATGTAAGCAAAAGAAAGAGCTACAAGATAACAAAAAGAAGTCTAACCCAAATTGCTCTCGTCTCGCACGGTTTTTATCCTCAAGGTACTCAGCACTCACGGTTAACAGGAAAGGAGCCGAGCGCCTCTCCGGCACCTTGCCTCCCTCACCTGCTGACATCAGGCAGCCACTGCACCGTGAGGCTGGGCCACTCCAGGGCGTGTGTCAGCACCAGGTCGTACAAGAAGGGGCTGTTTTTCTTTCAGATCTTGTACTCCTCGCTGATGACACGCTCCTCCAGCGCTGCAGGAAGGGAAGGGATGAACCCAGGGTGGAGGGGCTGAATGGGGCCGCAGCCCCGGCCGGGATTCTACCGGGGATGGGACAGAGCGGGGGTCCCGCAGGACCTCGGGGGCGGCCGGCGGGACGAGAACTGCAGCCGGCCATCCCCGCTCCCACCGCCCGCGGGAGGAATCCCGAAGCGCCGCAGCCCCGCTCCGCCATGCCCGGGCACACGCACCCCCACACGCCACAGCCCGGCCGGGCAGAGGGCGAGGGACGGGGGCTCCTACCGTCGGTGCTCGCCATGGCGGGGGAGACGCGGCGGGAGGGAGCGGAGGGGCAGGGAGAAACGGAGGAGGCGGGGAAGGAGGGAGGGAGGGCGCTCAGGAGCCCCTGGAAAGGCGGGCGGGAGGGAGGGAGAAGAGGCGACGGTGCACAGGGGCGAGGAGGCCGCGAGCAGGACCCCCGGCCCTGAAGGGCTGCTGGGCTAGGGCGGGGAGGGGTGGGGCGGGCGGGAAGGGGCCGGGGGATGGCGGAGGAGGGGTCGGGGGAAGGCGGAGGCGGGTCCGGGGGAAGAAGGAGGAGGAGGGGCCGGGGGAAGGCGGAGGCGGGCCCGAGGCCGGGGGAAGGCGGACCCGGGGGAAGGCGGAGGAGGGGCTGGGCCGGGGGAAGGCGAGGAGGGGCCGGGGGAAGGCGGACCCGAGGGAAGGCGGAGGCGGGCCGGGGGAAGGCGGAGGAGGGGCTGGGCCGGGGGAAGGCGGAGGAGGGGCTGAGCCGGGGGAAGGCGGAGGTGGGCCCGGGGGATGGCGGAGGAGGGGCCGGGGGAAGGCGGACCCGAGGGAAGGCGGAGGCGGGCCGGGGGAAGGCGGAGGAGGGGCTGGGCCGGGGGAAGGCGGAGGAGGGGCTGGGCCGGGGGAAGGCGGAGGAGGGGCTGAGCCGGGGGAAGGCGGAGGTGGGCCCGGGGGATGGCGGAGGAGGGGCCGGGGGAAGGCGGAGAAGGGGCTGGGCCGGGGGGAAGGCGGAGGAGAGGCCGGGGAAGGCGGAGGCAGGCCTGGGGAAGGCGGAGGCGGGCCCGGGGAAGGCGGAGGAGGGGCCGGGAGAAGGCGGAGGCCGGGCCTGGGGAAGGCGGAGGCGGGCCCGGGGAAGGCGGAGGAGGGGCCGGGGGAAGGCGGAGGAGGGGCCGGGGGAAGGCGGAGGAGGGGCCGGGGGAAGGCGGAGGCCGGGCCGGGGGAAGGCGGAGGAGGGGCCGGGGGATGGCGGACGAGGGGCCGGGGGATGGCGGACGAGGGGCCGGGGGAAGGCGGAGGCCGGGCCGGGGGAAGGCGGAAGAGGGGCTGGGTCTGGGGGAAGGCGGAGGCGGGGCCGGGGGATGGCGGACGAGGGGCCGGAGGAAGCCGTAGCCGGGGGATGGCGGAGGCGGGGCCGGAGGAAGGCGGAGGAGGGGCCGGGGGATGGCGGACGAGGGGCCGGGGAAGGCGGAGGAGGGGCTGGGCCGGGGAAAGGCGGAGGCCGGGGGAAGGCGAGGCGGGGCCAGGCGAAGGCGGGGCCGGGAGAAGGAGGAGGAGGGGCTGGGCCGGAGGAAGGCGTGGCCGGGGGAAGGGGAGGAGGGGCCGGAGGAAGGCAGAGGAGGGGCCGGAGGAAGGCGTAGCCGGGGGAAGGCGGAGGCGGGGCCGGGGGATGGCGAACGAGGGGCCGGAGGAAGGTCGAGGAGGGGCCGGGGGAAGGCGGGGCCGGGGAAGGCGGAGGAGGGGCCGGGGGATGGCGAACGAGGGGCCAGGGAAGGCGGAGGCGGGGCCGGGGGAAGGCGGGCCCTGAGGAAGGCGGGGCCGGGGGAAGGCGGGGCCGGGGGAAGGCGGGCCCTGAGGAAGGCGGGGCCGGGGGAAGGCTGGGCCGGGGGAAGGCGGGGCCGGGGGAAGGCGGGGTCGGGGGAAGGCGGGGTCGGGGGAAGGCGGGGCCGGAGGAAGGCGGGGTCGGGGGAAGGCGGGGTCGGGGGAAGGCGGGGCCGGGGGAAGGCGGGGCCGGGGGAAGGCGGGGCCGGGGGAAGGCGGGGCCGGGGGAAGGCGGAGGAGGGGCTGGGCCGGGGGAAGGCGGGGCCGGGGGAAGGCGAGGCGGGCCCGGGCCGAGGCGGAGGCCGCTGTGCCGCGCTGTAGCCGCTGTGCCGCGCTGCGGCCGCGAGGTGGGATTGTAGCTAAAGCAGCGCCGCTGAGGACACCTCTATTAAGTCAGTCTTAACCTAATGAGCCTAAATCGCACTAGAAACGTGGATATTGATCCCCCTTCGCAACTAGAAATGATAGAATTATTGAGTCGTAGACTGGTTTCGGCTGGAAAGGACCTTAAAGATCAGCTCATTCCTACTGCCCTGTTGGGCAGAACTGCCCTTCACGAGACCAGGCAAATAAATCTGTAAGGAAAAATGGTTACAGTGGCCGCAACTGAATCGTTACTGTTTTTTCAGCAATGGTGCTGAATATTGCTTTATTTTCTAGAAGAAATGTATGTTTTAACGATTTTTAGTTGGAGCTTTGGCATGGAAGGCACTGAACTTCATTACTGAACTGTTAGACACACAGGATCAGTCACTGTTACAGAGTTTTAGTTTCTATCGCTCCCTAATGGGGTCAGTGGTGATGTCTCATACCCTGGCAAGTGGCATGGCTTTCTTTAAGCAGCCATGTACAAATCAAACATACAGCCTTACCACCATACAAATCAAACATACAGCCTTACCACCGTGCCTGCCCAGCCTTGATGATCTCTCCTTTCAGCTGTCAGTGCACAAAAGATTGTTTAAGGCCAGCTGGATGGAGCTCTGAGCAACCTGGTCTAGTGGAAGGTGTCCCTGCCCTGGCCAGGGGCATTGTAACACATGATCTTTAAGGTCCCTTCCAACTCAAACCATTTTATGACTCTATGATTTAATTTCACTGCTTTCAATTCAACTTAAATGAACACTTGCCTTAACCAGGGTAGATCTTTCTGGCAGCTAATAACACTTTCCAGAACAATAATGGAAATAGAGGCAGTTAAGAATCAAGTTAGATTCTCCCAAATGCCCTTAAAGATTCAAAGGAACTTTTTGTCTCCAAATAGCATGTGTTTTCTTGCCATGTTGTAAATTACAGTCTTAAGATGAATCCTTGCTTCAGTGTTAAATTCACAGAGATGAATCCTGTGTCACAAAGGCTCATATGCATGGAGTCCCAGAAGGGAAGGAAATCAACTCTGAAGTGGAGCTCACTGTGCTTAGCGATGGATGGTGGCAGGAGAGAGAGGGAAACAGCCAAATAATAGCTGGCATTTCATTTTAATTTCCCCTCTGTGAGGACACTCTTCATGGACTGAGCCTTCTAGGGTCTGGACACCAGTTTTTCAAATAAGGAATCCAGTTCTGGAAAATGTTTATGTCTAGCAAAGGCAGGAGACTCCGAAGTTCTCAACAGCAGCCAAAGGCTACAGCATGGGAATCAGGGAATAAGATTGAGGAAGGCTGCCAGCTCCTCCAACTGGGAGCTTTCCCTAATAAACCATTGCTTTTCTGACCAGAGTGTTAAAAACCAGAAATCTATTGGTGATGTTAAATAAGTATAGATTAACCTTTGCCTTAACCCACACAGACTGGAATTATACCTGTGCATGGCTTACTTATTTAAAAAGAGAATCCTGTTGAATTGCAGGAAGCTGTACAGCAGTCAGCTCCATAGGAGTGCACGAGTTAACACAGACACAGGGCCTTGTCCTGCCAGATGTGGCACCAGCTTCCCTTTGGCACTGCTTACTCCATGCTTTGGTGTTTGCTGCCAGGAATGTGTCTACTCCTAGGAAGTGCTGAGGCCTTCCTAAAACATTTTCAGAGTGAGGACTGAACCTTTCAGAGCCTGTGTGTTGTTACAGAGCGTTGATCACTTAAACTTCAGATAATGGATAAAGGAAATCTCTGTCAGGCTTCCTGGCTTCAAGTGACCTCTGTTAGCTCTCCCAGAGGGGTGATTATGTGGCCCCTTGACAGATGAAGCATGTATAAGCATTTGGCTATGATGCTCTTTGTGATTTTGCTGTAAACAGCAGTATTTGTGGCCACAGCTCACCTGGAATATGATAGGGAAAATGTGAATTGGTTTTGAAAAACGATGGACAAAATTGTTTTTCAATGATATCATGTAGGGCTTGGCTAAACTATAAGTGAAGAATTGCTCCCCAACCCCCCACGAGTTTTTGTTGACTCTGTTTAGGATCTGGAAATCAAGTTGGATTGTAATAGATTCCAGAACTAGAACTAGCTTTGGTGAACAAAACCTGTTACATCTAGATGTCAAAATGGTTGGTAAGTGACCAGCACAGTTCTCCTTGTTAACAATTACACTTGCACACAACCACATTTTCTCTTTATTTAAATCTGTGCACCAAAAATCCTGCTATTAAGTGCTCTTCTCCTGTTGAGATTTATCATGGAAGAGACAATTTATAACACTACATCTATCAAAGATAGCACATCATCAACTCTTATGTTGGTTATTTGCAATTCATTGGCCTGGTCATATCTGTGGCCACACATCTAAAACGTATCCTTTGATCCCCACACTTTGTAAGGAAAGCAATTATGCAAGGCTGTTGTTCATCGTTTGCAAGATGTGTAAAATGCACCATAAATTAGTTCTAAAGTGAAAGACTAACTTGAATCATAAGCTTTTATTTTATTAAGCTAATACTTCTTTCAAACCTAAGAATCAAATACTGCATCTTCATTTCAGTAAAAAGCCATCTTGTGCATCCTCAACTGTATGTGCTGCATCATGCTTCAAATTGCAGATATATTTATAAAGAATTATATTCACTTGTTAATTTTAGCTTGAAGACAGGTATGCTGATATATTATTCTGCAAAGAATTAGCTGGCTTGCTGTTGCTTCTTTCTCTTATACATTATGCAGAAGGGAGGGATGTTCTTAGCATAACTCAGCAAGTAGGTGTAGGTATTACTGTGAATGACCATCTCAGTCAGAAAACTGTGTAGGGTAAAACAAATTTGCACAAAACCTCAAAATTTGCCATTGGAAAAGTAAAATAGCAGCCTCAGCAGTTATTGTAATCTAACATATTTGCTGTCATTGCATAGTCACAGTAGCCTGTTTGGAATAATGCACAACTTTATTAAAACATGTTAATAAGAAAAGCACACTTCATTTTAATTCACTCAGAATTTCTTGAAATGTGACCATGTTTATTTTCCCCACTGCTCATCCAATATTTCTTTTTATTTATCCAGCAATTATCATCTCTCCAGTATCAATCACACCTAACCAATATCCTGATGTCACAAAAGATCTGGAGCTGTAGCTGTGTCTTGGACATGTTCTCTGTGATGCAGGTTGGGATTTGTCTAATGACAGCACTCTGACAGCACTTCTAAATATCTGTGACTGTATTTTATCCTGATGTGCAACATCTGTGTGCTGCACAGCCATGTGCAATTGGCAGCTCTTGCTTTGCATTGAATAAAGAGCATTTATGGCAATGTCAGTGCTTAGGGGAAAGCATGGCTCACTGGATTATATCCAGCATTGTGGACAAAAACTCCTCTTGCACCTTCTAGGTGGCATTGCTACCACCACTGGGATGCTGCAGTGGGAACTCATGAGCTGCAGGGTTTGGGTAACTAGCACTGTTTGTCACACTTTCAGCTGACTGCTGTAGATTGTATTGAATTTCAAACTGCAAATGAGAGGAAATCCTATAGCAGTCTTGTGGACTCTTTCAGTATTCAGGAATATAGAGTGTTTTACCTTTGAAGTGGAATATGTTTATTCTGTAAGAAACCAACCAAGCTTGTTCTCATATAACAAGTCTCTCCTTCACCTCCCAAAGTAGCACTGCACTGAGCTAAGACTAATCCAACCCTGCTAAACACTTTTTTTGTTGCTTGCATGGACATGGTAATATTCCCTCGACTGGGCTTGCTGGGCTATTTCTGTGCTCTGTGACATTTATTTAGCATTTTCTATACTTTTTTTTAATAATTCCATGTAGAATAGCAGGTAGATTATTTGAGAAATAGATATCAATGTTTAAATAACTGGCTTGGTACACTTTTATTAATTTTGCACAGAGTACTGAAACTGGTTGAATTACAGAAGAGCAGGGGAATAGTAGTTTTTAACATGTCATCTTATGAAACAGTGCTGCAATATGTGCTGTTTTGCATGCTTTATATTTCCAATATGTGTTTTCATTGTTTAATCTGCTGTAGCTCTGCAGCCTCTGGCCTGGACACGTTATTGCCCATATGTGGAGTTGCAGACCTGTAGGGATATTAAAAGAAATGGCAGAGAATATTTTGCTCCACAGAAAATACTCTGGCTTTTTGATAGATGTAGCAGATAGGCAAATTTTTACAACAGCCTATTTTCCTAGAAGTAAAAATGCTCAAATTAATGCCATCAGGGAGATTTTCAATAAAATGGAAGGAGAATTCTGACTTCTGAAGCTTCCAGCACTTGGCTTAATGGAGTTCCTTGCTGCTTGTTGCCTTGACCTCCCTCTTTGTGATCTTGGAGGAACTTGGGGAGCATGAATTGGGAGTTCCAAGTTTGTGTCTGGGTCACGGGAATCAGAGGAGACTGTAATCCAGACACTGCTGTTTTCAGTTATATGAAAGGAGTCGAGGCAAACTGCTGCTCTCGATGATGTGCTGAAGCACAGGAAAGTCTCAGCCTTTCATGCCAAAGAAGGTGAAAGGGAGTTGTTTATTATAATCCATTTCCTCTTCAGCTTCCACTCTAGGGCTTAAAAGCCTCTGTGAGTATTCAGTGAAGGAAAGCGATCTCTGCTCTTGCCTTCTAATCTTCAGGAATGCCTCTCCCCACCTCAGCTGCCTGCCCTTCTTTTTCAGAGGCTTCTCTGAGGTCACCATATGGTTTCTCTTTGTATTCTTAACTCATACTCTTTTGAGATTTGAAGCAATTAATAATGGCATTATCTTCAAGGTTTGGGATATCTCAGAGGTATATATCACAGGAACCATGCCAAGCTGTTTCAGCTCACTGATCCTGTTTTTGTGGTAATGAAGGTTTTTGTTTGTGCTGTTTGATTTACTCAGTCATTATGGCAGAACACCCTCACATGCAGTCTTAGAAAGGTCTAGAGATCTTGATTTTTATATTGCCTTCTTTCCAAGGTTTGAAATACCAAGAACCACAGTCCTGCACAGAGTGTGCATTAATGGACAGGTGTCACATCAGACATCTGTGCAGCTTTTTGCTTCGGGAGTCAGAGGCTGGGGCCAGAGGAACTGTGGACTCACAGCATGGGCATTATGTAAGGGAAGAAGGAACAGGCAGACACATCTGCTGAGACCAGGTTGGTGCCTGTTTGCATTTCTGCAGTCACTTCTAAAATTGGTGGCTACCCAAGCAAATAAACTTTGCTGTTGTTTCTGCTAGTTGCTCACTGGTGACTCGGCTGAAGTGGTTTGGCTGCAGGTTCAGAAATGAGAGAAACAGGGATAGTGGCACAGCCCCATTGTGCCAATACTTAACACATTCTTATATTCCCTGTGACCAGTTCAATGCTGCTAAAGCCATCTTGCTAAACATTTCAGAGGATATTTTTATGAACAGTTTAAGCCAATGTAATACCATAATAATATTATGGTCTCCCCTCTTGCTCACCACTCTTCTGCTCTCCCCAGTGCTAACATTCATGAGGTCAGTGGGGAGCTGAATCAGATCCCCGGGGTAGCTGACTTTTGGTTTCTTTGCAGAGTTGATTTTCAGCCAGATGATCAGGCTGAGGATACTCATTGCATGTCTTCCTGGTTTTAAGCTTGGCACCAAGGGGAGGTCATGGCCATGGGCAAGAGCAGGGCTGGTTCATTCAGGCTCTGGTTTCAGATTAGTTTGCACCAGTTGTGAGACTACACCATGGGCTATGAAAGTCAATAACTGTAGCACTCTAGTGCTGGTTCAGTGCCAAGTCTGGAGTGTTCAGGTCTGTGAACCACCCAGCTAAGAGTATTGTCTCTGTGCCACTTGTCTGTCTTCTGCAGATGAAAAACCTGAGACAGAAGGTGAAAACTCCATTCACACGCTTTCATTTGCTGACATGGGAGGAAAGCTTTAAAATTCCTATTTAGTTACTGGTATAAGCGGGATATATAATTAGGACTTTGGTGGGAGACAGCTGAGCTAAATAAGAGTACAGGAACTCACATTGTCATGGGACACCATTGAGACCTTATTTGACATACATTTAAAATATTCTTCAAAGAGGTTTCTTTAAAGGAAAAGGGTTTAACAAAATTGCTGCTTTGCTGAGAGGCAGCACAACTGGATCAAATTAAATAAAACCTGAATTTTAAAAGCATCTTGTGATTTGAGATACTGCAGAGAGCCACTTTAAAAGGTATCTGAGACTAAGCATCCATCAACTGAGGAAATCCCTAGCACTAGGGGCTTTAGAAAAATCTACTCTTTCATATTTTAACTATTACTCCATACATCTGGAAATCTAATGTAAACAGGGCCTAAGCAACTTGGCCAAAGTAATTTAGGAAATCAGAACTGCTGACTGCTAGTCCTAGCTCAGGTTTCTAGCCTCATGCCCAGAATGCTAATGTTTAGCTTTATTGGTTTGTTTTTCCATGATTCTCTGCTGTGAGGTGCAGTGGGGGAAGAGTAGAGCAATGATAACTGTTAAGATAACATCTCTGCCCTGTTTCTTAGGAAGGACCTGTTTTCTTGCTGAAGCTTAGGGAGACAAGTATAGATTACATGACAACATATTTCTGTGTGAAAAGTCATTTTTGGCTCTGTCTTACTTTAAAAACCACTGCACATGGGAGGTTAAGGAGGGCGTGAATAACCTCATTTCTTGGTGGAGGAGTGACGCAGATGCAGCAGGTTGGATGGCAGAATGGCTCTGTTATTAGTGATGTGTTGCTGCAACATCTCCATGCCACAGGCACAGGGCAGCACCTCATTCTGTCAGAGCTCTGCAGACACTGAGGGGAGATGCCAGTCACTGACCTGAAGATCAGTCCTTCTCTTGGATTCTGAGAACAGGACAGTTGGATACAGGAAGACAGGGCAGTGCAAGGTGGCAATTATTGGTGAGCAAAATAAGCAGTTCTCATGGTTGCAACCTCCCTGGACGCAAAGGAAATATAGAAAGAGAATTGAAATTTGAAATTGAAAGAGACACAGTGTGGCTTTGTGAATACTTAGGGAAGAGCTGTGTCTGGATGAAATAAACAAGTAAGAAAAAGGGATAGATAACTTTTCAGATAAAACCAGGTTGGGGGTTTTTTTGTTTTTAATTTGGTTACCTCTCAAAGGAGTTGTTTTAGAACCCTCACTGCAAGTCTCGTGGAGTTAATATTAACATTTTCGTTTGGACCAGGTGTGAACTTGGAAGCAAATCTTGTGATTGCCTTCACTTAGTGCATTTCAGTTCACACTGCAGACAGAGCACTGCTCACTGAATCCTTCTTGAGAGAAACTAAATCAGAAATATTTTCCATCTGCCAGTAAGGGGGGTCAGATGTACAGAACCAGACAAAAGAAAATCTAAAATTATTAACACCTCCATAAAATATATTTAGCATGGAGTCAAGGTCCTCAAAAACAATTGTTTTACTCTACAGATCCACTTTTATTCATGGTACTATTTGCTAGTGTTAGACATAAAGTACCTTGTTTCTTTGATATTTTTTGTTGAAAGGAATATAGCTTTTTGGTAGACTTTCAAGTGCTATTTGCATATATTTCTTAATGTTAGTATCTGATCATCTGTAACGCCTCAGTGGCATTTGCTTAGGTAGCATTATATGCTGTTTAGTATTTGCAGTGAAATTGCACCAATTTCAGATCAAAGTTTCTGGATTCACAGTAAGCATCTTGTAAGCTAAAATGATGTACTAAAGGTAAATCTCAAATGCCTTCTCAGCATTTTGGCAGTGGCACATATGGAAACACACAGTTAAAGATACTGAAGGTCAGAAATTATGTCTCAGGGGATTTTGACTTGAAATGTGAGAGTTTTAAAAAATATGTTACAGGTTTTAACAGAACATTTGGAAACACTTTTCCCTCTTTCCCATGTGTGGCCATGGAGTCATTCATCAGTCTCTTCTCTCCACTTACTTGGCTCAGCAGTGGAAATATCTAGGGGCAGTATACTGTTGATCTTATATGTGTTTTATTAAGGCCCAGCATGCTTTCAGATCCCACAGAAGAGTTCAGAAGAGAAATATTCTGGTAACATGTGGAACACAAGAAATTGAAGTGGGCTGAAATGTGGAAACACTCCCAAGTCTCCATACACTTAGAGAAGGGGAAGGGAAGAGTTTACCACAGGTTGTTAAGGGGCAATGTAGCACATTCTCACAATCAGCCACAGGGAAAAGGAGGGCCCCAGGGAAGTGAAACCTGGTTCTTCCCTCAGACTTTTCCTTGGACTGGTACAGCTACCCACAGCCTCTCCTGTAGTGAGGCATTTGTGTCTCTTAAGGCTTAAGTATGTAGGAGATGGTGGTCAGAGAGTGTGGACACAGAAGAATCCCAGTTTCATTTGGACTGAACTGCTACAAGAATTAAGGATAATAAATTTCCCCTCCTTTCAGCACAAATCCCAGGCACATTTATTTAACAAGGCTTTTGTAATACAATACAGATAAGTAGCAACATGGGCATTTAGTAGCAAGGGGGAATAAAAGGTAATGCCAAAACTGACAGCACAAGAACCCACCTCCTAAGAAGGGATAATAGAATACTAAACTCCATGTTACAAAAGTCAGGTAACACTTGTAATTCATTCTTAAGACTCAAAAGTGCCATGAAGACAATAGAGCTATTTTAATATAATAGAATCCTTGAAATACATTGTATTTAAGTAGCATTTTTCTAAGTAACTGATAATGGCATTTATGTGTTGTTCACATAACAATGCAAAATCAGATCTGTGTAAAGACCTGTTCTGAGTGGGGTAAGACAGCATGTAATAATAAGCCATAATGACTGGTTTTTTTCAGACATCACCTTGCCCTTCTTCTTTCTGGGATAACAGCAGCTTAACAAGAAGCCTGAAGAAGTGCCAAAGTAGCTACTGTCTCAGAGGAAAGTGAGAAATCAGCTGCTGCCACTGAAATCTTGCAAATGTTGGGCAACAGAGCAGGTTTGGGAGTTGGTGCCATACAGGAGGTCAAAATTTTATTCAGGATTCTCATTTATTTATGTTTAGAGTGCAGCAGGACCTTGATAATGCCTACTAAGTGATCTTACAGCATAAAACACAGACTACAGTGGGTCTTTGACCCTTTCTGCTAACAGGATCATGTTCAGTTCAGAAATTCTTACTAGCATAGAGATCTTGTATTAAAAGAGGACAAAAACCAAACCTTTTTTAGCATAGGTGTTGCTGCCAAGCAAAGAGAAAAGCAAAATAAGAAACTCCATGAAAATTAATGAATATACTGCATAGCAACTAACATTTGGCTTATTGCATAGAGTAATGCTGAAATAGGAAGATGGTTTACAGCATCCTGCAAACTAATTTTCTCATGGGTAAGTGAGGGCTAGAAGCACCACCTATCTGTGCCATCAGCTGGGTGAAGGCATGTCTAACTAAGTTTTACACCAGCAAGTGCTGTGGAGTTCTGTGCAAGTGGGCTATTGGCTATATTTCTAGACTTTTTTGATGGCAAGAAATATCTGGGTTTGTGTGCATGTGCACATTGCTCTCCACTAAAATTATCATTTTCTCCCCAAAACAAAGCAGATATGGAAAGAACAAGCAAAGGAATGTGAAAAAACCACAACTCTCATAGCTAAAACATTCTGTTTCTTGTGATGTCCTGTTTGTTTGCTGAAGGGTGAACTGTGAGAGAATTTCTGGGCCATTTTGCTCTACACAGCTGTATGATAATAGCATCTGCACTGACCACACCAATTCAGGATATTGATTTGGAAATTACAGAGTTACCGGAGCCAGCTCTTTCTTTGCATAAGCAACCATGCTATATACTCCATCCAAACTTGTCCAATTTCACTTTCAAAACTATTAACTGAGTTTGACTTGCTGTATATATATTGGAGAATTCCATTTGCCCACAATTTCCCAAACCAGAAATTTCTCAAGGAAGTGTTGTGAGAACAGAATGAGAATTTCTGATTCATTCAGCTCAAGACAAGAGCATGTCCCCAGCAAAATATTACATAACTGGAGATACATAATCCTCATAGTTTGTTAGTGCAACAAAAGACAGTACAAGACCATAGGTGAATAGAACATGATTTTAATTTACAATTCCCTAAGTAAGTTGATTTTACCCATTCACACTCTCATGCCCACATACTTACAAGCACTGCAATATGTGCACACCCAATCAGTTTTGCCAGGATCACCTGCATGCCATGGAAGGCAGCAGCAAATAGCTTTCAGGTCCTCACTACATCTCTTGGGTTCCTCTCTATGGGTGACAACAAATGGGTCTGAACAGGTTTTTAAACTCTCTAGGTGTCAACTGTTATTATGGGACAATATTTTCACTGAACAACCTTGTTTATTTTATCCCCCATAAATATTCAATAAGATTGCTCTCTGTTCTGTTTGCTTCTCCATTTCATGTATCTTTATGACTATGGTCTGTCTCAATGCTGAGATAACAGGGAGAGGAATGGCTCTTCCACTGTGCTGCAGCTTTGCTGCTTTGCTCTGCTGTTCTTCCAGTGCTGTTGTGGATTTCCACCCAGACCAATTCCAGTATTTCTGTTATCCAGCTTTATACACTGTAATGGCAAAAAAAGCTTTTCCACCTTTTGCTGTTAAGAAACTTGCAATACATCTGAGCATACTTGGCTGAGTATCTGAGGCTATGGGCCCAGAAAACTTTGAGCAGCATGCCAGATTTGCTCTCAAGTGCATTACCTCAAGGGACATCATTTGAGTGTAACTAATTATCACTCTGCAGTGAAGTCAACTGAACATCTTTTTACATGCCTGGATACCTGCCTTTGACCCCAGGCTACTACTCCTGCTTTCTAACCAGTATTCCTCCTAATATCCCAAAGAAAATGGTGGGTGAGTGTCTCACAGCTTATATAAAAATGCAAAGCTTGTATTAAGAAATTAAACTTTTTATTGTCAAAACTGAAACTCCCCCTCCCCTCAAACCAAGCATTCAAACTCAGTTCTTTCAGCAGGTCACTCAGGGTACAAAAACATTTTAATGATGACTAATGTAAGCCTTGCAAATACATATTTCAAGCTGTTTCTTCTTGCTGCATACATTCAGGGGTACAGATGTGCTGTGTCAGGTCAGCTGCAGAATAAAATGGAGCCTTTCATACATTTTCCCAAGTTCTCCATTTTTAGTGCACGTGAAAAAATTTTGATAAGAACCTTTTAAAATCGATACTTCATTATTTTCTCCTAAGATTAGGCACACTAGGGTTTGACATTTTTCAGTATTATGGGTTATTGACTATTTCAAACTGGCATTCATTGTCTCTGAAAATAAAGAGTATTCAGTTCAAATTGCAATAAATTTTAGTCACAAGACAGGAATTGCCAATATAAGAGATTTACCTCTGAAAGATAACCTGATGGAAAATATTTTTTCATCTGGAATATGGGATTTGTTATCCTGGCTTGAATCAGTCTAGTGGAGCTCTGTCTCAGCAAATGCATCTGGACTATGGAGGACTATGGAGCCAAAGAGAGTAGTTTTTCTTTTATGATTCTTAGAAAGGTTTGGTTTATTTGACTAGATTTATTTAAGTGGCTTGCAAGCAATTAGGAGTCACTAAAATTACACAGCACTTAGAAAATGTTTGTGCAGTAACTAACTTGGTGATCAGCTGCAGAGTTTAACTCTGCATTTATTCCCTTTGGTTTTGCAGAATTGTAGCTTAGGTCTTGGAAACACATTCAGTGAAGAAATAGCTGCAATAATATAAATTGTTATTGACCAACTC
This sequence comes from Ammospiza nelsoni, assembly GCF_027579445.1. Lineage (NCBI taxonomy): Eukaryota > Metazoa > Chordata > Aves > Passeriformes > Passerellidae > Ammospiza > Ammospiza nelsoni. The sequence continues at coordinate 103,062,350 of NC_080634.1, forward strand.
TTTGTTGTTCTCCTGCCAGAGGTGAACACAGCCACATTTTCAATGTCCTCCCTTTTGGAATTAGGAGAGCAAAATGATCCTTTAGCCACTTTACTGTGAAATCTAGTAGTTTAGTAACAGAACCCAAATTACTGTGAGGCAGCTGATCCTGAGCTGCTAGATTTCATATGATATTGGCTTAGAATCACATAAATGTTACTTGTAAGAGATTTGGAAAATGTAACCAGGTCTGGGCAGTGAGGAGAGTAAGGATTGGCAGCCTCTTAAATCACTGCAACTGCTTCTGAAATGAAAAAGCACACAAGCCTTGGAATTCTAATCTTCCATCCCAGTAATTTCTGTACCACAGCTTTCTGCCATCCTTTACAAACCCCTTGGAAATGGTGTAAGGATGTTCAGAATAGAGATGATGCTCACTTACATCAGTTCCAGAAGTATGGCCATTAGTCACTCAGGAGATAATTTACTAAAAAGTTTCTCTTTTCCACCATATGAAAAAGGAGATATTATTTGATTTTTGCCTTGAAATGCAGCTTTCAAAATACTGAATTGGAAATTCTGCATGAAGAATGAAAGGCTAGAAGTTCACTGATTCTAAAATTTAACAGGTGTTATGTTTTTGTCCCTAAATTGTCAGTTGTCCTCAATGAGAGGTAAAAGAATGTGTAAAGTTCTCACTAGAATTTAGTAAATTGTAATTGCTAGCATGCTAGGACTATGAAACATCTTCACAGAAATGCAGCTAGGAGCAAAAAGGGTACCAGACTAAAGAAGCTTGGAGGCTCAGTGAAAAAATGAGGTGCTCTGTTTCCCATACAGCACTGTTTATGCACAGCATAAAAACCACAGAAAACTGAGGAGGAAAACTCTGAAAAGACCAGCAGTTATCATTCACTGTATTTTTAGCATGGGATCATAGCCAGACAGCATCACTCAGCAGCCTCCCATGGTGTTCCTTGCTTCAGCCAGACAATCTGAAAGCCCAAGGAATGACTTTGCACTTGTGCTTGTACCAAGCAAGCTGCAGGAGGCTTTCCATCCTTGCTTAGCACAGTCAGTGGTACTAAGAGCTGTATTTGTCAACAGCTTTGTATTGCTCTCAGCATCATGCCAGTTATCCTTGCTCCTGAGGTTTCTGCTGGCAGCACTGGCCATGCTAATGCTGCTAACAGTACTGCAGCTGAATCACTGAGAACAGAATTCTTCACAGTGCACCAAACTCAGGCTGACTCAAAATAGCAGTGATGCACTGTCATCAAAAAGTACCTGCAAGTAGAAGAGCTCTCATTAAAGCTGGTCAAAACCTTCCCAGTGGGATCAGCTCTGCTTCTTGTATCTAGCTGGGGTAGACAGTAAATTTATCTTTTTAATACAGTAGTTTTGTCAGAAGGCAGCAGCTATTTGCAGTGTTCACAAATACACACAGTTGAGCTTGGAAATGTGAAAAAAACATTACTGGGAGATTTTTAGTGATGCTATACTCAGAGTATTCACCTTTCCTTCACCAGCTGTGAGATCATGGTCAGGTCACAGATCTCATGGCATCTCTTCCCTAAGGCAAAGACAGTGGTATGACCTAAGTAGATGTACTGAAAGTAGCTTGAACTAGCTAAAGAGACAATAGGACATGATACACATAGGTCAGTAAAGGCCCCAAAGCCCATTTAAAAATTCAGGTAAACATTTGGTGTGCTGGCCACCCTGAGATGCTGCAGCATCTTTCTCCAAACCACCTGCCCATAAGTTCACTCTGGAGTGTCTCTGCAGGCTGCAGTCACACACTGATGGCAGTATGGACACATCCTCAGTACTTCTAGTGGTCAAGCTCTCTACATAGGGGTGACTGGAAATCAGAAAGTATTTCTTAACATGGATTTTACATCTCTGCCCAAGGCACTCTACTGACACAAGATTATTCTCAAATATGTGTGGAATAACAGTGCTTCTTTCTGCATTAGTATATTCAACTTTTCTAGTGAGTAATACACTAACATGAACAAACATTCCTAATTCTGTAGTAGTAGTTGTGGACACATGGAATCCCTCTGCAGAACTAGCCTGTAAATTCTCCCTCTTTTTTACTCCAGTCTTGTTTGCAGGTTCCTGGTTAGAAGGGGGTAGTTCACTGTTATTTCTAGAGCAGCTCCCCAAAACATTTTAAATACCTTGATATGGCTTCCTCCACATGTCTCTCTCTTGAGACACTCTGACTGAAGGCCTGTGCCTCTTCTGTTGTTAATTCAGGATCTTCTTTGCTGTAAGCCCTGTCCCAGCTTTTCTGTCTGTGCAATTTATTAAATGCAATGTTTAGTACCTGATTAAGACATTTGCCTGCTCCCTGACACCTGCCAACAGTAACATTTACATGCTGTGTGAGTTTAGGGGCTTGCTTGAAAGCTGAGAAGTTACTGGATCTGAGCAGGCAGGTATTTTGGAGGAGAGCTGCAGGCTCTAGCCTTGCTTCAGACCCCTGCAGCCTTCTCTACCAACAGAGAAAAACTTCATGCTTCCATCCACATCCAGAGCCAGCTTGGCACTCCTGCTCTGCAGCAATTAACCAAAGTGGCATCTCTTGTGATGCTGCCAGTGAGACAGCACAAGGATGCTAAGTGCCTGCAGCTTATTCTCTGCCTCGTGTGTGTGTGGGGGAAGAATGCCAAGGATCTGGCTAGATCCTAACAAAACCATGCTCCAGCAGGTGCTTGCAACCCACAGATAAGGAGCAGAACTACCCCAGGGCACTGGCCCTGCTGAGCCAGCTCTGGGGGGAACTTCAGGCACCTCTCAGGAGCACTTAGGAGGGTGTCCAGCACCGCCTCATGCTAAAAAATGCAAAAAACACCTTGTATGCTGCAGTATGCAATTTGAGCCATATGTGTAAATAGGCATAATCTGCTCTTTTTCACTGGCCACAAGCATTTGTAATCTATAAACCTGCTGATTTTTTTTACTTTGCAGTATTTTCCAGAGTACTGAACTCAGTGATTTTTATATTGAAATTATTTAAACGGTAAAAAATAAACAAAAAGTTAAAAAAATTATACTGACAATAAATTTCACCTTGCTGTCAATCATCATTCTCTGGGGTCTCAAATGGAAACAACATTGCCTTCCTCCCCAGACCCTCTCACTGCCCTTGACAGGAGGCAAATTTTATTTAATGAAGACACCCATACTTCAGTATAAAGGTGTCAAGTGAATTATTCATGAGCTCCTTTGTCTCCAAAGCATTCCGGCTGCTTCATCTCATTGTAAAATTGTAAAAGAAAATTAAAGTTTTTTTTGTGAAAGTGCAGCTGTTGCTTTGAAAAGCATCTGTTTACCAACTATTACTGGGAGGCAGAAACATCCTCAGCTTTTGCTGTTAAGTAGCAGAAGTAAAAGACCAACAGAATTGGGCAAACAGATGACACTGGAGAGAAATGAGCACAACTGATAATATCAGCTCTGTGAGGAAATCAATATTCAGATATTTTAGGTGCTTCATGTTCAGCAATTAATATCTTGAGCAGTATTGAAAAAAAAGGAAGGAGCTGAGCTTTTTTTCCCCCTCTGTATTCCCTTTTCTCTTAACATATGACTGTTCCTTACCGTGAGGAATTTTGTTACAGACCAGCCCTGTCATTAGTGCAGTATGCTGATAGGGATCTTTACTCCTGAGGAAACCAATACAGTCAGCAGGGCCATAGGTAAACACAACAGTCTGCATTTCATCTGATTTCAGAGCTGAGATCCACACGGGCTCATTCAATTACAGAGTAGAATTCCTTACAGCAGCCATGGGCCTTACTCTTGCCTCATTGGCTACATAGTTACTTACATTTGCACAGATGTGTAAAAGTGTTGCAAAAGAAAAGATAATTTTTTTTCCTTGGTAATATATATCTGCATATATCTGTGCCTGTGAATATTTGTACAGAGTAAGGCACATCTACCACATTGCAGATAATCTGGTAAATGCCATCACTATTTAGCAAGTATGGGAGAAAATTAAGTAACTTATTTTACCTTTTACTTTTCAGCCTCTGTGCCCATAAAAGGCTAAAAATAACATTGTGTAGGCTTCTTGCTTGTGGTATTTCCTAATTATGGGCCACTTTATTTCTTAAACTCAAATTTTTTTTTGGTAAGATGTTTTATCTAGAACAGTCCTAATACAATGACATCTATCATCAGATATAATTTTCAGTTATCATACCAAAGTAACATTTAAAAATGTGATCATAATCTTAAAGGTTTGAACATAAAGATAAGAAAATATATATTCATTTAAAAATTACTCTCTTCAGTGTGGAAGTAGATTTCAATTACTCTTAATTAATTTTGGTTCTGCTGAGATTGGTATCTGGTTTAATATAGCTGCCTTGCCAAGTGTATGCTACTTTCTTCCTCCTGAGCATGAAGATTTTTCTCAGTGTTCATTTAGCAGATAATATAGGGTTTGGCTAACAGCTGCTGTAGCAGCTACAATGCTTTCTCTCCAGGTAGCATGGAAAGCTGAATTTCACAGATGATCCAGAGAAGCTACAAGCAAGTGCTTTTGGAATTTGAGCAATACACATCTAGCCAGGAGAGAAGAAAGGCAAGAGGGATCAGCAAGCTGATTCTTTGCCATCAGTAACCACTGAACTGCAGAAAGCAAGAAAAAAAAAAAAACCACTGGAAGTTCTACTAAGGAATTAGAAAATATTTCAATAATGGTATGAGATTACCATGCACTGGCTTGAGTGACTGCTGCAAATAAAACGTAATGCTGACATCATCAAGCCTTCAGAAGAGAAGAACTTTTTAACTAAAAAAGTTGGTTGGTTTGGCTTGATTTTTTTTTTTTTTACATCAGGAATGCTGATAATTAGATTACTTCCATTTTCATATCTCTGAAACGTTTTCTCATGATAATTGGATTTTTCTGAATCTATAGGATCAAAGATTACTAGAGCTGACATAAAAAAAATCCAGAAAGGAGAATCTGTCCTTCTTGCAGACTTCAGCATCTATAATATTTGTCACAGGGTTTTGATTTGTAACTACTGCAAGCAGCAGACTCTCTGAACATCTGTTCACTGAATGTCCCAGAAGGACTGGTTTTCTATTGCGAATTTCAAGCATCTCTGATATTACCCTGCAATACCATAATCTTTTCTCTCCTTGCTGAAATGCTTTAAATGTGGATATTTTAGAAGAAATATACTTGTCTGAAAGCTGATAATTGCCTATATGTTTTTTTAATTCCTACACATTTTTTAAATATTGAAGGGTTTGCAGAACTCTGCTTAGCTATTCCTTTTAGCTTTCCATTTTGTTTGTATTTAATTTTCTTTCCATGGCATTTCTTTTAACTGGAAAAGTTGTTTGACTTTTTAGATGATGACTTTAATTTATGTGCCTGCTCAGGATGCACTGTCCCATGAAAGCCTCGATGACAATTCACTAAAATAGAAAATCCTACTGAGGTCAGGCCTCATCTGGCATGGTCATTTATTACAAATCTATTGCAGTGATATCTATCTTACAGTAAATTTTTAGGCCATTAACCAGCACATGCTTAATTTAGCAGCTGTGTCCAGTCCTGTGCAAATTCAGTATTCTTTCACGGATTTTAGAGGTAAGCATGTACAAAAAAGATCTTGCTCTCAGGGTACAGGATTACCTGACTGTGTTTAGACACCAAGAGTTAGCACCAGAAACACTCAGTTATGCTACAAAGCACAGTAAAATTTCCCTCCCCTTCAATTCCCCCCATCCCATATTCTGTTTTGACTGTAAATATTCATACTTTATGAAATTATTCATATTGGTTTATTCCAATATTGCTAGTTAATAAGTATAATACTGACAGTGTAAATATAACATTGACAGCTACTCTTTTCTAGAAATAAGTAGACTCTTCTCTAACTATATAAGAACATACATTTAATAAAACTGTATTTTATTTACCTTGAAAGACAAAAAAAACCCAAACAAACAAACAAAAAAAACCCCACAAAAAAGCCTCAAAACCAAAACTTAGCAAAAACCCCCCGCAACTCTCCCACCAAAATACCAACCAATCAAAAAACCAAACCCCCAAAACCCAAAACCCAAAAAACTCAAATTAGGATATCTGAACAATTCTTACTCCCTCAAATTAACTACATGGCATGTTCATTAAATTATAACCAACACATGAGAAATATTCCTCCCTTTAAATATACACAGAGAAGGCAAGTCTTGCCAAATGTTTATTCTTTAAACTAAGTGCAAAGTACAACAGTGTTCGGAAATACAACTGTTCAAAAATGCTTGTCTGCTTGCTAGTACGTATTCACTACAAACCCAGGGATTCCAGGAGCAAGGGCTTTGCTTTTGAGCCATCCTAGTTTGAAATGCTTCACCTGTGGCTTCAGCAGATCCCTTTGAGGTTTCTGCAAGGCTACAAGACATGGACATTTTTAATAGCCTGATAAAGCAAAACCACCAGGCATCTGTGGAAGTTTTCATGTAGAATGGCAATCTTTTGTAAAACCTTTTGTCTCTTGCTGTGCTTTTTCAGGACAGAACTAATCCTGAATTTCACTGCACTGTTCCTGCACCTGAACAGAAGGGATTGAAATATTAGTTATGGGCAGAATTGGAATGGTATTGTAGGAAATATTTGTAAACATCTAACTGACCAAGCACGAGAGGGTAGCTACACATCCTGTGGCCCAATTCCAATTGTTTTTCTAATATTAGGGCCAGGAGCAGTTGATGTACCACACCCAGAGTAGTAAACAGGAAAGGCTGCATCTATTGCTTTGTCCTGCAGCACTTCATGACAAAGGGAGACACAGGATATGTCCAGGAGAATCCATGCATGCAAATCTGAGCTCTTCAGTGCCAATGCTCAGACAGGAGGCAGCAGGAGGCAGGTTGAACCAGTGAATAGAGCTTAAACTCTGCCTATGCAGAGATATCTTTTTTTTTTTTTTTTTTTTTTTTTATATATATTTGATCCCCTTCACCCTCTCAGAACATCTCAATGCCCAATAATCTCACAAGAGATTGCCTATATCTCACAGGAGATTGCCTGTACCTCACAAGACTGCAATATGATTGGAGAATGTTTCCTTTTACTACTACTGAGATACACTCCTCAGTCACAAGACTAATTTCTCTTTCTTGCACACACCTTTCGTTACCATGATGAGATTCAATATCTCATCTCTGTACTGAATAATAATATGTCAGCTGTCAACTGCCTGGAATTTTTACACTGAAAAAATGATGTGTGACAAAGCAAATAGTACTCTAACAATATTTAGTCTTTGCCAATCAAATACTGGCAGTATGAACACATGTACCGAAAAATATATGATTTTTATAATAGCTGACATGATATTGGCTCAATAGCACAAAAAGTGTATATGCACAGACTAGCCTTTATTTCAGGCCTGATTCTATTCCTATTTTAAATTGTGGCTTTAGATGCCTCAATATCAAATCTATGAAAGACTTTATATATATTGCAAAGAATAGAAGACATTTCTTTTCTCACATTGCTGGAAATTAAGAATACCTTCAGTGAAGTTGGTCCAGAGCTAAGAAGCAAGCTGGCAGTACCCTGTGAAGAGTGGGTCAGCCACCCTTACTCCTTCCTGGAGTCTGTGAGCAGGAGACACAGTTTGAAGAGGGATTTGGGGAGACCATCATGCTTTATTCTGCCAGTGAATCCCAGGGGAAAGCTGTTCCTGTGACCCTGCCATAAACCATTTGTGTTCTCTCTTCATTGTGGCCCAGGCCAAGCTGTGTAACCCATGTGGGACCTCTTGTGTTCAACTCTGCAGCGCAGCCTTCCACATGGGAGAGAGGCACTGAGTTCCTGTGTGCTACCTTCCCCTGCTGGCTGGCTGCTGACCATGACCGGGCGGGTGGTGTTTGGGCTGGCAGTGACACTGAGCTATGCTCTGTGCTATTTTTCCTTTGTAACTCCCAGGCCTCAGGGGCTCTGACTGTCCCTGCTATGGGAGGGCTTTACTAGAAAACAAGATCTTCTCCTGTGCTGCTGAGAAAAAAAGCCTGATCCAAACTAGCACCACTCAGGTCTCTCAGGTTTCTTATCTTTGAAAACAATATCCCAAGTATCTGTTGTGAACTTAGAGGGGAGGGAGAAGGGAAAGGAAGTTCCTACATGACGGTGTCAGAGTGGTTCTGCAGCTGGGCTGTGGCTGGCACGTCTCAGAGCTGTTCCACCATCCCATCCATGCCCCTGAGCCCTGCCCACTGCCCTGCACCAGGCACAGCTGCCCAGCTCCCACAAACCCCACTTGTGAGTGCTTCTGAGGAGGAGTGAGGCCGGGCCACGGTGCTGTGGGTGAGGGAGATGCAGCTCTGGCTGCTAGGGAACATGAGCCACTGCGGCTTTCTCCATCTTGGCACGTGGGATCTGGGAGCTGGAGCTGCTATCACATTGCAGCACTGGCTGCTGTCACCGTGCCTTTGGCGTGAAGGGCCATGCAGTGACAGTGCAGCCCTTCCCAGGCTGATGCTGAATGAAAAGCTTTGCCATGTGCAGGTTACAAGCTCTGCAGCACAGTGCACACTCCTGCTGAAAGGGCCTCCCTGGATACTTTCTGCAGCTGCAACGCGTCTGTTGTAGCTGGTTTTGGTCTGGCAAAATTAGTCATAAATAGAATTTATTGTTGGTTTATCTCCACTGTCTGTACTAACAGCAGAAGCCAGGGTGAATTGCAGCTGATTTGTTTGTGGTTTATATTGAGTTCATGAATTAACCGAAGGACAAGGTGGACCACTTGCTATGCTAAAATGTAACCAGGAAAATGGCATAAGGGCATATATTATTTGCCCAAAAGGGAACATATTTAGGTCAAAACTACATAGGAAACTTGAGACTGCAGTAGCAGCACTGAAAACCCTTTAGGGTCAATAGGTGATTTGACAACGGAACAATTACTAGAGTTTGTTTCCAAGTCTGAAGGTGAAATTTGGGTAGCTGTAGGACACACAGATGAGTAAATGTACAGTGACTTTTTTTTTTTACTTGCTATTTCTTCAAATGGAAAATATGCATTTTGCTTTGCATTAATGGCTTCATGGCTTCATTGCATTGATTAATGACATTGCATTGATTAATGTCTCTGTTCATTTCTGTGATTATTTTTCACTTAGGAGTGTGGTTACCAGTAACAGGTAGTTAAAAGAAACAAGCAATGGTACATGAGCTGCCACACAAAGCACTAAGAGATTTTCTTTAATTATCACCTGTGTTCTTATAATAGCCCCTTCTGCCTAACATGTGTTGCTCTCCTTGTCCATGAAAATAGAGTTAACTTTCAGAATATATTGCAAGCTGTACGGGAGAAGACATTAATAAGTTATTTTACTTTATTTATTTACTTTTTTTTTCTTTTTTTTTTCTTTTTTTTTTTTTTTTTTCTGCATGGGACTTCTGGGATTACATAGACTTTCCCCTGGCAGCATTTCTTGGTTCAGGCATTCAAGTGTCTGATGATAGGACCTTTGGGGATGATCTCCCTGCAAAGTAAGGTTTGGTGTGTTCTTGGTTAAACCTGGTGTTTGAATCGTGGCTGAAGGCTTTGTGAATTTCCTAAGCTGAAGGACAAATGATAGAGGAACAACATGTTTTAGTGCTTGGTTTGTTGAGTGACCTTTTGCTTCTGCAGAATACAAAAGTAAGTGGATATTTCAAAACTTAAACTAAACTAAAAACAAACATGCACCTTAATTGTTTTTCAATTTCACATGAAGCCATTATTTTAAAAGAAGTAAAATGGAGGCACTGTGGTGGAAATCAATGGAAATATGGCTGTGCTTTCCTGAAAAGCACTGTACTTTTTTTTCCTTGCTCTTACAAAGATGTGTGCATGGGCTTTGCCTTCTGCAACTAAAGCTCATACTATATGCATTAATCTTCATAAAAGGACTTTATAAAAAGACTCTCTAAACACAACTAGTTGTAATATCATTTTAAGCTACAAAACTTTCCTGGAACCAAGAAACTTTACAACCAGTAAATCAAAACAATTCAAGTATTTATTGTTTGCTAGAAAAAATTATGTCAGTTATGTAAACTGGATTGAAATTTGACTTATGAAAGTATGGCTTAGATCTGTGTGTGGTCCTCCTCCCCTCCTTCCCTCCTCTCCTCCCAGCTAATTAATATATGGATATTTATAAAATATTTTGTGACACAAACCCTAATTCTCCATTATGTACTCAGTTGCTTACACAAAACAAACAACCTGCCAGGAATTGCATCTTCCACAATGTGAAAATTATGATGCTATCTAATTTTTGAAAACAGTGAATTGGTCAGAGTAGAAAACAGTTACTATTTCTTAGTCTTTTTCATGCATTAAAGGTGTTAACAAGCTGGAGAATAGGGAATCAAATTGTACAGTTCATTAAGCATTTCTCCTGTTTTTCTTAGAAACAGGATCTCTTCATGTAAGCAACAATACAAAGAAGAATATGAGCATTTGCATGCTGAATCTATACACTAAACAGCAGGCCTGTCAAGTATATTCCAAGCATGTCTGATACCAAGGTCAGGAAACATGCCCCACCAGTTGCTTGCCATCAAAGTCTTCTTTGATTTTGCAAATAAAGTAAATAAAAAGAATTGTTATGAGGAATAGTGGGTGAGATTCACTTGAGCTGGTTTGGGAAACGCTAAATCACAGTTTTCCAGCCAACCATTTGCATGAGTTTCCAAAGCTTTACTTGGCGACATATGGAGTGTTTCCATTGTCAGCTGGAATGCAGATCTCGTGCCTTTTGGGCCAGGACAAGTCTGACATGATCTCAATCCTAAGACTTGTGAAATAACATATTAATTTGAGTGACTAGTGTTTGGTTATACTGCTCACATAAAAATTCCCAGAATCTCCTAAATACTAAAATATTGAGAGAATTATTTAATGGAGGTTGTGTTTTATGTCATGGCAATTTATACCAATTTATATCCTGAACAAAAATATACCTATCATCCATATTACTGTTATTTCCATTAGCACATTCTTGGAAGTAGTATTTGTTTAGGTTGGATTTTTTTTACTGCAACCTCTGTCTCCCTCCCACATGTGATAACAGAATTGTCTGCAGGACTGCTGCTGGCTGACTTCAGAGTAAGTAATTGCATTACTAGTTGGGTGGGGAGGGAGGGAAGGAGGACCACACACAGATCTAAGCCATAGTTTGATAAATCAGATTTCAATTCAGTTTATATTACTATTTTTTCCAGCAAAAAAGAAATACTTGGATTGTTTGGAGTCTGATACTGACATGCAGCATTTCTTAGTTGTAGGGAAGCTTTGTAACCTGTAGTGATGTCACAATTTCCATGTAAACAGGAAGGCTGAGTATCTCTTCCTATGATATTTGTATGGCTTTTGTTATCATTAAGTGCCTCTTAGTCTGAACTAACGTACCCTCACAAGAACTTTAAGGCACACAAAGGCCACAAATGTCATTGCACAGGGCTCACTGGACTGTACAGAAAGTGGCTCTGGCACATGGGGTGGGTTGGAACTCCCCATAAGCAGTGGGTGCAGTGAGTAAATCGGTGTGGTTGGCACTGCTGAGTGCAGGACACCTGCAGGGAGCAGGCAGACACCTGAGCACCCATCCCCTGTATTCCCCAAAGGAGAACAGGGGTGGTCAGCTCACACCAGGGGCACCTCTCGGCTCACACACACCTTGCATGGTGTGTGTGTGCATGGAGCTCCCTGCCTCCCCCCTCAGCTTAGGGTGGTTCACCTCTTTCGTGTCCTGGACACAACATGTTGGGGATAACAACACTGGGGCAGGCTGGTTGTGAACACAGCCACTGTGTAACTTCTGATGAGAGTGGGCTGTGTGAAGAGAGGAATGCAAGTTTTAAAGGTCAAGGAAGAAGAGAAAAATGTCCAAAGGAGAAAAAAAAAAAAGCAGCTGTGTGTGTTGGCAGTAAGAGGTGTGGTTGGTGAAACAGACTATTGTGTTCTGGACAGTGTGTGTTTCCAAAATCCTCCTGCCAGGTTCCACCTTAGAAAAACTTTGAAGAATTGGCTAATACATCAACCAAGATCAAATGGTGTCTGCTGGAGTGTTGGCAAAGGGTGTGCTCGTTGTGATGAGACATCACAAGTATTGAGCTGGTCAGTTACAAAGGAGCATTTTCAGGCACAGAAAATTGCACAATTAGTACAAACTATTGACAGTGTTTTCTTTTGCTTCTCAGGATAACATCTCTCCTGTTCAAGTTCACGTGGAAGCCAGCTGTTCTTCCATAAGCTGGGTTGAAAGATATTTTATCATGAGTCATACAGTTAAATATGGCAATAGCTAGGTATGGTCCTACATCCTCTCCGCATGGCTGGCACCATTTCCTCAAAGCAGCACCTTGTACCTGGCTAGAGATACAGGAAAAGGCCAGTGACATCTCAGGACTCTCCAGGTGATGTTTCTTGCAGTCAGGGGGTCATTCACTCTCTGCTCTGCAGAGCCTTCTCAAGAGGACTTGCTTTTTTTTTTTTTTTTGTGCTACTACAGATATTTGCCACTTTAAGTTGGGCTACAAGATTCAATTGCTGAAATAATCTTGCCCTCCTGCATAACAATATGTTTTAAAATGAGAAAATACCATGACAATCTCTGTCCCTAAAAGAAAAAAGATTTCTCCATAAAACTCTATCCTTAAACACATGTATCAATTATTCACCTGCTAATAGCTGTATCTAACAACCCATTCAGCTTTCCACACGTCGAGAAGGCAGGAACAGATCTTCAGTTTGGATTAGAGGAATTAAGAGTTTGCATGTTTTGTGCAAGTGAGAAGGAGGCACACATATGTGGTGTGAAGACGATAGAAGTAGCTTAAAAAAGATTTTAAAAAGAAGTAACAATGTTTGGTTTACAAGAACAGAAGTGATGAGCTAGTAATTTTATTTTTGACTTTACAGATCATAAATTGAACTATTTTTTAGTAAAATTGTTCTGTAAGATAATTAAATTTTGATTTTTTTTTCTGAATTAATAGTAAAGAAGCATATAAAAATTAAGCCACATTGACTTCCCAAATGTTTTGCATTCAGGAACACAGGTAACAATGTTGGCCTGACATTGCTAATGGTACAGGATGGAAACAAACAAGAGGTAGTCTGATTTCTCCTGGACCAGGCCACGTCGATGCACCAAAGCTGCTGTGAAAAGAATTTGTTGACTCCTCTGTGGGTCACAGATATTTACAAGGATCAGTCAGAGATATTTATAAGGATCACCTTGTAAATATCTGTGATTAGCTTATGCCTTGAAATTCCCTAAAGAACTGCTGGGAAGAAAGGCTGCAAAAACCAGTATGAGATACACAACCAACCTCCTGGCTGAGGAACAATCTCCCCAGCCCTCCCACCTCGCTGGTGACCTGCCTGACTTTTGAGGTGTTGCTCGACTTGTAAACGGAACATTTACAGTGCCACTGCTGACAAAGGAGTAATAAGGAGGAATCTCGTCTCCATGAACAAGGGGCTCTTTGCCCTTCACGTTAAAGCAAAAACTAGAGAGGGAACACGTTGAGATGCTTCTCTCTCGAACCGTCGTGGCTAATCGATTAGGACTCACTGCAGGGTATCGAATGATGCCATTTCTTTTCTGTGCTACCCACGAGGCACGTTCAGCAGCAGGTGGAACTTTGAGAACGCTCCTGGTGAGGGATGCCCCGTGTCTGGCAGCGCCCAAGGCCACGCTGGATGGGGCAGCCTGGTCCAGCGGGAGGTGTCCCTGCCCACGGCAGGGAGGTGGGAACGAGACGTTCTTTGAGGTCCTTTCCACTGCAAGCCATTCCGTGATTGTGCGATCTGGGGCGAAGCCCGTGCGCTGCTGAGCGCCGTGAGGGCGGTCCCGCAGCGGGGCAGGAGCGGGAGGCCCGGAGCGCAGGCGGCAGCCGGAGGGGCCGCGGGAGGGCAGAGGCGGGGCCGGCCGGGGCACTGCGGAGCCGGCGCGGCGCTCACCGGGCGGGGACTGCACCTTCGCCGCCGCAGCGCGGCGCCGCCCCCGGCCCCGCCACACCTCCCGCCCCGCCGCCCGTCCCCCCGGCCGTCCCCCCGGCCGTCCCCCCGCTCGTCCCCCCGCTCCCCGGCGGCGCGGCACCCGCTGCCCGCCCGAGCGGCTCTGCCTGCGCCGCCCCGCCATGGAGCAGGGGCCGGCGGGGGGCTCCGGCCCCGCTGCCGCCGCCGCTGCCGCCGCCGGCACCGGGGGTCTGCTGCTGCCCCTGAGCGAGACCGAGCAGCAGCGCTACTCCGAGCTCTTCTCGCGGTGCTGCCCGCCCCCAGAGGCGGCCGCCGGGGGGAGCAGCGTGGGCGAGCTGTTCCGGGCCTCGCAGCTGCCCCCGGACACGCTGCACCAGGTGGGTCCGGGGCTCTCCGGTCCGGCTCCCCCCGGAGCTGCGGGGCGCGGGCGGTTCGGAAGGTGCGGGACGGGACCGGCTCCCGCAGCCCTTCGGGAGAGGGGCTGGCGCTGCCTCCGCCGGCAAGCTGGGGGCTGCGGGCGCCCTGTCGGCGGCGGGGCAGAGCGGAGCGGGGCCGGTCCGGTCCGTGCGGCGGTGCTGGGCTTGCTCCGTGCCCGCTTGCCTCCTCCCGACAGGCGCTGGCAGTGCCGGGGCAGCGCTCCGCGGCTCCGAGGGGTTCTGAGGGCCGGCCGTGCCCCTCGGTGCCGCCCTGTGCCGGGCTGCGCTCCCGCGGGCTCTCCCTGTCAGGTCGGTGGTGCCGTCGCCTTTCTCAAAAAGACCCCGAAAGTCATAAAAGCAGTTGTATGAAAGGACGTGCCGTGTGCTAAATTCCTGATTTACCACTGAAGGCTCTTTCCTAAATGTTGTTTCAGCGGATAAAAAGTCCGCGGGTAAAATGATGTTGCGGTGTTTTCTGTCAGTTCTTGAGCGCGAATAGAGGGTGCGAAGTGCGGGGCTCTCCCTGGTAAGAGCAGCAGAGCCCCAAAGTGTCCCCAACAGGGGCTATGGGGCAGAGCTATTGGAATTATTCCTGACTTCATACCGCAACACAGAGCCCTCCTGCCTTTGGAGGGAAAGCTTGTCCGGGGTGGCAGAAAGCTTGTGCCAGCCAGTTTCCAGGAACAGGGAGGAACCGGACTTGGGTCCTCTCCACCTGCGGATTTGTAATTTAACTAACACACTGTAGTTACCTCATACTTCCTGAACAGAGATAGGAGATTACTGATTGTTTATTTATTTATTAATTTAACTTTTATTTCCAGGAATTTAGTTCTTCAGTAGCTTTTACTGATCAAGCAGGAAAAAGTTACAATGAAATAGAAATCAGGTACCTAGGCACTGCCCAAAGGTACTGAGCTCTGCTGCTGTCCTGGTAGCTGGCAGCTCATCTCAAAATGGGTTATATAAATTCGTATTGCACAGGGGATTCTGAATGAAAATTGTGGTGTTTCAAGGATATTTTTCTTCCTATTTGTGCTCTTTACCAGTTCAGTTAAACAAAAATCTTACCAAGCACTATATTACTGCCTTATATTGAGCCACAGTGTGACCTTGGTCTTGCAGGTGAAGGGAGTAGTGAAAGTAGAGATTTCGCACAGATCCAGCACCAGGAGTGTTCTTCCTCTTTCCTCTTTTTGCAAAGAGGAAGAACAGGACATTTAATTTCAAATAAAAAGGCTTATCTAAATAGCCACTTAATTTTTCAAAGTATGGAAAAAACCTCATATTTTAGCTATGTAGTTTCTTACCCTATCATTTAAGTGAAATTTATAATTTTGTTATTATCATAGTTTGTTTTCAGGGTTGCTTTGATACTAATGTGCAATTTAAGCCTGGAAAAGGGTCAGGTATTGATTTTGGTTTTGTTTTGGGGATTTTGTTTTTGGATTTGTTGGTTGGTTGGTTTTGACATTCAAGGATTTTTTTAAACTATTATTTCCAGGTATATTTATGCTGTGGTGAGAACATTACTGGCAAAGAAGCCTGTAATTGGCTTCAGGAATATTCAGATAATAAGTCCTGCGGGATCTGGGTCTGTTTTTCTTTTTCCTTCCTTCCCTCCCCCTCATGTTTATAGGGCACTAATCACAGTGGCATTCTGCTCTACTGCTGGTGTGCCTGTCCTCAGAACCCACCCCTGTCAGGTATTCTTACATTTACTGAGACTCCAGGAAAAATGAATTAATGGAATGAGTTAAAAAGAATAAATTGCAAATGGGGATATTTTAATAGGGAAAATCCCACAATGTTATTTGAGATATTTTTCTGATGTTTCCCCTTACTAGATTCCAAAAATGCAATTGAGTATTTTCCCATTAAAAAATCCTACTGTTCTATCAGTTAGGGGAGCAATACACAGAGATTCCTGGTATTAATTTTCTGCTAGTACAGGGAACACCTATTTTAGGCCAAGACAGCTCATTTGGGTTAAGATAAAATGCTTTCTTTGAAATAATTTTTGAGTATGAACATTTTTTGGTCTTTTTTAATGCTTTTTAAAATCCCCATCTGTCACTTTTACTGCTTTGTATACAGGCAGCATCCCTACTGACCGACTGAGAAATGGTCATGCTGAGTTTATTCATGTCAGAAATGGGGAGATTTGGTTTGGAAACCAATTCTGGATTTCTACTAAGCAGAGCCAGCACAGTCCAGAAGGTACTTAACACAATTCTCTGGCCTTGCATGGGTATAGCAAGAGACAGTTATGGATGGTTTTGTAAGCAATGTGCAATTTGCAGCTTTTTATTCTCAAAGCATTCATTGAGGAGTGGTTTTCCAAATCAGGATGCTTCCAGAAGAGACATTTAGTGCTGTGGCAGTCTCAAACCTGAGCTGTTGTCTTCAGTTGTACTTGTGGGATAAATAAGTGGGATAAATCTTTGAGAAGGAAGGAGCTTTTCCTTATACTCTTTGATTGAGGTTTATTACTCATCAGGATGATGCTCACAAGCATCACAGGAAATCTGCCTCCACTTCCTTACCTGTAATGGCAGGGTTTGCTGTTAAGACAAAAATCAGTGGGTGCATCCTGGCTGGCGTAGTGCTCTTTGGGATGTCAGTTCCTAGGGGAAAAGCAGTGGTGGGTGCTCTCAGACAGCAAACAGACAAGGCTCTGGTTTGCTTTAAAGGTTAGTTGGTTAATGCAAGAAGTTACATGTATGAAATAGGCTAGGTAACAGAGAGCAGGTAGGGAATGCCAGAGCATGTGGCAGAAGAGGAAATGCTGGAATAGATGGAAAAAATCCAAGAGCAGCCGGGTCAGTCGGAGCAGATGGCGTGCACCCGAGAGTGCTGGGTCTTGCTAAGAATGAAGTGATTGAACACAGATTCATTACACCCAGGCTCATTAAAGGCAGCAATTCTGCTGGGCAGTAGGGCTCAGCTGAGCTTGTACTGATTTTGCTTTACTTACAGACAGGATCGAACAATGAACTCAGCAAGTTATTTCAGTTCTGGAAAAAAGGTTGCAGTTAGCACTAAAATTAAAAATGTCAGACACTTCATAGGACAGAGAAGGGCATGACAGGGACAGAACAGCGTGGTATAATCATACCTCCCCAGTGTACTGGAAGTCTTTGGCTAGACATATTGTTTGGTTAAAGGCAGAGCTATTAAGATTGCATTTAGACTTGAACAAAACCTATGGCAGATCTTTTACCAGGGGCATTTAAAGTAACTCTGCAAAATGTTTGCAATTATTTGCCTGAAAGGTCTGTCCTGGGTTGTTTTTATATTTTACAATATTTATGTTGAAGGAGAGGGAGCAGACTGGTCACGCACCAGGCACTTATGTAGACTGTCAGAATGAGAAGAAATTCAACAGCATCTGCTGGATTTATATGAATGCAAATGTGTTGATTAGGTTGAAAATGGTGTTCCCTATGGTTTAGGCTCCTAACAAAGGAGAAAAGAACTGAATTTCTACAAAGAAAAAAAAATTGAAAAAAGTAAATGTTTTGAACACATTGGGCCCACAAAAAATCAATGATCCTGCATCATGCTTTGTTACGTAGATCAGTATCAGTAACCCTTCTAATGAGGGGAAACAGCAGGCAGAGGTGTGGGAGGAAG
Organism: Ammospiza nelsoni; assembly: GCF_027579445.1. Lineage (NCBI taxonomy): Eukaryota > Metazoa > Chordata > Aves > Passeriformes > Passerellidae > Ammospiza > Ammospiza nelsoni. Next base: position 103,080,408 of record NC_080634.1, read on the forward strand.
CACTGTTGGTCATCAGTGGATTACTAAAGCAGGTCTGTGTGGCCATGTGGGCAAACTCTCTGGGGGTTTAGGTCTATTCCTTGTTAGATCTGTTGGATTATGCTCCCCGAGTGCACTGGATGTCAGTACCCCACACTGACAGCTGTGCCAGGTGCTGACAGCATGTGGTTTGCCCAGTCTCATTGGGGGCAGCTGATTTGTGACCCTGTTTTGAAGCTGGCCACCAGCAAGTACATTCAGCCTCGGCTGCTTGAGTCTGGGGCCCCAAGTGTGCCTGTGGTGGCTGCCAACTAACAGGGGGCTGATGTCTGCAGGCATCTCAGATAAAATAATGCTTTACAGAGTCACTGCCCTCTGATCAGCAAAGGCAAGGTACCTTGTGCTAGTTTTACTGTCTGTTGACATTACTATTGTCTCTGAATATTTTGTCTTAAGAAATTGAGGAGCAGAATTGGACTCAATATTTACACTAAAATGCATATTTCTTTTCATTAGTTTCCAACTTACTAATTCTCGCTTGGTTGTCTGACAGTATCTTTAATTCTCACTTTTATAAACCCTAATCTTATTGGTGGACTTGGCACTATCAGTACAGAGATCCAATTTTCTTAAGAAAACGCATTCTTTCCTCTGCAAACGAACACACTGTGTTATTTTGAGCTCCAAGGATGACAAGTACTAATTGTGTGATGCTGGAGCTGTACAGGCACTGCATTTTTTAGCTGGGACTCTCCTTCCAGCTCTGTGAATAGGGAGCACAGACAAACGGTCGTGCTTGTCTTCCACAGACTTCGTGAGTTAACTTGTGTTTATTGTGCCTTGTCTCTATAGCTACAAATCTACACTTTAACTGTATTATGTTCAAAAAGCAGAAGTGTGAATAGGCTAAAAAAAAAGTGGTTAAGTTGATATTTCTTTGGAAAAATGCCAGGAGGGATTGGCTTTCTGAAATTTTTCTTCATTCCCCAAGTATAAGTTATTACCTGCATGATAGCTGGGGTGGAACTAACAGTCTGCTTCGAACAGGCAGAAAGGAAAAAGAGCTGTGGCAGCTACAATGTGAGCTGTTTGAGTGAGGAAAGTCTGGACTCAGTGTTACTTTACAAAAATCAAGTTCCCTCTGCTGCAGCTGTGGCATTATGTTTGTGCTGGCTGTGTGATTTTGCTGAGTGAACAGTTGATCCATAAAAAAGTGGTGTTAGAGAGAAGTTGCATCCTACTGACGTCTTTGGGTCAGGAAAAAGCCTGGTACATCACCATGTAAGCACTGCAGCAAGAGGAGGAAAGGGAAACTGACATTTCAGCGTCAGTGTTTCTGACCACAATCTCCTGAGTTGTCATTGCCTTTCTAGAATCACAAGCAAACCTGTGTTTATGTAAGTAGGGAAATAAAAACCCAGATGTAAAAGCTGCAGCGGTGTTGTTAATGAGAAAATTTCTAACTAGTAACAAACTAAAGGGTAAAACTTAACCTGGAGCTATCTTGCTGATGTGTTCCATAAAAAAATATAAAATGATGATCTTAATACATCTTGAAACTATTTTTTATGATGTAAACTATCACTTCATAGTTGCTGCTTACACAAGATTAGTAGTTTTGAGTGCCTCAGTGTTGACATACACAGTACATGATTTGTAGAAGCCATTCCTTCCAAGTGTGTTTCAGATCACACTGTAAAACAGACTCTTGGACCTGCTTGTCACAGACGTCCAGTGGGATGGTCAGGGCCTGCAGCCTTCAGTAATTAACACTCATAACAGCCAAGTGTCAATTAATTATTGAATATGCCAAGAAAATAATGCTTTGCTGTCCAGTGACTTCAAATAACACAAAAGGGGTGAGGGAAGAAGATCCACTGGGGTGAAAAAGAGTTAACTGTTTTCATGAGAGGTTGCTGCAGTATGAGGTGGGGACAATGAAGAATGGTTTTCATTTTTATATTTCAGTAAGTGGTTTTGTCATGGTACTTACATAGGTGCAGTGGGGTTCACCAAAGAGTTGAGTATAACCTCTTCTAGTCTTGTGTATATCTACAGCACTCTGCTGTCAGTACTGTGATGTTTATACACAGATTGATGGTGTTGCCACAGTCTGTTTTGCAAAGGAGATGTTGAACACAATTCACTTCAGTGGCTGAATTTGGCTCAACAACCCCTGTGAAAGAGGGATAGTATAAAGTCTGAAAATATGAATTTAGCTGAGCTGAAAAATGAATTTACAGAGATGGAACAAACATTTCTTAAGCAAGGAATCAGGATAAATGACCTATTTAAATTTAAAATACTATGATATGAGAAATACATCTGATATAATATTTGTAAAGCAAGATCCTTTGATGTATTAACATCTAAACATACCAACAGTATGGTAAAATAAAACTTTAATGAGCCATATGTGCTAGTTCAACTTTTGAGACAGTCAAACAGTTTAACAGCTGAGTTAGTGGATAATTAACTAGAAAAGGTTAATTCTTTTCTCTTCCTGAACAGAGGGAATATTTTCTTTATCCATTGTATTCAGCAGCATTATTGGGTGACACTACATAAAACTGAGAACTCTGTAGGGAATAACTTATTTTTGTTTATAATTTTTTTAAATTTCACTTTTATTTTCTATTCCTGCCTTTTAGATAGGATGACGAGGTGGGAAGTTGTGGTGGGATGAGATCCATTAGTTCTGTGACCTGGTAGGAGATAGCGACCAGAAATCATCAACTAAATCATTAACTGCAAATTATATTTACTTCCTTTATCAACGTGTTTGAAAGGCAAAATGTGTTTATAAAGTTCCAAATCTTTGTATTTATGAGAAATGCGTAGCTTTTGGTTTTTTAGCAGATGAAGACATTGTATTTTTAAATGAATTCCAGTTTTCAGCTACATTTAACTTTGCATATGTCATACATACCCACACAAGTAGGTGTGTCTCTTATTAACAATTATAATGGAGCAAATTTCGTATTATAATTAAGAATTAAATTAATTCTTATAATAAAATAATTAATTAAATAATTAAATGAATTCTTATTATAAAATAAGTATTTAGATGTTTATTAGGTGATGTGGTTGTGCAAATATATTTTAAATTATTACTTTGTGGTAAGAGCCAAAATGTTACAGTAATTTTGTTTTTTGTAAACATAAGAGTCTTGTTTTAATGATGACCAACTGACAAGACAGGTCTTTATCTAGATAAGTGTGAAATTAAGCTCTTACCTCTTTGGACTTAAATAATGTTTTAAGTAGCTTATTTTTCCCATGAACCTGCCCTGCAACCACTGCAGTTCAGACGCCTGGTGCTGCCAGTTGCTTCAGACTGGGTGGGACGTTTGCAGAGGGGTGTTGAAGGTGCTCCTCTGTACCCTGGCACTCTCTGGTCTGGAGCAGGCTGCTGAGAACCACGCTGAGGTTACACAGTGTGGTTCCAATTATCTCTTGTGCCTGTTTGGGCCATGCAGGCCTTTACAAGGAGCGCACATTGCTGAGCAGAGCTACAGCAGTGCCCCAAGTTCAGCACTGCAAAAAATGGGGGATCTGAGTAGCTTTTGATAGCTTGACTACCAGAGCACATCTTCAGTGTTTTCTTCTGCTTTACTTTTTATGTCTGTAGGATTTTTTTCTGCCCTGCAGTCTTTCCCCCATCCAAAAAAGCTGCAAATATTGGTTCTAGTATTTTAGCCCTGCACCTGTGTAGTCCCCCAGTCTGAACATGCAGGACTGGGTTGGTCCCCTTCACTGTCAGGAAGTGGTGGGGAGATGCTCCTTTGGGCCAAGCCATAATAAAGTGCTGGATTTGGGCCTCATAATTCCCACTGCCTTGGTGGCACTGAAGGTTTAGTGTTGGCTAATGGGAAACACTTGGCTGAGCTTGAATTCAACCTGTCTGAACATGGCCCATGGTGTCTGCTTGCTCACTCTGATATGAGTCATGAAGCTGAATTCTACTTCTGATAGCAAATATCTGTAGCATTACTTTATTATGATGATTATAAATTTCAAGTGGTTTTTTGGTGTGAGCCTTTCAAATGAATGTACCTTTTTTTTTAATCGTTTCTTTTTCTTAAAGTCTCTTTCCACACCGAGGAACATTAGATCAGCTTTGGCATAGGCAACATTTCACATTTCATGCATTATTTACTTCTGGCATAATTTACACAATGATGTCCTGTGGAAGCCAAGATGATGGTATTGGGAACAAAACAATGTGTCTAATCATTTGCAAAACAGGGTGACTGCTGTGGGCTAACAAAGAGAGTCAGAATTACTTTGTTGTGAACAGTAACAGCAGTGAAACAGTAAGATGTGAAGTACTTTGAGATCCCAAATGCCAAAAATAAGAATAAAAGGGGAGGGAGGCCAAAACTCAATTGTGTGATTCTGTATGTATTTATCTTTTTATAAGAACATCTGTGTATTTTAATAGCCATAGGCTGCTTTTCCTTTACTGTGTACAGATAGAATTGCAAATACAAATTGTGGTAGGAAATGTGCCATAAATGCTGACATACTGTGCAGAGGCACAGGAGACAGTGTAGTGTTTGACAGTGTTGCTGTTTTGAAATCCTGTGCTCTTTTGCTGAATCAAGGACAAACGTTTGGTTTGGACACAAACAAGTAGATTCTCACTGACAGAAGGATGCATATAAGGTGCAAGCATGTTGGGTGGAATTGTGATAATTTTAGTGTTTTGTTTAGTGGTGTGGAAGAGAGAAAATTTAACCTGCTTTTCCAAAAGATGTGTTGATTCCAGCTAGAGGTAAATGGGATATAAGATCAAGGAAGGGCAGGAAGTGTCTTCAGCATACACCATGTGCAATGGAATTAGCAACAAGGGCACACCTTCACTTAAGAAAACTTGTGACAACTCTTCAGTCTTATAAAAGTAGTCCGTAACTGTCAACTAAAGAAGGGGTTTAATACATGTTATTGATTAAGACAACTGCACAGCTGTAGAAGTAAATATTTTGTGTGTTTCTGCATTGTCTTTAAAAGGACCCGCTGTAGTTGTAAGCAGTAGGGAAGTGAACTCAGGAAACATGCCAAATATGATAAAACAGGAGGGGTACAGGAAACATCAAGGTTTTATTGGGGTAGCCAGTCCAAAAGTCACATAACAGTAACTGTGGAAGAAAGAAGCTCATTTGAAAAAAAAAAAGTGATGGAGTGGGAGATATGTCTGTAAGAAATTTGTTTGTGGCAAAAAGGCATCATGTGTCACAGAATTTCTGTTTACTTCTGTATTAGTTAAGTCTCATTTTGTCTGAGAGCAGAACAAAACCCAGAACTGCATTTTTATGGGAAATGCCAGAATTTGTTCCTGTCTTCTAGGGAAAATTTAATGATGTTTGCACGAGAAGTTGCTTTGGAAATGTTTAAAAACTTGTAATTTGTTGAATTAAATCAAAACCCTTTGTTTTGAACTGCTTGGATGTTGAAGCATTGTGACACCTTAAACACATGAATTTTGGGAAAGAGGTTGTTCGTGTGCATCACCTCTAGTTCCTTTCTGTTCCTTACACTAATTCTGCCCTTACAGGTAAAGTGGTGGTGGCCAGGCAGAGCCTGTTGAGAGGGGAGACTGTGGTGCCTCAGAGATGTCGCCTGCTGAGGAACCACAAAGGTGTGAAACATCAAAACAGCAGCTTCCATGGGGCTCTATGGTTCCTTTGTGTTAAGGTGACCTGGAAAGAACCCATTTCATTTCCTGGTAGAAATTTGAAAAGTTTATTGGAATCCAATTCATTGGAATTGGTTTGGGTTTTTTTTTTTCAGGAGAAGATTCAAGATGTTGCAGTATTTTCATTTAGTCTGGTTCAAGATGACTGGATGTGGTGGCTACCATCTAGCTGGGGAAGTTTTCTCACCTTTTGCATGCAGTGTTTGCTGCTTCCTGGATATTAACTCCAGTGGTTTTTGCAACTTTAAATGATTTCTGCCACTGCTTTTGGGGTGAGGGAGACACCAGCTGTCAGATCTGCCATGCAGCATTGTCCATAACTCATTCTGATAAGCAAGAAACAAATATTTAAACCTCTGAAGAATGAGCTTATCCTCTATTCTTGCTGAAGGTTGTAGAAGACCTAGATAGTTTTAGCTGCTAGAAGTGTTCTCCTATTTAGCTACATGGACATGTCCCCTGCCTTCAGTCTGTCTCTTCTGTAAGCTCTGACTTCGGTATTAATGGAAACAAATTTTCCTTTGGACCTAATATATGGTAATACCCATTCAAAGAAGCATGAGAAGGAGAAGCAAGCCTATTCCAGAGCAGGTAGTACATTTCTGTGGGTCATGGTGGGCTGATGTCTGGGTTACTGGCTGGGTTCCTTTCTGGGTTTGGTACTTGTGAAATTCATGCATCCCAGCAGCTTTTTGTGCTTCTGGTGCACATAAGGAGATACCTTATGGTGCTGGTTGGAAGCATAAAGAGTAGATAGGCTGAAACAAGTTTTCCCTTTTAAGAATGTATAAACAAAGACCTCATCTGAGGCTGAGGGAGATGAGTAGAAGCAGGACAGCAGTGAATGTCATTGCAAGCAGTGGATGTGAAAGAGATTGAGGGAGCCTGAAGGAGTCATCCTGGTGGCCAGTGTTTATTGGGCCTTCTCTTTGGGAGGAGATCAGGAGGCAAAAATAAATAAAACCCAATTATTTTGTTAACAGCTGCTCTCTGTTGTTGAGTAACAAAAGGCAGGGTCCAGGAAGCTGCTTGTTTCTGGTTTTTATTAGCTGCTTTAGGTATCATGGTGATGAGCAGGTTATAAATATAAATATCTGCTGCAGAAGGAAGATGAAACAGGCTAGAACCCAGTGACCTTTAAAGAGAGATAACATAAGGTTTAAAACTCTGCTGAGATCTGAAGCTTCCTAGAGTCTTTGGGTAATCTCTTGGAAAGCCTGGCAACAGCAAGAGAAGCACCAAACCCAAAACAAATAAACAACCCCTCAAAATTCCCCAAAACAACCCCAGTTTTGGAACCAAAATCTTAGCCAGTTTTTAGGTTGAGTTTTTCACGAGGTGCTGCCAGGGTTAGGAGTGAAGAGAGCCTCAGCTTTCTGTGCCTGACGTATGATGGAGATGTACCCCTGTAACAAATAGTTATGCGTGGGGTTTTTTGCATTTGTATTGTACCCTGCTAATACCCTCGCTTAGCCATGGACTTCTATTTAAAAACATCACTATATTATCATTCTGGAGATACAGTGTACCTCTAAAATAATACATCTGTGAAGTCATATCTGTCAAAACATACTTTGAGTGTTGTGAGAGGAAGGAACCAGGATGGGGAGCCCTGGGGTTGACTATGTTGTAGCACCTGCTGCCTCGCAGCCTGACAGGTACCAGGTTCACTGGCCAGAGCAAATGTTGCAGAAAAAGAAAGAGCAGCATTGGGCAGTACTGATGTCAGCAGGAAAATAATTCTTAGTGTTATTTACATCAAGTTATCAGTCCCTTATTTTCTTTCTCCCTCTCTCCTCCCCCTCCTCCACCCACAGCTGTATTATAGTAATTATATCTTTTATTTGATCTAGTCTAAATCAGGACTGTCCTTGAGGAGTATATTCTCCAAAGGAGTATTTTTCCATAGGAAATACTCATTAGCTGTTTTTAGATTGCATTACTTACTATGCATATGTTTGATTGCAGGGGAAGTGTGCAAGAGGTAAAGCTTTAGTTAAGCCTAGCAAGGCACTCTGTATTCAGTATAACTACTGAATTTAAATCCTACAACAAAAGAGATTACTCTGGAAATGGAATGAAGGTCTTCTGTTCAGGTACTGAAGGATGGACCTTAAGTGAGGGAAACTTGCAGAAGGGCAGAAGTAAAAGAGGCATTTGTGAATATTTTTTCTTTTTTTTTTTTTTTTTCTTTTATTCTTACTATATAGTTTAAATTATTTGGCAATATGTAAGTGCAAATATTAGTCACCATCTAATTAATAGCTGAGCACCACAGTACTTTTATAGTCCTTCTGGTAAGGTCAAGTTAAGTTTCAAAACATTGGTGTTTCACATTTTAATGAAAAGAAAGAGAAATGATGTGTCAGGAGCTGTAGATGTGAAATACATTTAAGAAAGTGGATGAGTAGTACTGTCTAGCTTTGTGTTCCTGTTTCCCATCCATATGAAGAATCCTGGTAATATTTAGTGCCCTAAATTGGGAGTTGTAGGACCATCCTATGATCAAATTTGCATTGGCCCAGAAAAGCATTTCTGCAGTTTTCCCAGCACTGTCTCATTGAATGGCTTGGGTCATATGGGACTCTACAGATAAAGACTTCATTTGGAGCAGTGAAATTATTTGGGCCAACTTTAAATACCTGAAATTCTGCTTTGCTTCCTGGTTACACTTTAGGGGAAACATTGTACAGAAATTTTCCTTTGTAGAAGAATATTAAGCTATTTCAAAAACATTTCACCATTGCTCTAAGGTGGCCAGGGCCATAGTTTTATAATGAAAGAGCATAATGGAGTTGTGTAGTTCCAAGGAAAGGTGTGTTTGAATCATAAGGTAATACACATTGCCATAGTGGACCTCTTCCCAAACTTAACACCTAAAAAATGTTTAACTTCAAATGGCTTTTCAGTACTATGTCATGTAAAATGTTTCTTTTGCTCTGCTGCTGATGTTTCTATTCTGTTAGAATTGTCTGTCAATGCTTTTAATGATAGTCTTGCTCTCTGTTGAGTTCCCCTTTTCTTGTGGTTTATCTAGAACTGCTGCAAGCTCAATGCTAGAAGTACTTATTTGCAATAGAATATTCAGTTTACCCCTCTGTAGCAGCAGTGGCTCATTTATTACCAAGGTTGCAAGGAGAATGTGAAGGCTATTTATATCCTTGTGTAAACACTCATCAGTCTCATTAACCATTAAATGGTCAGATGGCTGAAGACACCTTTGAGTTTCTGAATGTGCAGTGTGTGCTGCAGAAAAGGCATCCCTCATCTGGTTTCACCTTAGGGGCTGGCTTAACATGTCACCCTGTTCTTTATTCAATTCAAGATTTTATCCCTGCTAGCAGTGACCTATCAACTAATGGTCTGTTTCTTATCACTGTATGACTAACCACAAACCTATATTTCTGAAAGGTTTTGCCATTTCCTACATAGCTGTGTGCTTTCAGAAAAAAAAAAAAAAAAAAGGTATTACTACTTATTCTACTTCACCTTTCTTACTGTAATCTAAAATTTGTCAATTTCCTATGTCCTGGGCTGAGGTTTCTTTGGTCTGATTTTCGAAAGAGGTGAGGCTTGTGCAATGATGCTATTAATTCAGCCCTGTAATAACTTCTGAATGTGTTAACTATTTCAGCAAAATTTCAGCTAAATTTAGAGACTTTGAAGAGTACCTAAGAGTTATGTGGAAGTCTTAAGTCATCTGGTGAAAGAAAAGCCTATTAATTATGCTGCTGAGAGGAACATTCCCAAAGAAAATAAGCCCAATCCCTATAGGAATATCACCTCAAGACAAGGGTCTAGAGAAAGTTGGGGTTTATTGGTTCTGCTGCTCGAAGACAACTCCTTGACCAATGTTGGCTGCCCAGGGAGGTCAAGTCACTGTCTCTGGAGCAGTGCTGGATTAACAGCTGGACTCAGTTAGGGTCTTTTCCAACCTAAATGATTCTGTCATTCTAAAGAGTGTTGTGGGCATGAGGTTAAAAATTACTGTCAAATAGCATTTAAAACCCACTGTAGTAGTGAGTGGGGAAGAGTGGAGGGGCAGGCGAGTGTCTCCCTCTCTGCTCTGTGTCACTATTTTTGTGCCCCTCTCTGCTGCCCCGTCTCTTCCCACAAGGCTCCACCTGCACTGCTCTTTGTTCCCCGAGTTTCCAGCTGGCGGCTTCCACCAGCCAAGAGAGCTGCTGCTTCAGCACTTCTCTGCATCTGCCAGGAAATAAATAAATAGAGGGATGAGAAACGGAAGGGATGCGTTCTTGTTCTTTTTGTCAGCTTTACATAGGGCTTTTTTTAAACTGTATGCCTGGCTAAAATGCATTACTTGAGAAGATTTACTTGAAACAAGAGCTGAATCCTATCACTTCCTTGGTTTCCTTAGTTTTCTGGCATTAAGAAAAATGTGAGTGCTTGGACATTGGTGGAGATGGATTCTCATATATTCTGTTATGTAATAGGCCACAGCCACTGAGAGGTTTAATGTTGTCCCCTGAGGGCTTGCCAGGAGTTCTGTTTGCAGGCACACCTGCTCACAGAGTGCTTTGCAGAATCACCTGCACCTGCGCCCCCATTTGATCACTGCAGGGCTTTGGGAGCTCTCTGTCCTATAAATTCCCTCTAACTCCCCATAAAGCTGAAGACAGTGTGCTCCAGCACTATTCCTGTTCCTTTTGTACCATTTCTTTCTCGCAGTGTTTCCAGCCTTTGTGACAGCCATCTGCCTGGGAGCTGGAGAGAATATCTGTTCCTTTCCCCACTCCTCCCCACTCCCTTTTTTTTTTTTTTTCTAAATTGTATTTAGGCTCAGGTTCCCAGTGACCCCAAGTGATGTCTCATATTGTGGATTGATATGAACAGGTAGATTATCCTTGGCACAACAAGGAAATGAAAATGAGCCCCTCACACACAGTGAGCCAGCTCAGGATATTGCATTTGATGGTTACTTCTAAATTAAATACACAACATCATTGCCATTTGCTCGTTCGTCACTCATTTATGTGAGGAGGCATTAATTTCTTCAGCTATGTCTAAGAAGTCTGGGTCATGTAGCATTGATTTCACTGCAGGTTTCAGTGCCTGTGGTGAGAGAACTGCCCTAGTTGTGCTAGTGTGCAGGAAATTCTTCTGCTTGTTTAAGTCTCCTTTGCAGCAAGATTGTCTTATTACAAAACATTTCTCTTGTGATATATCTATCTCATTAATTATCTCCATCTCTATTTCATCCTTAATTAAGAGGATTTTGGAACCTTCTGAAAGTACTTACAAATTTATTTATCTTTAAAAAAATCCAGGGTTTTTTATTATGAGTAAAAATGAGTAATAGACTTTCCTAATTTCTTACTATTCCTGTGCTGTCAGTTTTTCTTTACTTGGAAGGAACATTTGTCTTTTAAATTTTTGTTATAGAAATGTTTAAGTATAAACATTGCAGGAAAGTACTTTTTTTGTATAAAACCAGCACAACTATGCCCAGTGGAATTTAAAAATAACAAACTCCACCATTCATTTCATGGCAGAAGTGTTTTTGCTGATACTAAATCCTGGAAAAATTATGTAAGGTTATCTATTTATGAGCCAAACTTACCTTGACTATGTACCTTTTGACTTTGTAAATGTGTTTTTAGATCTTGAGCTGTGTAAAGTGCTTGTGACGTGGTTTGTTTGAAAGACTATGTGGAATGCGAAATAATTTCAGAGGATGTATGCTTGTGTTTAACCAGCCTCCCCAGTGTAGAGGGATGTTTGTGCATGTTCTGAAAATGCCAGGACTGAGCTTCCTCTGAGAAGCAGGATACAGGCAATGGGCAATGCACACCTTCATCCCTGTAGCCCTGCTCAGCTGGGTCTGGGTATTCCTCTGCTCTTCATTACTGACTCTGCTGCTTTTGGGGCAAGAAGCTGGTAGGGAGGAAGACCAGTGAATCTGGAGTGATCAAGGATCACTTTAGTGTACAAAAGGAAGAGGGTTTGGTCATTAGTAAGAGAGGCTGCCCAGTGAGACCAGACTTCGTAGTTTTCACTTTTCAAAGCATTACAGGGAATAAAACAAAGCATAATCAGTAAAAACATGTCTGAGGTTTTTGTAGATGGCAGGTGTCATTGAAAATCAGTGATCTTCCTCTACTTTTTTTCTTTAAATGGCTGCTGAGATATGGACCAGTGGACACAGGCTTGTCTTTCAGGCCTTAGGACTTGTGTCCTCAGTTCCCCCTGGGTTGCCATCCCTTCTCCTGGCCTTTCACACAGCCTTTTCATAGGAAAGGCAAGTGGCAGCCTGAGCGCAGCGTAGCACTTTTCATGGGCCAGTGGTAGCAGAAACATTAACTGGTTCAGAAACAGCTTGTGACACCTGATGGCTGTGTCAGCACAGAGAAGGGGCTGAGCTGCATCAGCAGTGCTGATAAGACCTGTGAAAATCATGGTCTGGGAAATGCTTTTCTTGACACCTCTGCCCTTCTTTCAAACCAAATGGACACCAAAGCTTATGAGTTCTGAAAAGTGTTGGAGAGAGTATTGTATGGTGTGACAACATCAACCACATCTTTACAGGAGGCTGAATAATCCACAAGCATGGAAAGGACCTTGGACCATCCCTAAATAGCCTTTCATGCCCATAGCAAAATCCCATTGCCATGTATTGAGCAATTTGTTAATCCTTGGTGCTAACTCTACAACTTCTATAGGTAATGGACTCTACTGCTACCTTATCTTTGAGTTCTAGGTGGTTTTAAACACTGATGTTGTTTGTATCCGGTGTAAAGAACAATTATTCCTCTCCTTTTTCAAGCCTACTGCTACCATGCCTCCTTTTAATTTAGTGCTGCAAACTGACATTTACATTTGGACATTCCTGCAGGATGTCTTGGGAAAGTGCAAGCAGAGAAAGTTTTTCATCAAGAATCTTCAGGTAGCATTTTCTAGTAAGACAGAAAACCAGGCAAATGGTCACATCAGATGTCAGAATAAAGGCCAGATGGAAGTGATTCTTCAGAGAGGTGGGAACCACTGTGGCTCTCCTCTGGGTTCGAGTGGGGAGTCCCTCGTGCCTGAGGCACACCGGTATGGTTTCAGAGGCCCTGGGGAGCTGCAGTGCCAGGAGAGGTTCTCCCTGTGGATGAGGCTGTACTGCCCATCCTGCTGATCAGAACCACTGATCACAGCCCTCAAGACAGTCAAAATGCATCAACCAGCTGCAGGATTTTACTGTCCATCACTGAATTGTGTCATTACCTGCCCCAAAACTGTCTCCTTGCCCCAGTGGGCTAATCCATAAAGAGTTCATGAAGAGTTTGAAGTTCATAAAGGCATATTAGCTCCCAGCAAGTCAGGGTTGGAGTTTCTACACATGTGCTGAAATGGTGGATTGTGTTGTGTGGTGTGTTCACCTGTGTCTGTGTTCTTTCCTTTAAGTTCTAATTTTAAAAACATACTACTGTTAGTGGCTTCCTTGTGTGATCGTGTACACTTCTTGTTCCTGAAACCAGCATTGGTTGTGGACCGGAAAATAAAAGCCTTGTAACAGCACCTAGTGTTCAAAGGGCCCTCAGCTGGAAATACTGGCACCAAACTGAGCAAACAACCCCAAAATTAGGTTTAAACCCCCCCCCCCCCCCCCCACTCTTCCAAATCATCCCTCAGGAAGGGAATGAATTCACAGTAAATTCCTTGTTGAGTCGGAAATGTTTCTTATTAATTCCTTTAAAACCAAGTCATATATGAAGCTCTTGGGAGCGAAATAATGCCATCTCGTATGTCTGTCAAGACTTACAGAAGATCAGCAATTACTATGTAAACAATTTCATTCCAGAATGCCTAATAAGGAGACTTAGGAGAAATGTTAAACTCTAGAATTGGTTTTTTGTTACCTTCCATTTAGTTCTGCCTATTCTCAAAGTTTCATCCGATGTGGACTCGTTCAGTGTGTTGGGTTTCCATGTGCTGCACCCTCATCTGTGAGCTGTGTTGTAGGTTGGGACCCAAATGGACTATAAATGTCTTGCTCAGGAATCCAACGTGAACCCTTCCCAAAGTTGTTGTAGAAAATCAGTTTCCTCTGGGGAGTGTCAAGGTTTTTAAAGTTACTCTGTGGAAGTACCTCCAGCTTTTTTAGCAAGAAGGGAAAAAAATAAATCTGGTATTCTTATGCAATCTGAATTAAATTTGTACTGTTGATGTGCAATAAGTGCAATTATATACCTCATTAAAAGTTCTTGTTTAAAAGGACAAAAGGTTTTGTATTCTTTCAGTTTGAATTAATTCCTTTTGACATTCAAGTATAGTGCCAAACATTTTCAGTGTTGTGGGAATTATTATTCTGAAAGCAGTTCTGAGGGATTTAAAACAATAAGAGCCTGGGTATGGTGCCCAAATATTGTGACATTAGAAAGAAAGGTACAGAATACAAATAAATTCTGTTATAAACTGTAGTTTAATTGAGTCATTTTTGCATGACTTGTTCATTGTGAATAAAAGGTTTTCTGTATTTCTGAGTCTGGAAGGATGAAACATACAGGTAAGCAAATAAAATTCTAAAAGGGCATGGCTATTTTAAGAAAAAGGCTATCTTTCTGAAAAATATTTTTTTAATTGGTGTTACTAACTGTATTATTTATGTGGCATTTTGAATGCTTTTTCCTGCATAATGCATTGTAACATTTGCAATTGTCACAGTTTTTCTGTAATTGTTTGTGTAGGAACATACAGATTATCAGTCAATTTATGTAGTTCTAAGGGTCTATTTGAGAGAAAAAAGTAGCACAGTTTGTTTTTTGTCAGAGTTAAAATCATCTTGGTTTTGCATGTACCTCAAGATCACCTGAATCTATAGGCACAAAATTCCTCAAAGCTGTATTTTATGTGTCAGCATTAAATACCCTCTTTGTGCCAGTAAGGTAAGTACAGTGCTGAGAGTCAGAATTATTTGTGACATCAGTCCCAAATGGGGTTTTGAAGTCATAGTGAGTAAATGCAGTGTATCTGCCATACATGTTGAGAAAAGGCTTTTTTTATTTTAAGAATTTTTACTTACCAGAAATTTTTCTGAGAATTAGGGAGTTTACATTTTTTGAAATGTATAATGGACAGTGCTGCTTTTAATTTCTTGTTGCTAGTTAGAGTAGGCAAGTTGTTTTCATTCAGAAATACTGTCGTACCATAAGTTATTTTAAAAGTAATTTTATCTTGATGTTTCACTTTTATATAAAACCAAAGAGTCTTTCAGATAGTATTGCAAAATTATTTGTTTCTAGAGAAAAAGTGCTTGTGGGTAAATAGTTTGATTTTTTTTTTTCTGCTTAAAACAATTTTTTTAGAGGTTGAAACTCCTCAGTACAGATTCTGTAGAGCAACGTAGAAAGTTATTATGGCTAAGGACTTAAAGAAAGAAGAGACTTCCATTCATGCTTGTCAGCAGTGAGCCCACAACTGTGGTAAGAAGCAGATCATCAGTGGAGGTGCTTTTTTATTTTCTTGGTGGATGGGTCACCAGGAGAGTAGATGTTAAACTGGCATTTTCCCCCTGCCCCTGTGCAAGCCCTAGCAACTTACAACACCTCCCTCTTCCCCCAAAAATTCCCAGTATCTTGCATCAGCCCTTCTCTCCCTGTCAGCCTACCCTCAAAACCAAGGATGAAATGTAATCTATATCTATTTTAAGTATTTACACAGAGAAAAACCACTCCTGATTTCTGACTGTAGACCTGGTTTCATCAGCAAAATAAAACTAAACCATAGTTGAAAAACGGCAAGTGAAGCAATGTGGCAATAATGTGTTTACTGTTGTATTCAAATATTTTCCTCTTCCATTTAAACTTACTTTCAGTAAGTTGTCAGTAATAGGAACGCCTGAAGTTTAATTTCCCAGTGTAAAATAAAACTTGAGATATCCCAAACTGGCAGCACTTTCTGTGCCAGTCGTGCTGGGCAGCAGCTGGGGAGGTAGAGCAGTATTTGTTAGGTGGGACCAGGGTGAAGGGCAGTGTTGGGAATAGGACTTTCCTTGTTATCTTGCTTCTCATGCCTAACAAAGTGGTTGTTGTAAGTCTGCTAAGCCAACAGATTCCTGTGCAAAGGCACTAAGGGAATTAAAAGCTCAAGCGGTTCCTGCAGTCTGAGGAGTTTAAATGGTTTAGTCAAGGAAAATAGGGGAAAGAGTATATATTTGTTAAGTACTTCTGCTTGTTCTCAGTTAGGCTTCAAACTGACTTAGCAGTTAAGAAACACAGGAGTTTTCAACCCTTCAGCTTTCCTAGTGAATTTTCATGGAGTTGTTTTAATGTGAATTTGAGAGAGAAATTTAGAAGAAAAGAATTTCTAGCTCAGTTATTCAAAGACTACGTGCTTAGTAACGTATAATTTCATTTAAATCGTCTGCAGTTTGTTTTTTTTTCTTTTGAGCTGCTGTACTTTGACTCCTTTTGTGAATATGTTGTGGGGTTTAATTGCACGATAAACTATTTGTGCTGCAAGACTCCTCTTGCATTTAGTGCAGAAATTGTGCAAAGTATAGGGCAGAGGGCTAGGAGAGGGAAGATAGGCTGCTGCCTTTAAGAATTGTTGTGCAACACAGGCTTGGGTTCTGGTATTTAGTTTTCATTTACTTTAAGCAATAATTTGCCTGAAGACTTCTGCCTAAATATAAAACTTCCCAGTATTAAAGAACAAGAAAGAAAATAAAGCATTTGAAAGGAAAAATGATTGCTAACTAGTTCATTCACTGTCCTGGTGCATAGGCTTAATTTTCAATACTGAAGCAAAGTAATGCTAAAAATGAACAGATATTTGGAAAAGCTGCATGTGGCAAGCTTTTGCAAATAACTTTTTATTCTGATATGTAGTAATGTGTACAGATGTCCTTTTGTTTTTCTAGATTAATGCCAGAAAGTCCTGTGAAAGTCATAAAAGCCTTACAGCTAATATTCTTAAATGCTTTGCCTGCTGTGTTTTCTCCTCAATAATGGAGGTGCATTGAAATAAGCATAATGTTAATTGTTGCATTAAGACCAAAGAAATGAGAAACTGAATAATTTTGCATTTCAAATATCTTGAGCTCCTCTTGCACACGCAACTGTGCTGGGAGCTGGGGAAGGTGTTCCAGCAACAGCCTGAGTGGAACTGGTACACGGTTGCTCTTTCCCAGTGCATCTCTGCTGAGTTTCTTTTTCTTGAATGATGGGCCAATGCAAAGTAATTGCTTTATAGAATAGTTATTTAGAGCAGATTGTAAATATCGATTATGCAGCACAACAGAAGACAAGCACAGAACTGCCTTCTGATGGCAAATGCAGACTTATTGTCCTGTTTTTGGGTTATGCTCCATTTGTGAATTGTCCCATTTGATTGTAGAAGGATTTCTTGCTGGGTTAAAGAAGTGCTAGCTGATGTACTTTGTGTCAATCACAAATAGATTTCAGTATAGCTCTTTGTGATTCAGGTCTCATTTGATACAGAATGCACAGAGTTTTTTGAATTCTGTGTCAGATGAAGCCTGGATCACAAAGAACTATACTCAGATCCTTATAAAATCACTAAGTTTTGACTGGACCTTTGTTTCTTGCTTTGCAGATAGTGGTACATTTCCTGCAGTGATCATTAGTGCCTTTGGAGAGCTGAAATCAGCATGCAACACTGGTCACAGATTTCTCTCCATTTTACCCATCTCTTCAAAATCGAATAAGTCAGCAGTCTTTTCTTTGCACAATGTTTTAATTTCTCCCTTATTAATTTGCTATTTTGAGCCATAAATTTTTGTCGAAAGTTGTGCCAAGAATGGAGAAATGAAACAGGGATTTGCATACCTATCACAAACCTCTGCCATTGGGTTGCTCCCCTCAGCTCTGCAAGTGAGAGTTCCTTGGTTTGGTGCACAGATTAACTTGTGTGGAGAATTATTGATGTCTTAGAAGTCCAAAGCAGTAATTGACAGTGTTTTGCAAGTGTAAGTTAGGATATCATTATCTTTATAGAGCAAGAGAGAGAAGTTGAGCAGGAATGGCTGCAGCAGTGATGGATCATGCAGCATCTCTGATAGCTGAGAGATAGGCTGCACCATTGAGTGACTTTTGCCTTTCCAGAGTGAGCCAGCCTGAGCTGTTCCACACAAATTGCCATTGACCTGGTGGTTAGAAAACCCTTTGACAGAATTTCACTCCTGACTTACCTCTTTGTCAGGGTATTATGCCCATTTGAATTGAATGCAATGCTCCTAATAACGTGTCAATTAATTTTAAACTGCAGAAATCTTCAGTCTGCCATGAAGACTTGGAAAACAGGCTTCATCACTTGCTCCCTCTGGGGTTTTGGAAAAGGCATAATTTGAAACACTGTAAGACTTTTGGTCTCCTTTTATAATGTACAGAATTTAATTTTTGTAACCACAAATTTAATTTAAATTTAATTTAATTTAATTTTTGTAACCACATTGGTTAAAAAAAAAAGTAGTTTTTAAAAATAGTTTCTGAATCTTTAAAACCATGTTGCTTAAGTTTAATTTTGGACAATTATCTCTTTCTGTAGTGCTGTGGAAGATTTTACAAGACAGTGTTCTTAAGTGGTGTAATATTTATTTTTGCATATTGTGTTGTTTGGGTCTTAGAGTTGTTTTAGGCAATTAAAGAGTAGGGAGGAAATGTAATGAAAAAAGGCATAAAGGTGTTGCTGAGCTGAATGTTTAAACACTCATCTGTATTGCACTGGCTGGAGTGAAAAAATCTGGTGTTATAAATTATATGTTAAAGAAAAATGTATAAGAAAAGCTTTATTCCATTTCTTTACTAGAGTCCAGTCCCATTGAAAACAAATAGATCCAGAGGGGTCAACTAGAGTTTTGTCTTGCAGAAAAATCTTGCTGTTGAAGAGTCGTGTGTGGGAGAGGCCATCCAGCTTTGATCCATCTGCCAGGCTTTCAAAAGTTCAGTCCAGAAACCTGGAGCTGATAACTTCACTGCTGTATCGTTTTGGCCAGCTCTGCTGTGTATCACAGGTTGGGGTTGGGTCACTATATTTTTGGGGGGTCTGAGAATATTTCCGAGATGCATATCCAGAGTCTCAGCTCAGTTTAGGGTCATTGCCTCTGCTTTAATTTCTTTCAATAATTATGGAAGCTGATTACTACTCTTGCATTTTAAAGGGTTTATCCCAAAAGGAATGGGAAACCTGACTCAATTGCTAATTTTTTAGAGCAAAATGAGCCTGCTCTAAGCCTTTGTCAGCACATCTCCCAAGGGAGGAGTTTTCCAGACTCCTCTGAAGGCCCTCACTCAGGGATATGAGCTCATGGATGTGAAGATCTGCAGCTGGGCACTTTTGGGTGCAGCCTGGCTGCCTGTGCCCTGAGCTGCTGGGGCATTCTGGAAGGCACACAGTGCTGGCAGTGTGGGAATGAGAAGTGGAAATCTCTTGAGCTGTGGACTAGGATTTTGTAAGGGTATGTGGAAGGAAACCTGAAGAACAGATCAATGCACTTAATAGTCAGTGCTGCTACTGCTGCTTGAGGCCAAAAGAGCTTGGCAGAGTTAGTTAAGCGATGATGACTGCTGAAAGGGGAGTTTGATTACTGCCTCTGCCAGTGACCTCTGCCTATGGCTTTTCAATTTTTCAAAGTACCTCATTATTTGGGTAATATTCTGTGTATTTGAACTCAAACAGCAGAAAAGTAATGTTTATCCTGAAACTTCAAAAGATTTTGAATTTCTTTACAGGTCTTGTACTGCAGTGATGTGAGTTGTCACTAAAATGTAAAGAAGCTAAACACTGGATTTTTTTCTGTTATCTTTCTAAACAATATTAGGTGTCCTCTCTGTTTGATCTTTTGTCATCTACAAACATCTACAACCCACACAAAAATTTGTCCCACACAATTAAACCACGGCCAGTGTGGCTCAGCATCCAGGTGTTTTGTCCCTGTGCAGAGGGGAATTGAGTGAGGTGCCTTGTTTAAGTATGATCAGAGATGAAATATTTAGTTAGATCTAATTTGTGACTGGATGCATCAAGACTGCAGGGGTGTCTGGAGGAGTTGTGTCCCATCAACAAGTAGGAAAATGTTTGCTAAGAAGAAAAGGCTGCCCACCTTCCAAGATAAGTAGAGAAATGTTTTTGCCTGGATATGAGAAGATAAGGGCAATGTCATGAGGTTTGCTGTTGGTCGTTCTTGGTATGCTTTCAGGTGTGAGAACGCCTACAAATGGAACAGATTGTAAAGTTATCCTGGCATAGCATCTGAGAGTGAAACTCCTGAAGTATTTCCTTGTAGTTACAAAGAAATGTGGAAATAATAAGGCAGCTGTTGTAGAGGCAGCAGGAGCACGCTGCAGTACTGTCTGTAGGCAGTAGGTCCTCTAGACCTCTCGGTGGTGACCTAAAACAATTTTGTTTTCTGGGGCTCACTTACAGCAATGCACTTACTTGGACAGATTAGGAAAAGAAAAATTTGACTGTAAAGGCACGTATTTTGGGTAGCCTTGGCTTGAGTTTCACAGTAGAACTGTTGAAAGAAATTTCTGGTAACAGTTAATTTTTATACTTTTACAAAAAAGATTACAAGCCTTTCTGCCTATTTTCCTCCATATTCTTGACTTCAGCATTTATCTAGCAGGAGTCTCCATTGTTTTTCCTTAGGTGCTAGAAGGGTCTCTGAATTTGAGAAGATGTTTTGATTGTTCCTAACACATTATGGTGTGTCAACAGGAGATGTTATCTCCTTAATGCTAAGATTTTCCAGCCTTTTTCAAGATACTCTTTGCACCTTAGGCGAGCTTGGCAAGCTTCTTTATGGGTGGTGGGGCAATGATTTCACAGACTGTTACTTATACTCAAACTTTTAATGATGATGTTTTAACATAAGAACAAAATGGAGTTGTATTGCATATGTTACTCATATGTTACTCATTTATTGAAGAGTAAGTTGCAACAAAGAGTTGATGTTTGCTTTTTCAAAGGGTAAATTAAATCCTGTCTAGCAGCACCTTATGGAATTTTCTGTAATACACATTTGTTTTGTATGAGTAATACCCCAGCTGAATTTGTACTCCAAGAAGAAATAAGGCATCAACCCAGCCAATGAGGGTTTATTTTTTCTTCAGAAAAATCTGTTATTTCTCAGTGTGTGGTGGGCTGTTAAGAGACTGAAATTTAACAAAGGTAGGATAAGAATTCTCTTTATGAATGACAAACTAAAAGATTCATTTATATGCTTTTGTGCATACTTGGAGAGTCCAGCATTTTAAAGGGTTTCAAGTTCTATTATAAAATGTGAGTGTTTTCATGGTTTTTAAAAAAAATCCCTGATGATAGGTGTTTTAGTCCATATCTGAACTGCAGCAATGAAGAAACAATTTTTCTTTTTGTAAAAAAAGGCTTGGACAGATTGCAGAAACCTTGCCTTCAAAGGTTTGATTTTTTAGGCTGAATTTCCAGTTATATTTAATTTCAATTTTGCATGTGTATAGACTCACAGCAGTTTGAGTAGATTTTAAAAAACATGCATTTTGAAATATGTTGGACTCATAGTGAATTCAAGCTTATAAATAAGTGCCGTATTTTTAAGTCAGTAAAAATGTACTCTGAAGATCAAAATATGCTAATGGATATGCTGCTTGTGTAAAGCATTACTTGAAATAATAAGCAACTTTGTTGCTGAAATAGTCTAAAATGCCCAAACCACAAGGATTTTGCGTGGCAAAAGTAGTGTTGTTCTTTAATTTTCCCATCATCATCCCGTATTTCCATAGCCAAAGGACATGGGTGCAGCTCCTGTGCAAAACATGGCATTTCCACTTGAGCTAAAAAGCCGCTCCCCATTCACTCTCACTAAGATTTAGATACTATTTTCGTTCAACCTTCAGAAAATGAAAGTTTTAGGAACAGATGGATATTTTGGTTGGCCTGGTTCCAGCCCTGGCCAAATTTCAGTGTGGATAGTTACATCCTGCCTCCCTCAAGCTCTTGCAATGTCAGTTGCTTGTGGGTAAGGGGAGTTTAGGATAATGTCACTGCTGAGTGGACAAGAATTCGAGAGTCTGAGTTCTATTCTGTCACGTCCTGGACCTTCTCTGTGTTATGTCCCTAGATATGCTCTTGAAAGAGAGGAGGTGAGCAGGAAAATGAACAGAAATCCTGGGATGACTAGTGCCTTTACCATATTTGCAGTGTATAAAATATATAGTGTTAGCCATCTGTAGGATGATCTTTATGAAACTCATGTCCAAGAAAATTAAATGCTCTTGGCAGGGACTTGCATCAGAAGAAATTTGGATAACCCTTGTGGAAATTTTCTGCAGTTTACTTGTTTGGATGAGGCAGTGTGACAGCTCCGTGCTTGCCATTTTACTTGCTCCTACTCCCTTGCTTCCACAGTCGAGATTTGAAAAGCAGATAAAGCATCTATAACTCAATTTGGTTTATTTTGCAAATTTTGGTGGATTTTCAGATTTTAACAGTGATTTTTGGCAAGACTGTGCATGCAGCATTTCAGAGAGTGACCTGCTGAGTATCTGTGTTGCCATATCTAGATGCAAACTGATTATCTACAAAGAATGTGAAGCAGTTCAGTGAATAAATGGATTTAAATAAAAAAAATCTGTACTGATTGTTGGCATCTTTGTGCCAAGTTCTTAAAGCTGGAGTAACCTGTTTTCAGACTTTATTTTTGTGTTCCAAGCATTACTAAAATTTTACTTGTACTCCTACACATGTTTATTGACATATGCTGTATTTATCGAGCTTGTTAATACAAATTTGATACAGCCAGGGAATATGAAACACAGAACAACTTTAGAATGCTGTTCTTGTAGCATTCATTTTCCAAATAGTGAGGAAAAAAAAGGCAAGGAGGTTTTGAAAATAATTTGCTTCATCTCTTTCACCTCTGTAGGCTTTTCACATACTCCTAAAGGTATGTGTTTGGTGAAGGTGGTGCTAGGTTTTCTATCAAAGACAGAATGGAGTATCAGCAAATGTGTGTAACAACCTCTGACCTAAAGCTGTTATCATGAAAATAATTTACTTGGTGTGAGGATGGTCAGATATTTCTCAGGAATGGGGCTTCTTAAACTCCCCTGTGAGACTGACATGAGATGAAAGTTTCCAGATTTTCCACTTTACATGCAGGTAAATGGTTGAGTAGCCTTTGTGTATTTAAGAACAAAGGTTGAGCATGGGAGATGGCATTTCAGGTGTATTTCAGTGGTTATAAGTATTAGCCTGCCTCAGCAGCCTTTATTCTCTGGCAGACTTTTTCTTGTCAACACTCCTTAATAATTGAAATCTTTTGCTTATCAGTGCTGACTCACATGTCCTCATAGCTGTATAATTCAGATCAATATTAAGTGACTTGTGGTATGCTGGCATTACCAGTCTTCCCACTTGAAGAGAAGTACTGCATGATTCACATGCTTGGTTTTCCTTAGGCATTTAGAGCTCACTGTTACACAAGAGAGAGGACTGGACAGAGCCTTGCACTGACCAAGTGTCACTGCCCTGCTCCTGCCCACAGGCTCTTTAACGATTGAAACCAGTTGTGTTACAGGTTGGGGTTATTTTTAACCTCTGCTAAGGAATCAACATTTTCCAGTACATAAAATGGTTCTGCTGTTAAGCTTCATTGTCAGACTTGGAGTTGTTTGAACCAGGTTTTGTGTTTGTTTCATGCAGTTCTGTCAGCAGTGTTGCAGACAACGGGCGCTGAATCATGACCCTTGTGGTTCTCAGTGTTGGTGTAAAATGTTCGGCTTAGAGCTGATGGAAAAGTGTTTCCCTGTTCCCAGAGTGAAGTGCTTTCCCCCATATGCAGAGGGGATATGCAAAGGTGTGATGGAGCACTAGTGCAGGCAGGTGTGGATGGTTCTGGGTCGTGCCCGGAGGAGGGAGTTTAGGGAAATCCTGATGGTGTTGTCAACAGGTTTTTGCCTAACTCAGGGGGTTGCTCTCTGCTGCTTTTAGCTCGGTGTTCGTTATGTGAAGTTGTGAAGTTTTGCAGTTTATGTTGCTTGCCTTGCAATTTAAAATTATGGTGTTCTTAAATGTAAAGTGATGATCATGTGGAGCTTAAGCCATGAGAATGTATTATAGTTAGCTCTTTAAAAATATACTATATATGTGTTGTCTTCTGTGCCATAAACTAAGCTGTTGTAAGTTTTGTTTTAAACATTGGAACCCTGCTTGTTTAAAATAGCTTGGTTTTTAGTAAGCATTTCAGGTGATGTTTAAAAAAGTCTCAGATAAAACATCTGTTTTTAAAAGACAAAATGACAGAATAAAATAAATAGTTACAGAAATACCACTGATACTGTGGAGCAGAGGTAAAGAACCAATCCATGGCAGAGCCTCTTCCTATGTCCATCTGGGAATGTAATGCCCCAGCATATTCCTAATGCCTTCCCAGTCAGTAATCCTTGATGTGTTGTTTCTTACTCTGCTTTAAATATTGAAGAAATAGATATGTAGCCCTGAGCTCCAAGTAGTATTACAAATGTCTGAACAATGATCCATTGAGAGAGAAATACCTGTTTAAGAATGTAGCAAAACTTGTCTGTAATAAGCAGATCAAAGAGTCTGTAAACACAAATTAAAGAAAAAAAAAAAAAAAGAAAGGGTAAAGTGGGTCAGATGCATGACACAATTTTGAGATAAGCTGTTGATAAGCCACTGCTGCAAATATTTGTCTTTGAAACTATTATAAGCAGCTGGCTGACCCAGAAGGGAGCCTGAGGTCACTCTGGAGTTCAGGTCTGAGCTGTGGCATCACAGTTGGTTGTCCTGGGAGAGCACTGGGTGAGGTGTGCATTGGGTCATGGCAAAAGCTTTTCAACACCTTCCCTAAAATTCAGAAGCAGTTGATAAACTGGAAAATATTTCTGCTTCATTTTAGATCAGGCAAGGACAAGTAAAAGAGATGTGCATTCTGGGGTTGCACTGAGATGGAAATTGTAGTGAGAAAATTTCCTTCAACATAGGAGCCAGTGATGGTCACCTTCTTTTTCTCTCCCAATGAGGTGACTTGTTCAGCTCACCTGTGCTCTCACAGGATCCCACAGCCCACACAGAGTTGTGAGAGCCTTTGAGCTGGATGTGCCCACAAATGACAAGCAGTGACCGTCTATGTGGCAGGTATCAGCAGGGTGACAGAGAACAGACAAAAATTGTGTGCCAGCCTGATACAGAGGGTGCCACAGCAGCTAAATGAAAAAGCAAAAGGGCCAGGTCTACCTTTGCCTTGAGGCTCCAGGATGATCATTTCAGCCTGTCCATAGGATTAGGGTATAATTATTTCTGATTATACTCCTTTTTCTACTTACTAAAAACAAACTTCAGCTCTTGGCTCATATTCAGTTTCTGTAGTTCTTGCGGTCTAAATTAGACCTGGCCAGTGTGTTTGTGAGGTCAGTGCTCTTGGAGACTGCAGTGGAAACTTGTTTGGAGAGAACTGGGGAGAGCTGGAAAAATGTCAGATTGGCTGGGAAAAGCTGCTTCATATGGGATGTCTTCAAGGAGCAATTATAAAAATAACACTTGATGTCAGCTGATAGAGCAGAGCAGTGAGTGGATAAAAAATATAAAAATCTGCTCTGTGTTCCAGTACCTGAAGATGTAGAGCTTTTCTATTAGAAGTTTGCATGGAGCACAGTGGTTCCAAACAGCAGCTCTTCTGAAGAGCTCATAGTTAATTTCAAATTTTAATGTTTATGAATTGGAGATTTTTTTTTTAATACTACTAAAAAGTATTTATTTTTGCAACCCTAGAAAAACTTCTTACCTGTCAGTAGGTGTGCAGGCTTATAGATCTTGCTCTTTCTCCCCTTCTTATGGTGCTTGGTAGAGAATGTGGTGTGATTCCTCTACAGAGCAAGTGTGTTAAGGTTACCTGCTGAATACCCATTGTTTACTCAGCAGTATTCTTGCCTCACAAACCATTGAACAAGGCAATTTCCCATGACTGGAATATTGCTGCAGGCCACCTGATTAGGAGAAGGAGTTGATGAAGCCCTCTAAAGACAGTTGGAAGAATTCGCATTCACCACCTTCTTCAACCACTCTGGTATCTTCTGGAAAGACAACACAGCTGGGCACGCAGTCCAGGAGAGTCCTGCAGAGCACTGGTTATCAGTTTTTGATACAGGGAGTGGAGGAGCCAGCATGGAGAGGTGTGGTGCTGCACCTTGTGCTAATGAAGAAAGAAGGACTGGTTTGGGATGTGAAGGTTGGGGCAGCCATGGCTGCAGTGACCATGACATGGTGGAGTTCAAGAACCTGTGTGCAGGATACAGGGCAAAAAGTAGAGTCCCAGCCCTGGATTTCAGGAGAGCTAAGTTTGGCCTCTTCAAGGATCTGCTTGGAGGAATCCCATGGGTTGGGGGTCTGGAAGATATGGATGGATCCAAGGGGTTAAAGTTCAAGCATCACTGCTCCAAAGATGACCAGGGGACTGGAGCATCTCTTAGGAGGGGACTGAGGGGCCAGGACCTGTTTAGCCTGAGGAAGATGGAGAGGGGATTTTATCAGTGTTCTGTAAGTATCTGAAGGGAGGTGTCAAGAGGATGGAGTTGGGCTTCTTGGTGGTGACCAGCAACAGAACAAGGGGCAACAGGCACAAAGTAAAACATAGGAAGTGCCTTCTGAATATGAGGAAAACTTCTTTACTGTGAGAATGGCACATTCTCCTTCTCTGGGCATTTTTGGAACCTTCCTGTACTCAATCCTGTATAACCAGCTCTAGGTGATCCTGATATTCTGAGCAAGGAGATTGGACTCACAGATCTCCAGAGGCCACTTCCAACCCCCGCCATTCTGTGATTCCGTGTGATTTTGGACTAACTCTGTTTATCATCTCAAGGTTAGATTTGGCAAGTAACATCTGTAACCCACCACCATGAAAATTATTTCCAATACATTCTTCATTACACTTCAATATTTTGCTATCACTGGAGGATTAGAGTTTTTTGCTGGAGAATTAAAGGAAAATATGAATGGACAGTCAATAGTTTTGCATAAAAATCCTTTGAAGTATCAAGGCATGCAAGTTGTTTCCATTTATACATGTGTCTGTTTAGCAATGCACAAGCAGAAAATACCAGTTCTCTTCTTGCTGGCTTGCTAAAAAGCACGCAGCCCAAACTGACAACAGATTCAAGGATTTGAATGAAAAATTACCATATCACATTCGTATGCAGTGCCTTTAACTTGGATGGATCTTGGGAGACTCCTAATAGCATATCACACAAACTAGTTTAATTTCAGAATTGCATATAAGTGTAATCTGCCCATCAAAAGCTATGTGCACTGACCCTGTGAAAGGTAAAACCAGGAAACAAAAAAAATAATGCAGTGTTCAATTTAAGCTGCTGTGGAAATTTGAGCAGGCAGCATGTTCTGAGGATTTACTTTTGGATAAAGGCTAATCTGCTACCAACTTCTGTGGTTGGTGGAGAGAGGGGCTGCTCTGTTGGCACCTCTGAGCAGGGTTCTGATGCAGGTAGTGTGAAATGCTGGCTGGAAGGAAGCCAAGACTCTCTCCTTTAACTGGACAAGAACCTGATGTGAGTAAATGCCTGTACCTGCAATTAATCTGTATAAATACCCACAATTCATGGTGTAATAAATTTAACTATTCTGTCAGTTTCCATCTTCTGCTCTGGACCTTTAACGAAAATTCAGAGTCTGGTTGCACAAATAACAGAAGCTTGTGTCTATGAAACTTATTTCTGTTGTTATCAAAAAGCAAAATTACAGAGAGGCAGTTTCTGCTTGGTTGGCTATAAGTGTGTACATGATAAACGTAATTGTATTTTTGAGGGGTGAGATGTCCTTGATAAAAATTTTTAGTCTGCTTGTTCAGAATAAAATATTCATGTTTCTGTGTGAGGAACAAGTAGAGCATTTGCAGCATTCAGCAACCTTAATTTTTCAAAGTATAGAAAATTCATGGAAAATGAACTCAGGAAGGTAGTAGCATCTCTGTGAAAGTCCCAGCTGCTCAGTATTGCATTTTTCCAGCAGCCAGTGAGAGAAAACACATCATGGTGACACTGTTGCTCCATGTCAGCAAGCATAGGCAGGGCAGGAAGTGTAGCCATGGCAGGAAGAGAGCCCAAGAGGAGAAAAGTCCCTATAGGATATACCCTATAGGTACAGCCAGGGACTTTGTGTGCCATTTCTGCCCCCCAGCAGGAGCTGGGCCAGGCACTGCCCGTGGGTCACAGCTGAGCACCCACAGCCTCCAAGGGAGGGCCTGGCCACCAGTGGGTGCCCAGCTTTTGCCAACTGCCCTGTTCAGCACTGGCATG
Source organism: Ammospiza nelsoni (assembly GCF_027579445.1). Classification (NCBI taxonomy): domain Eukaryota; kingdom Metazoa; phylum Chordata; class Aves; order Passeriformes; family Passerellidae; genus Ammospiza; species Ammospiza nelsoni. The sequence continues at coordinate 103,108,359 of NC_080634.1, forward strand.
TTTTATACAAACATCTCCCATAACACACCAGAGCTGTGAACCCAGATGGAATTTCAGCTTGGTTGTGCCCCTTCTCCATCTGCATTTCCCCAGGCTGTTGGGTAAGCTGATGACTTCTCACATGCCTGCCACCACAGCATTGTCCCCAGAGCTGCCAGATCCTGGCGTGCCTGGAGGTTTTGCCCATGAGGAGCAGTCTGAAGTGAGCTGCTGTGCACATTCCTGCTCCACAGTCCAGTCCAGTCACCTGTGCTCCACACCACTGCACCAGGGCTGCTGGCTGGGGAAGGACCGTGCAGGAGTGGGTGGTGTGGGCAGTGGGACTGGGTGAATTGGGAGCATCCAGGACCAAGGGGAGAACCCTGCTGTGGAGCTCAGAAAGGGTACCAAGGGTGTGCCCAGCCATCCATCTCAGGCACATCCCAAGTGCTTTGCTTTCCCACTGGAAAATAAAAGAAGCAAGGCCAGTGATAGAGGGAAGGGCAGAATTAAAAAGGACACAGTAACAGAGAAAAAAGTAGAGGAAAGAGAATGAGTCTCTGTATAAGGACAGTTTAAATTAACCAGAAGCATTTGTCATTCTCCCTTTTCCATCAAGCAGTAGGAGGAAAAAAACCTATTTGATGTGTCTTGTGACCAAGTCTGATACTTGCAGGAAGAGCAAGTAGCTGGAGCTCATTCGGTCAAAGCAGTTTTGAGAGAGACTCAAATCCAGAGAAGAAGGGGTTTGTTTGAAAACAGTTGTCTTTGATTAGTAAGAATTACCATTCCAAAAGATTTGATTTTTTCATTAATTTTTTGGCCTGTCATTTTTCCACTATGTATGTATGTGTATATATACATATAAAAATAAATCAGAAAAAATAGACAATTCATTTGTGCTGTTTGCTTATATGCAACTTAATACTTTCTGTCATGCTGTTGTAGCTTGGGAGCTAATCCATAGGCATGACTTTCCAGAAGTAACAATTGCCCCTGGAGGGCTGTCACAGAGGCTGCACCTCGCCAGCCAGTAGACATTGCTAATCTAGGTGTATTTTCATGAAAACAATTTGAGATTTCCCATTATGTCTGGGGCAAATGGAGTTTTGTTCTAACCCCAGTGCTTGTCTGAGGTTTGTTTGTGAACATCTGGGAGCTCCAGGCATGGGAGAATTGGCACCTATGCTTAAAACCTGCTGATACCTGCTGTTTGTTTAGGCATTGTCTGAGTGTGTGAACATGGTGCTCTTTGCTTCATGAAAGTGGCAGAGTGAAGCAAATAATGAAATGTACATAGAATTTAAACTTCAGTGCTAAGACCATGGTAATTTTTCACACAAAAAATCGTTTGCTGAAGTGATGTGCTGGGGTCTTTTGTTGTGTTTATGTTCCAGTTATGGTGATTATCTGAATTGTTGTTGTTAGGGCTAATAGTAAGTATAATTTTCATGGTGGAAATGTTTTACTGGACAGGATACTTAAGAACTTCTAATTTCCCCTGCTGTTAAAATCTTACATAGTATGAAAATCCATAACTTGTTGTAGGATGGAAGTGTTAACCAGCAGTGCTTCTGAAAAGTATAACAACTGCCAACCTGTCTCTGGTGTACTAATGTTCTGAGTTGAAACAAATACACGTAGTAGAAAACTTCAAAAACAGCAAGCATTTTGTGTTTTTAAAGTTTTTTCTTTGTTTATGTGGAGATGTTGACATCTGGAAGAGTGAAATTCATTTAACTGACAATGTGTGTCTTCTCTCTCAGATTACAGAAGTTTGTGGAGCCAAGCGTGTGGGTTATTTTGGTCCTGCCCAATTTTATATTGCTTTGAAGTTAATTGCAGCAGCACAGTCAGGGTTCCCAGTACGGATTGAGAGCATTAAGAATGGTAAGTAGCAAATTTTGCTTGCAGTGCTATGCACTTGTTTCTCCCTTTCTTTAATTCTTGTCAGCTCTCCATGGTGGTAAACTCTTTCTTCTTATGTTTCTCCGAACAATTTTAAGGAGCAGAGAAAGAGTGGGAGGTAATTTTACATGCGCCAGGTGAGTGGTGGAAAATTGCAGGGAATTATGGATATGGGAGATCTGAGATGACATCTCCCTCTGGAAAAGGCACTACAAAGGAGCAGCAGGAATGACAGATAATCAGTGTGGGAGATGCATTTCTCCCTCACCTTCAGTCTCTAATCTTGACAGCTGTCCAGAGTGAGAGCTGATAGCTGCTTTGGGTGGAGGCACATTGTGGGGGATGTGGGCAGGTCAGGGAGTCCCTCTGTGCAGGGCACATTGTAACGCTTGTCTGCTTTCACAAATAATCCTGCCAAAATAAATGGGTAGTGAAGATAAAATCATAGTGCTTACTGTGAATAGGTGTGAAAATTAGACGTATTTTAAAACTTTATTCTTCCCAATGAATTGACAGTAATATTAAGTGTACCATTTTTGGTGCAGAAGAAAGCTTCTTGAAAAAAATCTTACCTAACTCAAGCAATAAAGAGAGAAAGGTCCCTTTCAGCTGTGAAACCTTGATAGCAACTTGAAGGAACTCAGTGTTCTTGCTTCAGTGATGCACACTCTGCCTCAGCAGGGCTTGGGCTTCAAAGCCACAGGGCTTTTTGCTGGAGCTGGATCAGGTTGGAGCCCTTAGCTCCCATATCCTGGGTGGGTGTTCAGGCCATGTCCTGAGCTGTGCTTGCACCATCCCACTGGAGGAGCAGTGCAACCAGCTGCAAGATCAGAGACAGGGCTGGAAGGGCAGCACCTGCCTACAACTCTGCAATCAGGTCACTGCTCCCAGCACAGCTCCTGCTCAGCACTCCCTGATAAGGGCAAAGAAATGTCAAATTCATGTGCATTGCAGGGCACAGGGAGGGGGTTCCCAGGTCTGCCCCATCCCAAGGAAGGTAAGGCAAGCACATGATGACCTGTGTGAGCTGAGCTCCCGTGGTGCAGAGCTCCTGGCCAAATGCAGGGGGTCAGATGCAGCTGGCACAGTTCAGTGCCTTGCTGGAACAGGAGTTTGAACCAAGAGTGAAGAGGAGTGGCCTGGATTTGCCTGTCAGTTTTCCTTACAAACAGCTTGTGCACTCTTGCATTGCTGTCCTTTTAAAAGATATTAATTAAAAAGAAAAAAAACCCCAAAAAACCAAAAAGCACAACCAAACAAAAAACCCCAAACAACAAAAAACTCCCAACAAACTAAATTAAAAACCTGGACTGAGATTTACTCTGTATGTTTTACTATTCCAGCATATGTAAATAACCCACAAATTTGAGTGAAAACAGGTACTTGCTTCCTTATTGCTTCAGTAAAATTTCAATAAAGCTTATTCCAGTGCTAATTACATTTTCTCTAGAAAATATGTATGAGCGCCTTTAGAGTGGAGTGAGTAACATGTACCAAATTCCAATTGATTTATTTTTCTTATGGTTGTAACTGTACCTGGAAAAGATTAAACTGTACCTGGAAAAGATTACAGAGGTGATGGATGAATGACTTTGCATGTGTTGAGCATTCAGTGAATTTTAATTATATTGATCTTGTAGGGTTACTGTGCACAAAAATAAATGGTGTTTCTGCAAAATAATTGAGAATTGTCTTAAGGAGTGACAAAGTGTCGGTCTCTTGCTCAGCACAGCAGATGCAGCATGGGACTTTTTAACACAGCTGTCTCTCTAGGCCTGGGTGTGATCTCTGAACCCTGCCATTTTTGATCTGTTCTTTTTATGATGGCAGCATTGAGCATACTGTGATCCTGACTGATTAATTTATCTGTCCCACAGTTTCTGTGGGAAACTATTATTTTCATTACAGGCAAGGTTTTGAAGGCAGGAAATGAGTTTGCTGCTTGCTTTAATAACATGCGCAAGGCTTATTTTTTTCTCTTTGCATGGAGAGATTATATATTAAGCTAGTGAATGTAGCTTTGTGTAATATTCACATTTTTATTAAGACACAAAATAATCAAAGTAGTCCCACACTTAAAAATGTTACAAAATATAATTAGCAGTCTTTTATAGATAAACTTTTCATTGGTTTTACAAGATGATACTGCTTAAAGTGCTTCTTATGTTCTGTAGTCTCAATTGAATTTTTCTCTCTTTTAATACAGAATTGCCTCTACCACGATTTATGGCGCTGAAAAATGACACTGAAGTACGTTATGGGACTCCAGCAGAATTCCATGGAGTTAAGTTTCAGGTTCCACATGCAACTTTGGAAAAAAATTCCTACAAAAGAGCAGATGAAGGGGAAAAACAGGTAACAGCCTTGTCTCCTTCAGGCCAACATGTCATCATGCATCCTCCTTTTAGGTCCAGTCCTGTAAATGATTACACTCACAGGGGCTTACTCAGTTTTCCAACACTAGACAGGAGATGAACTCCTGATGTGCAAATAATCCCCATCGTGCCTGTCTTCTGGTTTTGATGCATCCCAGTTGCTTCCCTGAAGAAAATTCTCTATATGAGCTTGTATAAAGCTGTCAGCCCTGTAATATTCTATCTAAGTTCTTTCAGTGTTTTCCTCCTACCTAAACCCGCACTGTTTCTCAGAGAAGAAGTGGAAAAAGCAGCAAATAGAAATCTGTGAAAGAGAACAGGAAAGTGAGTGATTTCCCATGGCCAGTATTGTAGTGGAGTAATGGTCCTCAGTCACTCTAGAAATACTCAATTCAACAAGGTATTCAATCATGAGCCGCTATTTTTGGGTGGGGTAAGGCCCCCAAGTTTTCTTTCATTTTTATCTCCTCAAGAAATAGTCCAGAAGACATCTGCTTTTCTTTTTTCGGAGTGAAACATGCCGGTTTAATGAAGCATCCAAGGGACGTTCCTGTTACCTGTATTTAGGAGAGTACAGAGCAGTTGTTCAGATAGAAGAAGCTTCACAGTGCTGCATAATTTTCATAAAAACTGATTTGCATCATTTTCCTCAGGCTTGACACCTTCTCCTGTGGTACTGTATCAGGTCATGTTGTAAGTGCCTGGTGGAAGCACTTATATCTTCCCAAAACATGTCCCCGCGTTTATCACGGGCTGTGCTGGCGTCGGTAACGGCGTTCCCAGCCCAAGGTCAGCCAGCAGGAGGGAGCTGATGACAAGATACACAGGTGGAATAACAGGATCAGGAAGAAGAGCATCTATGCCTCTCCTCTGTGTACTGGCACCCAAGCAGAACACTGCCCTCAAACCCCTGGCTCCATCTGGATTATCTGTGTTGTGTTATATTTTCCTCTTTATTCAGTAAAACCTTTCAGACTTACATCCTTTTCTCAAGCAATCTCAGTAAATCAAAGGAAAAAGGAAGCTTTAGGATAGTTACCCAGTGATACTTACAAATCCACAGTGTTTAAAATACTGACCCAGAGATGTATTTTAATTTTTTGTAATTTTTTTTTATTATGAAAATGATCTCCCACAAAGAACGCACTCACACTATGTAAATTCAAAGTTGTCCACTCACACTGAGCCTTCTACATATACTACTTCAGGCATCTCTGGAAGTAAAATACATTGAGCTGACCATTGTAAAGCTTTGTTACAGCACTGCCATGTTTATCTCTAAAGGCTCAGTACCAAATCCTGTCTTGTCCATTTTAAGCCTTTTCTTGGAAATAAAGGGCCTGAGGATGCTGCAGTGATTTTTCTTGTTTGTCCGTCATATTGTATGCACTTCAACCACTTTGCAGCATTACTTGGTTGTTTCTTACAATTTTTGTCTCAGGATTGTATTTTGTGTTGGTGTGTTTTTGAAATAGGAACCCAAGTCTCCTCCAATGTCTCCAATTTGCTCCCCTCCTGCTTCTCCATCTACCTACCAGAGAATAGCCCAAAGTTATGGATATGGTAAAGCAAGGAGTGCGTTGGAACAGCAGCATGGAGGTAGGATAAAAATGGCAATGCACATTGAATTCAAATACTTTTTTCCTTTTTATTTTTTTCCCTTATCAGAAGTATTCAAATTCTAAATGCTAGTGACAATCAGCCTAATGATTTTAAAATTCAGTTAGACTCATGTTTTGAAAAATTATTTGATCAATATATTTTGACTGTTCAATTCTGTCTTCCTATTCACTTTCTATTAAATTAGATTTATGTCTGACTGCTCACAGATGCTTAATACCTAATCTCTGACAAAGCTCTGCAGTATACCCCAGTGGCAGAGAGCCTGCAAGGATTGTCAGAGTGCATGATGGTTTTGGTTTCATTAGAGGGCAAGAAAAGCCTGCTCCTGATTTCAGTAGATGCATATTAATTTTCAGATTGGAAGTGAACCATCCTTTGCAGGAATGGATCATATCATCTCTGGTTTTGTAACAGAAATAATAATAGGATGAGAGTGTAGAGGCAGTCCCACAGTGTAACTTCAGCAATTCAGACAAAAACTAGACACTGCATAGATTATTCTGTCTCTCATTTTGGTGCCATTACAGTAGGTGGGAAAACATTCAGACTTTAATAAGAGGCTAATGGGGCAGAAGCCAGTTTAACTATGGCTTTACAGGTTCCTCTTGTAGTAAAGCACCTGTGCTCTTGTAATTGCAACATGTGGTGACCAAGTTAATGGCAATAGGAGGCATTGGTGTATACCATCATCCCTCCTGCTTTACATTAGTGTGTTTGCAGTGGGTGAAGATTGAAGCATGCTAGTCCTTCACCTTTTGTCCTTATTTACAAATGAGTGACAAAAGAGCTATTCAACATGTTGAAACTCAGTACAGCTGTGGTAAGAATGTGTTTGACACTATAAAGTGGACTCCACCTGAAAATTGTACCAGTACTGAGTCACAGGCATTCCCCTGCTGTGTAGGTAAACTACAGCTTGTTCAGAGTGGGATTAATTCTGAAAGAAGCACACTAGTACAGTTGCTTTCTGGTACAATGCATGTTCTGCCCCAGTGAAGAAGAGTGGCAGAGAGCCCATGCTGTGGAGAGCTGGGCAGGGAGTGTCTGTCTGTGTACCTGCTGGGTGCTCTGCTCTTTTCTGGCACTCTGTCCCAGATCTGTCAGTGCTATGAGGGAGTATTTTGGGTGTTGTTTTTTTTTTTTTCCTTCTGAATTTGGTTGCAAATTTAACTTCTGTGAAATTTCTCATGGACTCAGCAGCTACACAAAGTGACCAGGGACAGCAGCATCCAGTCCAGCTGTCAACATCTTCCAAAATTAATTATTTAAATGCTTGAATTTCTAAGGTAATAAAGTCTTAGAGGTGCAGAACAATGACTATTTTTCAAAAAGCAATTTTTCCTATTTTCCAGAAAAGGAATCGCTCCTATTTTAATCCCACTGGGGATACTTCATCCAAATGTATTCTCAATGGCAGTGAGCAGTTAACATTTTGTGACCCATGCTGTACCACATGCCAGGCCTAATGCAAGCCCTGCTGGTTCTTCCCGGCCTTTAAGATTAAAACCCTTCCAGTTTCCTGAGGAGCACTGCAAAGGGCAGCTGTGTGTATGCATGTGGAGGAGGTGCCTGTGCCCCTGCCCTGGGCTGGCAGGGCTGTACTGCTCATCTGACCCTGAAACTGGACAGGGTGTCTTCAGGGACAGCCCTTTGCACTGCAGCCATGACTGTGGACATTTTATAGTTCTGAAAGTTTCTCATGCTAGCAAGCATATAGCCATGAGGCTTCATGCTTAAATCTCCCCTCAGAGGAGAGAACACCTAAATGCTTCCCACCTTTCACCTTCTTTCCTTTTTTTTTTTTTTTTTTTTTAATCTGAAATTAGCAGTGACTTGTACAGGAATAGAAATAGATAACAATACAGGATAAGACACCTTAGGAAAACAAAGGGGTTTAGGGGCATGATTTTTAAGCTCTTCCTAAGATCAAAAGTTTTAAGATTTCTTGGACTCCTTTTTCATCATGAGTCTCTAAGGTTCTGACTATCTAATGTAAACTTTGTAATGGTAAATTTTAAATAGGCTGGCAGCAGTTCTCAGCTGTGTAAGGGTTTGCAAGTGACTTGCCTTTTTGTTTGGATGCTTGCCCTATTTTTAAACATTGTTCCTAAATATGTTGTTGTGTCACTGCTTACTATATTTGCTGCAGTGGAGCCTAAGTAACTTATTTTAGCAAAAGAAGAAGAAATTGTTACTTTTCTTCACAAACTTTTCTCCAAATAGCACAAAGTGGTGAGTTGTGTATTTTGATTTTCAACAGAAATTAGGGAAGGGAGAGGAAGAGTAGATGGAGAAATAATGGTTTGCTATTTGATAGCATTGTCAAAGCATATTTTTTATAGACCAAATGAATTATTTCTTCTTAAAATAGTTCTTGTGCTAAATGTGGCTGTAAGTATATAAAATGTGTAAATGCATGGACAGGCTGTGTAAGTGTATATTTAAACATGATGAACAGTGATTTCTGTGGACTAGCAGTATATGAGTGACAGTGTCTCAGTAATGTCTGAAGAAGAATGGTGCAATGGGAAAGACAAGTGTGTGGCTGGAATTTTGTTGCATAAGACAAAATGAACTTTGATACTGTGATAGTGGGTTCACTTGGTAGGTGCTTGACCAAATGGACTTTGATGCTCAGATACAATGTTCACATTTATACATTCTTGATCTTGTGGTATTTAATTATTTTCTTTCGCTTAGCAGCATTTTTTTTATTATCCTGACATTTATATATTTAATTTTAAATGTCTGTTGTAGCTCCTTATGAAGTCAGACAGTCTACTCACCAGCAAGATGGACCATCTTCAGGGAATTATGGAGCCAAATCTGCACTCACCTGTTCAACTCCTAACCGGGTAATGAATTGCATATTTTCTTCAGTAATACTAGTAACAAAACAATAGAGAAATTTTTTTAAAGGGCAGAAAATTCTCACTTTGAAAGTGAAAAGTGTTCACTGTGGTGTTTTTAGACTTGAGACTGAATTGTGCTTTTTTTGGTATATGAGGAAAAAAGCTGATGGGATGGAGAAATTACAATAAACAAAGAAATTTATTAAATCACTATATGTAAATTGAAGTAAAACATTTTCATTGAAAGTACCTGAGATTTCACAGAGATTCCTTCTTGATTTAGATTGCTATCTGTAACATATGCACAGTATTTATGGCCAACATTCTGCATATTTTGGTTTTTCACCCCACTTGGTTAAATTGCGCCTTAAACTGAACATATTAATTTCTGGGCATTTGTTTGTTTTTATGAAAATGGGTCTTATATTTTTCTGCTGGTTGTAAAAGCAGATCTTTCCTGTGTTCCAGTGTGCCTGCTGTGCATTTATTATGCAAACAATTAGTTTGCCGTAAGGAAGGGCAAAGCTCCTTAAGCGAGAGATTTTTCTAAATAAGAAAGACTCAGAGACTCTACCTTTTCCTGAGTGCTTAGCACCTCACACCCACAAAAAAAAGTCACCTGAGCCTCCAAAAGAGATCTACAGGTAGTGTCACATAATTTGTGCTAACTTGAAATGAAATTGGGTGCATTTGTGTAGCACTTTGAAATGAAAATTAATTTACAGCTTTATGATGTTGCCTGTTTCAGGGATCTTTTGATGTATTTCAGAACTGGTCTTTTGTATTTGATTCTTGGAAAATAGACAGGTGTGTCAGAGAAAGGGTTTCACAGCTGATTGTTGTTCATTCTTGCCCTCCCTTTTTAAAGCTGTTATTATGCAGGCTTAAATATTGAATACTCATTTATTCCATTTTAACAAAGACACCAGCTGTACTGGCAGCCCTCTCGTAGATACCTCCATCCAACCTGCAAAAGGTACAGGCCCCCCTTAAAAAAGTTAATCAGAGAGCAAAGTCAGAGCAAAGAAATAATTGGGTTGAATACCCTTCTTCTCCAGAATATTCCTTTACCCAAAGGCAGATTTTTGCTTAAACCTTGGGAAGTGGTAGAAGTTTGAGAGGGTCTCTAGGGGCTTGTGTGTCTCCCTGACTTTGCATAATGAATTACTGGGGTGAGCAGAGGGTCCAGAAGTGGAATATTTCAATTGTTACAGCACCATTCCTAGATTAAATATGTGGCTTCATAACAAACATAAATTTTCATGCACAAAGCTGCATAAATGCAGCTTTAGGGCCTTTACTGGTTCCATCCATTTGAGGTGTTCAGTGTGCAGTTCAGGGCTGTAATGCATTGCAGAAAAAAAAGTACCCTCAAAATGAATCTAGAGGTAATAAAGTATGACTTGGACTTTTAGTGGTCAGCAGTAGCCAGATTTCCTTTGACCGCTGGTCATGTAAAGCTTCCTTTAATTGCAGGGGTAAAGATACCTAATAATAGCCTCAGTTTTCACAGGTAAGCAGTGGGATGGTCATCACTGTGGCCTTTTCTGCTTCTTGTGTTCTGAAAATTTGTCTGTGCTACATAGAAGAGTGAGAGTCTGGTTTCTTGAGGTTCCCAGTGCCCTTGTGGAGCCCTCCCTGTGGCTGGTGCCAGTGTCCCTCCCTTCAGTCTCTTTCAGTGGAGCGGGAGCAGCAGGACAGCAGCACTCAGTACTCGGATGACCCTTGGAGGATAACGGAGGAGCAGCGAGATTATTACATCAACCAGTTCAGGTCCCTGCAGCCCGACCTCAACGCCTTCATTTCAGGTAATTTTATCAAACACTGTGCACACTGAACAGGGGAACCAGGCTGGGAGGTGAAAAGTGTTAAGTAAATAAATTATTTTTTGTCTCTGGCAGCGCATTTGTAAGAGTTGATTATGTTTTCTTTTTAAAGGCAGACTATTCAAATCAATATTGTGGCCCTTACATTTTCTCCTAAATATCCTGATTTTAGAAAAGTAATTGCATCTCAGGGAGAAGTGTTGGGAATTTGGTAAAAATTAAAATGAGCTCTTTGCATTTCATGTGCTGGATTTGTGGATCACACCTGCAGTGTATATTGAGTTGAAAAATCCCTGAGGGTTGTGCTGACTTATCCAGCAGAACTGTGGCAATGTCCATGTGATGAGAGTGAAGCATGCTCTGGCCAGTCAAACCTTTATGGTTCTGGGGGACTGAGATTTTGACCTCTAGGTAATTACGAAACAATCCTGGAGAGCACACACATGGTAGAATTATTGTTAAGAGCATACTGAGATGACTCTGATCATACTCAGATTTCCATCCTGAATAGAGGGTCCAGGCTGCTTGTGAAAGGAGACTTTGCCACATACAGACAGTTGGTCTGGCAAGGAATATGTCACAGGTTTTAAACTGAGGCAGTTGTAATGAGCCCTGCTGTGTCACTGGGGTTCAGGAGGCCTTGATCCAGCCAAAAGTTTAAAGAATGACCTGCTGCTAACTGAAATTATTGCTTCAGCAGTTCTTCACCTCAGTTAAGTCTCCTTCATGCAGTTTGCTTCCAAGAAAAAATGATTGTTCAGTGTTGGTTCTTTCCCCAGTGGTTGCCCAAGGGGAAGAGGATTTTTGTCCCTGAAGTCTGTCTGTGCTTTATTTCCTTGTGATTTGTAGCCTGTACCCAGGAAGGGCTTCCAGAGTACCCCTGACAGCCTGTGCATATGAGATGGTGAAGAAGTGTGTTTGTTAACTAGAAGTATGAGAAGGGCTGCTGTGGCAGGGTGCCTGCAGCAGGACAAGAGCTGTGTGCTAGCTGAATCTTCGGCAGTTTCTTTTTTATTTTATTTTTTTTTCTCCTCTGTAAAATTTTCACTGCAGGAAAAAGTCATGGTTGAAGCAGCACACTGGGAGAGCAGTGCAGATGTCAAAGCACTGTACTGCTGTGCACATGACTTCTGGGTGAAGCAGGGCCATTTGTGTCTGTTATTTCATCATTGGTGACATACTTGTTATGCAGGTTAGAGTTACTAGTACTAAAGTAGGTTTCCCTTGATTTATTTTTCCCATATGGAGGGAATGGAGAAATGAGGTCAACAGCTCTGTCTGGCTTTCTCTGTCATTTACTCAGGAGACAAATGGTCCAGCATCTATAGGAGCATCCGATTAATCTGGGCATCTCTTGGACATAAATTAACTGTCTGCTTCTGGCATGGCAGACCTGGTAAAAGGGAAGAATTTGGAGAATTAATTCCCAGTGGTTGATGAGGCATGCTTTCCCAACAGGTTCTGTAGCAAAGAATTTCTTCACAAAATCAAAGCTGCCCATCCCAGAACTTTCTCATATCTGGTGAGTACTGTAATATTGTTGGGGATGCCTATCACACTTTTTAAAAAGATGCTTAATTCAAGAGTTCTTGTTAAATTTTAAAAGTGTCTTCAATTATAATTATTGCTCTTATCTCCAGAATCACTTTGAGGCCCAAGCAGCAGGGTGGTCATTGGTCTTCCTGACACACTTGTTTTCTGGAGAGATGTTCACCTACTCAGCAGGACTGGGAAGGTTTGAACCCCAACTAGCTGAGAGCTGTTCTTAAATGTATTGTAAGCAGCATCAAAGAACTGGCATTTTTCATGAAATGACACAGAGGAGAAGCACCTCTGGAATGTTTTAGATGTGTTGTTGGTTTTATGTTTCTGTCTCTCTTCTGTCAGAGGAGGCCTAATTAAACAACTACATAATTCATTAGTGCTTTTCTAATGAATCAGTGCTCTTACTTTTAATGAGCTTATTGCAAAACAATTGTGGATGGAACTGTACGTGATAAAATTTGACAAGGATTCTATTATATTTTCATCAACAACATGGTGCTTTGTAATTTGTTGTCATCATTGCTTTTCTGATAGGAGGAACAAACAGTTTTAAGCATGGATCAGAAATGCTGATAGTGATTTTGTTTTTATATATGCTTTTATGAAGAGAGATGAGAAGAAAAGCTTGCGAGAGCCTAAACATCTGTCAGGGTCAAAGGATATGTCTGGAATCTTTTCAAAGCGGATTGTCAGTTGTGAAAATAAAAAAAATAAAAACCCAACTGAAGAAACATAGTGCTGGGGGAAGTGAATATTGGAATTTAAATTTAAGATTACTTAAAAAGAATGGATTAACCTAATATGTTAGCAAATCAGGTTTTATTTCTATTGCTGACACAAGTTGTTCTCTGTGCGGAATTTCAAGAAAAGTATGCCTTTCTAGTAGATGCTTGTAATTTTGTGGCAATGTGATTTATCAGGTTGTGTTGCTGTGTTAAACACATGGGATGTTTCAGTCCTTGTCACTGTAACCTCAGTAGTCTGAGAAATGCTTGTTACTTTCCAAGAGTAAGGAGTTATATGTTTATTTTAGACCATGTGCCCATGATAAAATATTACTCAATATTTGCAAAGAGTTAATTTATAAAATTGAATTCCTGAATTTCTGAAGTTTAATTTTAGTGTTTGTGAAGTGTGCTAGATTAAGAGAGAACCACTTAGTTGGAAGTTAACAACAATATTTAAACTTGTCAAGAGCATTAATTTTCCCCCTTTTTAAAGGTTAGTCAGTGGTGCTAAGTAACCATTGCTGAAGTCCATGTTTAACTTTTTCTGCTTGAACTGTTTTAAGATCCTGCATGGATTAGCCAAAGTGCTTCCTAATATTGGAAGGTTAATTCCACCCTTGGAACAATGTGCAATTAATGGCTGCTCAGATGGCCAGCTACATCCTGGGCTGCATCAAAAGAGGTGTGACCAGCAGGGACCCCATCTGGAGTGCTGCATCCAGCTCTGGGCTCCCCAACATGAGAAAAACATGGAGCTGTTGGAACAAGTCCAGAGAAGGTCCACTAAGTTAATCACAGAGCTGGAGCACCTCTGCTATGAAAACAGGCTGAGAGACTTGGGGCTGTCCAGCCTGAAGAAACGGGTCTGGGAGATCTTCTAGCAGCTTTCCAGTGCCTAGCAGGGTCCACAGGAGAGCTGGAGAGGGACTTTTCACAAGGGCATGTAGTAATAAGACAAAGGGAAAGGGCTGTAAGCTAGAGGAGGGCAGGTTTAGATTAGATATTAGGAAGGACTTTACTGTAAGGGTCATGAGGCCTTAGAACAGTTGCCTAGAGAGGTTGTGGACTTCCCATCCCTGGAAGTGTTCCTGGCCAGGCTGGATGGGGCTTTATGTAGCCTGGTCTAAAGGAAGGTTCTCTGCCTATGGCAGGGGAGTTGGAATTATATCTGGAATGATCTAATGGAATTAGTTGGAATGATCTTTGAGGTCTCTTCTAACCCAACCTCCCCTATGATTCTATAAATATAGATTATGTATTTCACATTCTAATATAAACATACCATCATATTCAATGGTGTGATGTATTAAAGAAATGTACTTTACTGAAAAAGAAAAAAAGTGGCAAGTCAGTTTCAGAAAATCAACTTGCTTCATCTTCCCCAAGACAAATGTGCAAGTCAAGATCAAATGACCATGGCAGAAATACTTGTCTTGTGTTAAAATATCCCTTCTCAGAGCTGCATTTTTGTCTCCCACGTGATGGCACACATGTTTCCCTGAGATCACATCTTGGAAAACATGTGCCTGTTTTATCCACAGGGAGCTGAGTGATGTGGATTGTGATGGGGCGCTGACACTCCCGGAGTTCTGTGCCGCTTTCCACCTTGTGGTTGCGAGGAAGAATGGCTACCAGCTGCCTGAGACACTGCCAGAGACACTGATGCCCGAGTACCTTCAAGCAGGTAAAGCTCCTGGGCAAGCCATGTCCCTGCAGCCATCTCCGAAATCCAGTGTGTCTGTGAGACAGGTTCATCTTCCATCCTGGAATGGGCTTCTGTGCTCTCTAATGATTCTCCAGCTGCATTTAAGGCCTGTGTTTTTAATTGTGCTTATGAGGTGATTGCTGTAGAAGTCCTAGATCAGAGCAGAGAAATAGGGATGCAAAGTGGAGCAGTTACTTGCCTCTTAATGTCTGCCCCTTTGCTCCATTGTGCTTCAGGTGTCAGGAGAGATGAAGAGGCAGTTGAATGCCTGTAAAGCAAAGGGAATCCAGCAGTGGCTTTAAATTGAAATAGGACAGGTTTATGTTAGATTTTAGGAAGAGATTGTTTACTGTGAGGGCAGTGAGTCACTGGAACAGGTAGCCCAGAGCAGCTGTGGATGCTCCACCCCTGAAAGTGTTCAAGGCCAGGTTGGATAAGGCCTAGAGCAACCTGGTCTGGTGGAAGGTGTCCCTGCCCATGGTAAGGGAGGTTGGAACTAAGTAATCTTTGAAATCTCTCACAATTCAAACCATTCTGTGAATCTGTGATATAGCTTTTAATTATTTTGATCATTTTTCCTTAAAGTATCTATGTCTTGAAGATTTGTTAAAAATTATACTGGATTGCATTAGAACTTAGTATGCTAGTGTATTTTTTTAGATACTGGTTATACTGGAGATACTGGCTATATCAAAGGTTGAATTTTTTTGTAATTTATTTAATGTAATCCACAGGTTCTTCTGTGAGTTGTTTGCATTAATGACGGGATTACAACAATTTGTGTAGCACAAAGATGAATTAATCCAAAATACAACATACTTCAGTAACAATGTGCAGTGAAAGACCTGCCCTTTCATTTGTTCTCTTCAGTTATGTCTCTTTTAATGATAAATGAATGTTGGAATATATACTGTTACATCTAAAAATGTGCATGACTCTTGAGGGCAAGGAGGATTAATCACAGATGATAATTGCAGTCCTAAGGGATAATATTTAAGACCTAATAAAATCTCCATTAAATTTGATGACACTGAATATATTAAAAGGCAGGAAAAGAACAAATCAAGCTGCAGTTAGGAAAATTAAATGTTGACCCCATATCAGAATTGTGAAATAATTTCTGGTGGAGTCATGTTCCCTGTAATCCACTATATTCATATCCAAAGCAATAAGCTCCTGCAAAACATGCACTTCCAAATCTTCATCATTTTAGTCTCTCTGATTACATTTCCCTGTCATAATTACAACTACGTTTTTCCCTCCAGGACAACCACTTTTTTCACCACTACTTTCATGCCTGGTCTCATGATAAATTGGCTTGTAAACTCATCCATGCAGATTCTTTTTGATGTGTGTTCACATTGAGCCTTTTTGGAAATAACTATCTCTAGTAGCAGGGAATCATTGTGTCAGTGGGAGAAATAGCACGGTAAGCTGCAGTTGTTCCCTGGGAGTTTTCTTTTTCCCTCTTTGTTCCTTTCAGCACTTAGTTCTACCATTTTCTTAGATTATTGTTTCTTGCTATTGCATGAGACCAAGCATTTCAAGCAAATCTACATGGAAGAGGTGAAAGGACTAATTATTTCTTGTGGGTCCTTTAAATACCCCAGCTAATAAACTAATTCTGGTTAATCTGAGGGTCTGAAAATATCTCGTGCTCATTCTTCTATCTGGTCAGGATTCATGAATCTCTTTTGAAAGGCTTGCATTAATGAAAAGCAGAACATCTCAACACACTGTGAAACTGTGAATAAGAGAAAAGCGTAGAGCCCTGGTTGTATTACTTCTGAAATAAAACCATTGACAAAAATGTAGGTTCCTCATACAGTTACCTAAAATATCAAAAGCAAATTTCAAGAGAAATCTTATGTATTCATGTTCTCATAATTTGATTTCTGTAAAATTTAGACTTTTTTTCAAATTTTTTTGGCTTCTTAGGACTCCAAAGAAGAACACAGTTTTTCATTATGTTGCTCCATTAGTTTCAGATTGAGGCATAATTTGGTTCAATTGAAGTATTTGCATCTGATAAGAGTGCTGTTAAAGCTTCAAATAAAATGACTTGTAGCAAAAAAGCATTTAAGAATGCATTAATCTTGCTAGTTTTATGGCTTGTACCATAAACTACAAGCACAACTGGTCCAAATGCTCTCCTGGCACAGCTCCATTGACAATTTGACCCACCACCTTTTTTTGGAAACTTTTTATTAAAACTAATTTGCAAAATCTCAAAAGCTATTTGCCCTGCGTGTAACCCACTGTACTGCAAATTAAGACAGGTTTCTAAGAGCTTAATTTATTGAAATAAAATAAATGCTTGCCAAAAATTAGAAATGTGGTTGTTCTGCCTTTTAATATATTGATCTTTAAAAAAAGATGTTTTCCAGTTCATAAGACAGATTTATCTCAGAGGAGCTAATCCCAGAGTGATACCAGCAGAAGGACCTGAGCTTGTGGGAAGAAATTAGCTTGTTGTGAAGATTTCTTTGAGAAGTTAGATGTGATTTTTTTTTCCTTTTTTTTCCCCCTGCTCTCTGTGTTGTTTAGTTGAAGGTGGCATATACTACAGCATCTACAGTGTTTAGTGCTTTGCTTTCTTCTGGCCTTCAATTTTAGAGTATAATGTAGATTCTACTATACTTTTCAATACTCAAAAAGTCAAAATTTCAGCTGAAGGTAATGTAAGTACCTTTAACACTGTTAAGAGAATAATATATAAACTATAAGATAGTTGATACTAGATTGGGAGAAGAAAACATTTCTTCCAAATTTCACCATTATTTCTACAACAGAAATTATACTAACTATCCCTTTCATGACACTGACTTACTTAAGATGCAAAATACAAAGATTTTCTTCATGATATTTCTCATCCATGTCTTATGGATTAGGTCTGAGATGTAGAAATGAAGAGCAAAATTATGCTAGATCAGGTTTTTAAGAAGTATGTATTAACCAAAGACTTGGTGTGTCTCTGTGTTTGGCTTTGGGTTGATTTTTTGTTCGTTTGGGTTTTTTTCACTTTTCTCTTTTATTTTTCTTTTCCCTGCAGCTTGTTTGAAGCCTGTGCGTGACTGTGCACTGTTTGACTCTTACTCTGAGCCCTTGCCAAGCAGTCAGCAGACTCGGGACTTCAGTCGGACAGAGGTGAGAGGCTGTAAGCTGGGTCCTTACCTTGCAGACTCTGAGTCTCTGAGAGGACTTTATGATCTCTAAACCTCTTATTAAGCCATCTCAAACCCCCAGCTCAGCCATTTTTTCTGTGTATGGAAAGGGCTGACAGGCTTTTCAATAGGTATTCCCACATAGCAGAGTTCACAGTAGTCACTGAGGGACTTGTGAGACGCTGGAATCTTCAGAGAAATAGGCTCTGCCTGCTGGTGTCCTGCAGGGCTGCTGCAGGAGTGGCAGTGGGGCACATGGGCCATGTTCAGGTGAAGTATCTGCTCAGTCTGAATTGGTTGAAAATATGAGGCTTCAGGACAGACCTAGAATCATAAAATCATGTAGTTTGGAAAACACTTCCAAGATCTTCAATTCCAACTGTTAGCCCAGCACTGCCTTCTTACAGATGGTTGTACAGAGCAATAAAGTCATCCCTGAGCATCCTTTTCTCCAGGATAAACAGCGCCAGCTCCCTCAGGCACTCCTGTGCTCTGGACCCTCCACCAGCTCCACTGCCCTTCTTTGAACACACACCAATGTCCTTTCTTGTAGTGAGGGGCCCACAGCTGTACACAGTAGGTTTGTTTGGATGGAACAGGGGCTTTGGACTAGATAACCAGAGCTCCCTTCCAAACCCAACCATTGTATGATGCCATGAAGTCTTCTGCAAGCAAAACTGAATTAAGGAAAAGAGTTTAACACTGAGATTAAAATTGCAAACTTTTAAAGACCCTATAGAGCTGAACTAGCTATGGCCACTGAGTTGTGCCTGAATATTGCAACTCTCAATATATGTGCTGTGGGATTTAAAGGTTTAGTGTTAAGGAAATAAATCAAGTGGCAGAGTGACTGCAGGAACCAGCCCTTCTGACACTCTTCCAAGTTTAAAAATAATGGTGTGTCATGGCAGCTCAGCAAGGCTGTTCTCCAGCTATTTCCTCCCAGTGCCTTGCTGTGGGGAGTCCCTGGGTCAGAACCCAGCTGCTCCCTCATCAAATCCATCTTGGTAGTGGTACCACCAAACAGAATCTCCCAAGCTTCTCTGGACTACAGTGTTCTCTTTGGGCAGTGCTGCAGCCAGCAGGTTGAGCACCCAGTGTATCTTGTGGAGCTGATAAAATACTTGTTGTATCCCTGGGAGGTGTGGCTCATCCTGCAGCAGCTTGCCCAAAGCACAGCAGCGACGCTGGGCTTCGAAAGCATCACTGCAGATCTGGTAGTGCAGGGTGCTGGTATGTTGGCAGCATGGGCAGGTCCTTTACCAGAATCACCTAATCCCTTGTTTGTGACCCTATTTTGGGTGGCTTGAAACCTAAAATATAAAAGAAGATACAGATATAATATAGAATTAAATTATATTTGAAATGCAAGCAAACATATGATTATGTATCTTTCATACGCATAATTTAAAAGCTTCAGTTTACATTGTCCAAGATTAATGGACTTTAACATCTCCTCAAAAGTGATTTGACAATAATTTTGGCTTGATTTTTTTGTTCAATTTATGTTTTTACATTCAGAATTAATACACTGAATGAATATCATTTGGAAGGTCAGTAATTCATCTTCCATTCATCTCCCTCAGTGGGAAGTGCAGCAATTCACTGTTGCAATTTCCTTTTTATCTTGGCTAGTGGAGGAATTATGCTTTAGATACTTGATCACTACATTAAAAATATTATATTAGCAATGCAATCTGTTATACATTACCTCCATGTCTTTTTAAATTTCCACTTATCATCCATTCAGGCTATTTAATTTCATTTCAGATGCCTGTTTTTACTGTGACTGCTGAATTACAGTACTGCAATAAAATAGAAGCAGTTCCTGAATGCATTCATAAAGAAAATAATGGCAGGAGACATGTCACCTGCATGCTAGGCTCTGTTAAACTTGAATAACACACCAAGGCTGCTGATATTATGCTTGGGAGTGCCATGGGTGACTGATTTCTGTTTATCAAGGAAGTTTTGTCTTCACTGTTGTTTTTTTTCCTCAAGTTTTTTTGTCTCCCACTCTCCTTTGGTTCTTTTCTACAAGTTTTCTCACTGCCAAAATCCTAAAGTTAAAACATGCATAAAATGACTGGCTGGGGTTCCTCTGGGCTCCCTCAGAAATGCCATGCTCACAGTTCATTGAAATCTCTGAAAGTCATTCCATCAATTAAAGTTAGATCTGTGGTCTCATGTTCTTCATTTGAGTGTCAGGGCTAGCTATGGGTGTAAAATGTTTTGTTCATACATTTTCAGAGTCCTCAAGCCATATTTTTGCTGTGTTGCTCTCTCAGAAGTACTAGGGTATTCCATTCCTCAGAAATTTTATAAAAGAAATCTCACTTTTACTGTGGAGTTTTCCTTTCTGAACCAAGTTGAGGTTTTTGTGGTCTTTTAAAAATGTCTATGAAATCTAGGTTTCTCAATTAATTTGTTTAGGCCAAATTTATTTCAGGACATTTTCAGGTCAAACCTCTTCCATACTCCCTGGGCAAAAACCAGCATCACTTAATATTTAGAGAAGTTTAGAGTTTCTGATGTTTATTTGAATATTTGGTTACAGAGGGTATTCTTGTTCTTACAGATAATAGAGGTAGGATTTGTTCCAGCAGAAGCTCCAAGAACAATAAATGCTTATAAGTTGCTGCTGAAATAACAGAAAATCAAGGAATAAGACTGGGGAGAAATTCCCTGTTCTCCTATCAAAGGCTTGAATGGGCCTCCAACAGACTTGCTAATGAAATTTGTTTTTCCCATCTCTGTGACTGCAAGTTGAAAGAAAAGAGTAGTTCAAGGATCAGCCACACCAGCCAGGAGCCTTTAAAGCATAACCATCAGGCTCTGCAGTACAGCTGGAGTTCTGGTTAGAGAGACTTTTCTCATGGAGACTGGGGAAGCTTTCATCTACCCTTACACAGGAGTTAATATGGCTCTGTTGGGAGAAGCCTCTCCTCACATACAGTCCTTACCTCCTTTAGTTGTTCACTGCTGAAGTGCTCCTTTACCTCATTTCTGGTGTGGAACTGCTGTGCCTTGAAAAGTAGAGTTATACTGTCTCAAATGTCACCATTATTTGTGTTGATCTGTATTCTTAAATATTTGGCTGTGGAAAGGTACGAGCTGTACAGTCAGTGTAATTAACAAATCTTCTATCTTTAGAAGTCATCAGCTGAAGAGGTACCTGATAACTCTGCCCTATTACAGGATGGAAAGAAAGATGACAAACAAGGTATTCAAATAAATAACTTTTTTTCCATTAGGGATTAAATGATATGTGTTTTTAGTAAACTCCTATGTTTGCTGGATGTGTTCAATTTCTAAGCTGGCTGTGTGTTGCTAAAGATTTAAAGAGACAGCTCACGGCAGATGAGATGAAGACAAATAAATGGAGGGGTTTGCTTCAAAATTCTGTCAAAGTTCTATCATACACCTTCTAAAATATGTCTAGCCCTAAGGCAATTAATGTTGTGCTTCTTACTTAAACAAATTTTAATTGTTATCAGGAATTTTTTAAGAGTAAAGATTGCACTGTGCCAAATTTTCAGTTTCCTTTTTTGCAAGAACTTCAAAATCAGTTTTTACTCCTATTTGAAAAAAATAATCCCTGTATTTTCTTGCAAAATGAAAGTTTTAGTCAAATTGGATTGAAAAAAATTCATCGATTCATTCATTTTAATAGACGTCCATCATGTGAAATTGATCTTTCTCTCTTTTGCTTCAGTAGCTTTTATGGCTTCTAGAATTGGCACTGGATCATCACACATATTCTCTTTTCCCAATTCTTACTTGCTGTCCCTCTGTTGTAGAAACAAAACAGTTGTGAGTATTCTGCTGCCTGATTCTCAGAGCTACAGATTATGTATGAATAAAAATAAAAAATATCTTGGCCTCCCAGATGTCCACATGTTAAGGTTGCATCAGAGCTGTGAGACCAGGTAGTCCACATTCCTGATTCACCTGCCACACTCAGGTGTGACAGAGTTTGACAGATTCCCAGTGTACCTTTTTCAAAGAAAGTTTGTCAAGGGTTTGTGTGTTTGTAAAACATTTTGACATGTCAGCATATTCCAAGTAATCAATGTTTTGTTGACAAGGTTTGTTTTGTTGCAAAATGTATAATGAACCAGAGATGGACATGAACCTTGAAGGTTATTGCTGTGAATTGTCTAGGGAAGATTTACTTCTTACTAAGGGAATATTTTTCCCTGTTCAGATGATGAAGTTGTGCTTTGATTTTTGTAGCTGGCATGTTAAATCACATGGGAACCTGTTTTGAGACATGCAGTCCTCCTTCAGGGCTGAAGATATGCTGTATTTATGACACAGATTGCTACCTTTTCAGCCAAAGAACAAATACTTTTGTTCTACCTTTTATTACTATTCTGACAAACATGAGAACAGATCACTCTCCTAACTGAGGGGTTCCCCCAGAAGTGAAAAACCAGCTGTTCAGGGAAGTAGAAGCAAATTTTCCTGCATTTTCAAAAGTATCCACGTAAATTGACTGCACTTTGGTTATGTATGTAGTTGAATGTAGTTGAATTTGGAAGATAATGTAAACCCAACTGGGTTACAAGACCCAAAACTTTTCCCACATGTTTTGGTAGATAAAGGCAGATCATAGAGCAGGTCAGGTTGGAAGGGACATCTGGTTCAACTTCCTTGCTAAAGCAGGCTCATCCTAGAGCAGGAGAGATTTCATTCCAAGTGGTCATTTAACACAGTGTCACAGTTCATCAAAACACACTATGGTGCATTAAAAACTCCATTAGAAAGGATGTGAAGGGGAATGTGGAAGGGGAATAAGCACTCAACTCCACAAATTCTCAAAATTTGAGATTATTTGGGAACTTGAGCATAGGTCTTTCTTTCTGGTTTTGACTTTTGTGCTCTGGGAAATTGTTACTTGTTTGAGTACTTCAGTTTTCTGAGGCTATTTGGCTACTTTTCAAGTATTTTTGGCATTATAAGATGTCTAATACCAGTTCAGGTGTTCTTTCTCAGACCTGATACTTCTAGGTTTTACCCACACATACTTAAAGTAATTATCTTTTTTTTTTTTCTTAAGCTGTTAAAGTAAGCACTACTCTCAAAACTATACCAAAGGAATTTCAGCACTTGACTATGAAAGCAGGTAAGGAAAAAATTGTCATGTGTTACTTGCATGAGAATTTTGATCCAGTATTTCTATATCACAGGAAGCCTAAATTAGTGTAACTTGATTAATTTTTGAAAGAACTTTTTGCTCTTGTACTACTTTCCTACTGGTACTAGCTTTTATCTCATAATGACTACTATTTGTAAGATAAATATTAATTACCTTTTCAGGTTGTCAAAAGGTTTTCTTGTTTTTTTTCCCTCATTGTTAGTGTATGGGTTCTTTCTGTGTGGAAAATGTTTTCAGCTGTTTTAAAGATTCTGAAGTTCTTCTGTGCTACAAACAAGATGCAAGAGCATGAATATTGTACCTCTTGGTAAAAATACATTTAAGTATAGAATAACTATGTAATGTTTTGGTAACTATTCTGAAATTGCCTGTTTCTTTGTGAAAGCTCAGCTTTCCTATTTTGTGTCAAGGAGTTACAGGACAGAGAGCCTTTGGAAACACAGACCTTGAGGCACTTAAGACACTGCCACAAGCTTTTGATTCAGGGCTTGTTTCTTTGTTGAAACCACTCCTGATTTTTCTCTCTCTAGCTCCAAAGTACACTCCTTGTTCCTGTCATTCTGGAAAATGTTAGTTTTGGAACAGCATATGTCAAAATTACTTATTTGGTCCAGAAACTTCCCCTGCATTCAGTTCAGTTCATCAGACCTCCCTTGCCTTCCTCTTTGTTAATCTCTTTCTACAGGGGTAAGAATGTTTGCAAGCCCTCCCTGGTCCCAGTCAAGCTAAAATCTTGCTTTCTCTTCCTTTTGCATGAATGTTTTTTCTCATGAAGATATCCTTGATTAAGAAAATGGACCCCACATGTCTGTCACAGCAGTTTTGTCTTATAGCTCGATTTATTCATGGCTGCTCAACAGCTGCATGCCTCATTTCCCAAATCTTTTTTTCCTGGCTTCTTCCCAAACACTTGGAAGCTGCCAGATTTGCTATCTTCAGCTTCTATTCTCAAAAGATTTCTGCTTCTCCTTTACACTCACACACACTCTTGCACATCCCTCTCAGGGAAAGAAGAAGGTGCTTGCATGACTTTCCATTCTGTTCTCCTTCCCCTGGTTTTGCCCAGGAGGACAGGGGAGTTTTACTTTCAGTTCAGCAATTCTGTCTTGAGTACATGTAGGAAAAAAGCTTACTGTCACCTGCACATCTCCTTCCCCTGGGTCTTTCATCTCCTGGTCAGGGAGTCTTCCCCATGCTGCTGTGCTCTCCAACAGTGTTGCTGTGTTTGTGTACCAAGGGACACAGTGGCAGAATTTCACTCCATCATCGTGGCTCCTGTCCCTGCAGGGTTCCACTCTTGCTGTGCTGCTCATTGAGGATTTGAGCCAGCACATTCTCAGGTTGCATGCTACAACTGGTGTGAAAAGTAAAAATGTTTATCTGTCCAGTCGAGTTAGATGCAGCACAGTAATTGAGTGCTTGTTTCAGAATCAGTCACCATTCTGAAAGGTCATTGTAATCATTAACCTCCAGCATGAAAACTCATTTGGGATGAAGCGGGAGAAATTCTACATGCTTCTTTGGTTATTCATTTAGGCTGTTTATGTAAACTCAGGAAAGATGATAGTCTGTGAAAGTTTTCTTCTCCATCAGAAGGTCTGGAAATTTGAAATCAGTAAGAACTTCATATGCTCAGCATTCTGAATATCTGGACAGTTTATTTAGATTCCTAAGTGCAGGATCATTGTTGACCTTAGCCTTTTAAAGGATTGAGGGCCAAATTTCCAAGCGCTTAAATTGTACATTTCTCCCTAGATGACCAATAAGAGATGAGTCGTTGATGTTGACTAGTGGGGAATGCTTTGTTTTTTTCTTTAGCTTTTCACCTTTTTCAACACAACTTTTCCACCTGATCTTAAGCTTGTAAAACAAGGAGGGAGCTGTTGAGTGCAAGATGTTAGGTTACAGTTAAAAGTTACCAAATCAGCATCCTTCAAAGTGTTAAAATAAAGTTGTCTTCCAAGAGCGCTGCAGGAGCAGCTCAACACCCAAACAAGGAACTTCACACCCTCTGTAATTACTGCAGACCAAGCTGCTCATTCCATCAGGCTCTACTACTCCAGGAATTGTGCAAACTTTTGAATAATCAATGTAAATCATTTACTCAACAGGTTTAACTTATCCATTTCATGAAAGTTAGGCTTTTGTAACCATAGCAGTAAAAATATGGAATACTCGTGAACTGGAAATAGTTTAATTAACTGGAAATAGTTCTGTATCATCTTGAATGATTTTGTCATGTATGTGTATAAACCTGTACCTCAGACATGAGTGTGCACACACTGTGGATGTACCAAAATAGCTGCATGTTTCTTGGAAAACCTGCCACAATTATTTGTATGTCCTAATAATGAAGTACCTGCTTCATAGTATTTTTCGTATTATGCTACTTCTTTTGAAAGCAAAGCTAAGTCTGGGTATTCTGTAATTGTAGCCTTGAATTTCCTACTTTTTCAAAAGCTTAAAAAGAAAATCCTTGGCAATGGCATTCTATTGCCATCATTTTTTATTAGTAGTCATTTTGGAATTCTCTCTTCCTTATGTGCTTTCCTGTTTACCTCAACAGGATGTCCTTGGAGAGTTTGAATGTCAGTTTTACCTACGGGTTTTTTATTTGAAAGGCTTTCTAGAATAGAATTACAGTCTCCATAAGAAAAGGAAAATTTGAAGAGTCTTAAACATGGTTTACCTTGGAAAGGATTTATACTTCCTATTTCTAAGTGGCATATTTAATAATTGTGCATGTAATTTAATAATCAGCAATTTCAGCATTGGAAAATTGGGTCATATGGCTGTAGGGAAGCAGTGTCTGAAGTTGTATTCTCTGGGAGTTTGACACAGAGAAGAGGGAGGAGGATTATCACCACTGCATATTTTAATATTAATTCCCTCTCCCTTCTTTAGTTGCTAGGAAGAGTTTGTTGCAGAGAAATCTGGAATGACTGTGAACTAGTTTGGTGATGACAATCTACTGGAACTTGGTTTTTAAGTGGTCACTGCCAGCTGCAGTGGGTTTATTCTGTCCAAAACACCAACTAGCTCCTCCTGATCCTAAAAGCAGTTTCTTTTGTGAAGGGCTGTTGTGTGGCTGTACATGTGCCATATGCTTGTCTTCTGTGAGCCTAAAGCCTCCTATGGATGGTCTGTGCAGCAGTACAGTGCAAGCCATTAAAAGCTCAGTATTTGCCAGCTGCTGCCACAGGCACCTCCTGCTCCGTGGTTTGGAGGATCCATTGTATTCTCAGGTAGTGCTCTGTAATAGCTGATGATAAATGCTCTGTAGTAGCTGCTGGTGATAAATGTCTGACTTGAAAGTAGGCATAAATCTGAAGGGAGCTAGAAATTCTGACAATTTTTTTTTTTTTTCTCTTGACTGTTGTACCTTGATTAGTAGACTGAGAAATATACAAGGATTCACTTTGTATATGCACTGGGATAATAGATGCTGCTCTAATACCTTAAGGATATCTCAGTGGGATGAATTTGAAAGCAATCGTGCAGATATGTTTTCTCAAAATTATCTGATTGTAGTAAGAAGAGTAACAGAAAAGACAATGTAAAGCAAGGAACAGCCTCAAGGAATTACCTAGAGATGATAATTCAGTACTGTTGTTTTCCTATCACATAAAACCTGCATGTGGTAGGATATTTGGAATTCATCCAAATAACAGAAACCCATTTTTACATTAATGGAAATATGTTTGATCAACATTTAGACTTAAAAGCTTTCTTTCATTCATATACCTTTTGTTCCCAAGGTCAAAACAGTCTCAGCATGACATGTTAGTATTTTGTACTGGGTGATGTACATTTATACTAATTAATTGAAGTATTTAGGAAGGACATAAACCTTTGTGCTTTTGGAAGCAGACGAAGTAATAGATTAAGAGTTCTGGACTAAGAACAAGATGTTTTCTATTACTAGTTTATATTGTTCCTTAACTTGCTGTATCACAACTACATCCATGACTACAGGTCAGAGCTACCAGACCTATTCCTCTTCCTGTATTCTGGTAACCAGATTGAAAAGGTGAAGCTCTCACTACATGTTGGCTTTTGGATTCTTAGTGTATTCACACACTACAAAAACAAAGGGGAAGAAGAAGTGAGAATCAATCCCCATTGCTCATGTGAGATGAGTATACTCTCACATCCACATTTGCAATGTGAGTATACTCTCACATGTTTAATGGACACTGATTCTGAAGCTAAAGAAATTTATTTAAAGTATGATGGTTTAGCAGTTCTTTTCTCTTTTCTATTCCAGCTGCTCAAGAACCTAATGCACACAGAGCCAGACCACGATCCAGGTACTGCTTTCACTCCTGTTTCAGGAAAAGACATATGTTCCTCTGGTGTTAGATACCAGGCATCAGAACTGGTGTTGGATTTTTTTTTTCTAAATTGGTGTTGTGCTGGAAGTACAGCTCAGATCAGACAGATTTACCAGAAGGAATCTGTAAGCTATGGACCCTACATGAATGCTGCACTAGGGCCCCATGATCCCTGGTCATAAGGTGCTGGAAGTTTTGCCTATCTGCCCAGCCCTGCTGCCTTGTCAGGGGGGTGACTGCCTCCAGGCCAGCCCCAGGGGTGTCGTGGCAGGAGAGCTGGGACCACCCCATTGCAGGGAACATCCTCAGCAGTTCCGTGCTCTTGCAACCTGCACGGTGATTTCAGATGGAGGAAGGCACTGCACGTTCACATGGAGGGAGGCACTGCAGAAACAGCAGTGGTAGCTCAGCTCTCGGCTCTGGGTGAGTGAATACTTTTGTTGGCATCCATGTGCTTGGCTCCGGTTGGTTGGTGTGTGATGCAAGGACTTCAGGACTGTTGTGTGCTAGAAGTGACACCTGCTGAATTCGGGTGTTTGAAAGAAAAGGGACTGTGCCAGAAAACACTGTGTATAAATGGATTACATCTTGGGTCGGTTGTCACCTACTGGTGTGTAGCCATATTGTTAATTCACATCCAACTTTT
Organism: Ammospiza nelsoni; assembly: GCF_027579445.1. Classification (NCBI taxonomy): domain Eukaryota; kingdom Metazoa; phylum Chordata; class Aves; order Passeriformes; family Passerellidae; genus Ammospiza; species Ammospiza nelsoni. The sequence goes on from NC_080634.1 coordinate 103,136,205, forward strand.
AATTTTTGGTGCTAGTTAGAGGGCTCTGCTTGGGATTTTTTTGCTTGGATAATGAAGTATAATCACAAGCTGTCTGCTTACAGTCTTGTCAAAGCCTGCTAGTAAGAGAGGATCAGCTATAAGCATGGTGATTGAGGATTGAAATCCTCTGTTCTTAGGACCTATATTCAGGAAGGCTGAACTGCCTTGTGTGCTGTTTTTCTGCTGCTAGCCAAAGCTTTTTAGTTTCTGCAGAGTTTTAAATTTTCTTGCTGTGTTAATAAATAGAAAATATGCAAAAATGTGCACAAAACATAGAACACTGAATGCTTAAACAAGCTCAGAAAAAGTCACTTGAATGTGACTGCTCTGTCACATGTGGCTGTCTCACATCTGACTGTATGCCACTGCTTCAATGCAGAAGTTGAGACTAAAGGTTCTAGAGCACATCCTTGAACTCAGACCTGCTGTGCTTGTTGGGATGAAATACCATAGAGAGATTTATTTTTTTCTTTAAAGAATGATTGGGATGTTAGGAAAAAATGTGTATTAATGGACTTCAAAACCAGATTGGAATATATTCAGTAACTGAGAAAACAAATAAAAACAGTTAAATAAATTGTGATGTGGAAAGTAAATTTGGTAAACTTGGTGGTGATAATGAACAAGTAGAATTGTTGATGGCTCCTTTGGTGGGTCCTAAAAATTCTGATTCAGAGGGTGAGGATGACTCTGACAGTCCTATTGGAGAAAGAAGTAAATCAGGAAGTCTTGTCTCTCGCAGAACCAGAACAAGAAGGTGGAGTAAATCAGTGATTCAGGCTCCTTTAAGAAGAATTGTGGGACTGCTGGGAAAGCCATCTATGTGCATGTACTGTTTACTAACTGTGAATTATTGACTTAGAAACAGGATGTTGCATCTCATTGTAACAATCCAAATGATATGCATAGTATTATTAAATCTGTGATGATGACACATGACCCCAGCTGGGGAGATACATAATTTTGGTTAGAAATTTGTTTATTTATGAAGAAAAAAAAGAATAGTTCTAGAAAAATCATAAGAAGGACTGAGTAGGAGAAAAGTTGTGGAGCTAGATCAGAAAACTGGGGGAGCAGGAATGTCAAATCCTGATAAACCTCTCCCTAAAGAAGATCTTGAATGCGATTTGAATGAAGATGTTGGATTAAAAGGAGTAAAAGTGTTGATTTTATATGGAATTCATAATGGAATGGAAAAACCTAGGAGTCTTGCAAAGTTGTATGAGGTAGAGCAGAGAGACCGAGAATCTCCATTAGCTTTTTATGAGTAGTTGTGTAAAGTGGCTCATAAATGGACAAACTTGGACCTGGAGAGTGAGGGTAATAGGATGTTGCTCAATATGCTCTTAATTGGACAGCTGGCACTGGATATTAGGAACCTGTTTGGCCAAAAAAAGAATATCCTTTTGTCATTAGTGGGAGTTATTTCTGTTTCACCCAAATGTGCTTTTGGTCTTGCCCTGACATGCAGTATGACAGTAAGTCTAACATCTCATGTTGCCAGTGCTCGTTTTGAACAGTCTTGGTCTTGCTTGGTCTTGGTTTTTAGTAAACTCATAACTACAACAGCTGAAAAAATTGAACAGTATTTGGCAAAATCAAAATTCTCAGCAAATCCATCACACCACATTTGGATTAATGTGCTGTGGAGGGCCTGGAAAGAGGTACTGACCATGTATTTGACCAGTTGTAGTCACTTTGGAGCCATTCATTTTTCTGAATTTTGTGCAATTTGGTGACTGTTTCCTATCAAAAATTTATTCCAATAGTTAAAAATTTATTCTGCTAGTGAGAATGTCACAAATTACAAAATGCAAACTTGGAAGAGATAGGTTGAATCTATACCTGTATAAACACTACCCTAGCAGTTGGGGAAGGCAACAGAAACTCCAAGGGGTGCTATGTGGGGAATTTTACTTTGGTTTATTCAGAATAGTTGCTACAATTATCCTGCTGGCAAAGTTACATAAGAAGGCCTCAAGCTGTGTTACAAAAAGCCTTAAAAAATACTAGCCCTGTAAGCATGACTCATTCCTTTCTCCACACGCTTACATCCCTCTGTTGCCAAATGAAATCTGTGTTGTTATAAGAGGGAGCTCTTAGTCATTAGGGCAAGGAATTTCCACCATGAACCTGACTTCTGGTCAGTGTAATTTTAGGTACTATTCACTACAGTTGTTTAAAATTAATTTCTGAAATAAAATATTTTCTCCTTTTCCCCATGTTTTTCCTTAGGTCTTATTCTAGCACGTCAATAGAAGATGCCATGAAAAAGGGAGAAGAGCCCCCTACTCCACCTCCAAGGCCACAAAAATCACATTCCAGAGCTTCCTCTTTGGATCTGAACAAAATATTTCAGCAAAACACACAAGGTAAAGTTGGCTTTCTTTGCTCATTCTGAGACCGTTCAGGTTAGCTGCATGCTTGGCAACTTGATGTGTTTGCAGAAATGCTTGGCAATATGTGCATATGCTGGCCTTGCTGCAGACAGTAATGCACTGCAGAACAGGAGTTCTGCTTGTTCACTTGCTTGTGTTACATCGCCACTGAGGGGAAAAATCACTGTTTCTATAATTAAGGTGATTATAATGATTTCTGGCACAGTAATGGGAAGCTTAACATATGGTAGTCTGTCATCACTGACTGTTTATAACTAGTCTGGCTGTTTAGACAACTCTCATCAGTAACTAGAGTATAATTGATTTTTATTACTATTTATTTTTTGTAGTTCAGAAGCAGGAAGAAAACCCCTAATGTTTAAACTGGGAGAAAGAAAGCAAACATTTTTGATGTTAAAGTCTGACATATGCGTGAGAACAATCAGAAGCCACTCTGAGTTTAAAAAAAAAGGGTAATTTCTTTTGACATGAGTGCATGTTGAGGGGAGAGAAAGAAAATGTAGACTAGTAGCTGGGGTGAGCTGAAAGAAAATGGCTTTTCAGCACATTACCCTGTGAGTGTGCCTCTTGCCTTGAAGTGGGAAGAGGAGCTGTTTGTTCAGGGCAGCAGTCACCCAGCGTGGCTGTGCTTCAGCAGTGTCCTTGAAGCACACCAGAGGTTTGTGTGCTGCACACCAATCATCTGACTCAAGGGTCATGCTTATGCTTCAGAAGAAAGGCAAGGTTTGACTGTGTCAAGGAATGTTTAACTGGGCTCTCTAATGTGGTTCTTGGAGTAGAAAAGAGTTTTACCTCTTGCTATATGGGACTTTTTGTGCAAACACTAGAGGGAATTCAAGAGTCCTGCTATGTGTGCTGATCCCTGAAACTCAGTAGGAGTAAACTTTGTTTTTTGCCTTACACAGAGCAGTAATTCTTTATTTTCTTTGTTCCTGTTGAGGAATCTGGTGCCTCTAATTTTGATTTTGTTATACATCAAAATAAAACCACAAACAGAGCCAAGTTCACATTTTCTACTGCAGCAAATCTTCTTGGAATCCAGATAACAAGTATAACTGGAAGGAAATTGGGTTTAAATTGGGTTTAAATTTCACTTGGAACACAAATGAAAGAAGGATTTAAATTCTTGAAGAAGAAGTCGTTCTGTGAATGAAAATAAACATCTTGTTTTGATGTTAATTAAATAGTTAATTTTGAAAGTCACAAAGCGGTTTCTTTTGGGGAAGTTAACTGTGTGCAGTTTTGAGTACCACAATATAAAAAAGACATTAAGCCATTAGAGAGTGTTCAGAGGAGGGCTGCAAGGATGATGAAGGGTCTGGAGGTGAAGCCGTATGGGGAGCAGCTGGGGTGCCTTGGTCTGTCCAGCCTGAAGAAGAGGAGACTGAGGGGAGGCCTCATTGCACTCTGCAACTTCCTTGTGAGGGGAAGTGGAGGGGCAGGCACTGATCTTCTCTCCACGGTGACAGTGACAGGGCCCGAGGGAATGGCCTGAAGCTGTGTCAGGAGAGGGTTAGGTTGGATATCAGGAAAAGGTTCTCCATTCAGAGCATGGCTGCGCACTGGAACAGCTCCCCAGGGAAGAGGTCACAGCTCCAGGCCTGAGTTTGAGAAGCATGGGGACAATGCTCTCAGGCACATGGTGTGACTGTTGGAGTGTCCTGTGCAGGGACAGGAGTTGGATTTCATTGTCCTGGTGGGTCTTTTCCAGCTTAGGATATTCTGTGCTGCTCTGTATATCCAGCATGACTAGAATAATCCCGTTTTAGTGCATTAGTTTTTGTCCTACTAATTCGAGTTCAGAAATAATTGTAGTTAGGGAGATTGGTGGATAATCTGCTTCCAGACCCACAAAGGAATGCTCATTAGTACTGAGTTTTGTTTTCAGTTCCACATAGGTCATGTTGATCTATAGGTATCATTTCTTTAATTGTAAAACCATCTGTGTTTGAAGAATTTGTTTTGTTTATTTCTTTTTTAAAGGTCAGAAAAAGAAAAATATTTCAACTAAATTCAGTTAAAGACTGTGGTGAATCCCTGTTGTGGACACTGGATTTTTTTGTTTGTTTTTTGTTCTTCATTTACTCCTGCTATATAATGCTTGTAATCATCGTATGCCTTTCTCCTGGCCAGTATACACGCAGAATATTTATCTGTGATGGCTGGGATGTCCAGCAATGGATTAGTCATAAAAATATGCTTTAAAATTGTTGCATTATGGGGTAACTGGACTGGGAGAAGAGACCTCCATTCATACTTCATAGCTGCACTTCTCTGGATTGCTGCAATGAGTGTTACCCAGGACAGACATAAAAAAGCATGAGAACTTATTGAAAAGCACACCTTTCTGAAATATCCAAATGAATTTCTGTTAAGAGACAGAAATCTCTTCTGGTTTTGTTTTTATTCATGTAATCTTTATGTTAGCATCTGAGAAAAATCCTGTGCTGCTACATTCTCAATGTATTTCTTTAGTTGAATGTGTAATCTCTGGCATTTGGCCTGTGTTCATGTTAAGAAAATACTTGGCTAGTTCATGCATTCCTGGAAGGACAACAGCAGGTTTTAAGTAGAAACAAAAATGTCATTTTAAATGCATACATGACCTAGTTTACTTCTTCATTTCTCCCCTAGCCCAGTCTCCAGTCAGATACGAGCCAAGAGCTCCCAGAGTAAGACCTGAGTATTGAGGGGGCCAAAAGTGGGGCAGCTCAGAGATCCTGCAGCAGAGCCCCAGCCACCTTCTAGCCTCAACAGCAGCAGTAAGCTGGAGTCTGCCTTGGGGGGACTCCAGGGCTGGGGCAAGTCTCAGTTTGAGTGTTAAAACCTGAAAATGCATCCATGTTCTTCTGATGTTTTGTTCAGTTCTGTTTGCTACCCATGACAGCCAATAAAGAATTTACTTCTGGGCAGTGACAGCAGTCTGAGTCTTGTTAGATTCATACAGTTCCCTCTGAAATACATTTTATTTCCCATTTAGTTTCATTTCTGAGTTGCATAACTACTTTTAATTAACAGTTCTGGATAAAGGATACTTGTTAGGAAAAGAGAATGTGCTTTGATGAAACAACAAGCTTGTCATAAACAGTGTAGTTTTGTGTTATCTGGAAGCAGATTGAACAAAACAGCCATATAACTATTTACAAATGAATTTTTGACTGGAGGTTTTCAGCACTCATTTGCTTTGGAAACTCACCTCCTGCTGTGGCTGTCCCTGTGGTGAAGAACACGTGGAATGCCAGCACCATTTTTTACATAGGCTTCTAAGGAAACACTCACTGTAGCTTGGATTCTCTGTTTCTGGGGTGCTGGCTCTAGCCAGCAACAAGGGGCTAGTATTTTGGGGTTTTTTTCCCCTTTTAAAATGTGAGGTCTTAAGTTCCACACTTTATCAGCAAGCATTTTTTTGCAAGGACAGTAGTTTCTGTCACAAATGATGTTTTCCTGCAGTCAGATCTGTAAACTGTACTTAGCATTGCTGGGCTAGTGATGGCTGCCAGACAGTAAAACATCCTTTTTGCTCTAATTTGGCGCTCACAGGAAAGGAACATGGGAATAGAATTTATTGGTGTGTATCAGCATTCCCATCAGTGACATAAGTGTGTCCCCACATCACTCCTGTATTCCTTCACATGGCTGTTTCCCAAGCAGTTTGAAGTGGTACTTTCAGATTCTCTCAGTACAATTGCCTTCCTGCACCCTCTCATTTTCATTAGTGCTAAAGGAAGACTGTTCAGTATCACATTTTACCCTCTTTTTCATACCTTTGAAGAAGACTTTTCATTACTTCTTTACTTCATCAGACTTTCATTCAATTAGCCTATTCTTTCCTTGAGCTTACAGACTTGGTGGGTTTTGTTTGCCAGGTGTGAGATTTGTGAATAGTTAAATGTATATTGAGCTTTTTTATATTTGCCTTAGTTGAATTCTTTGTATTTCTGAATGGTTTTAAGTCTACATGTAAAATGAAACAGCTCATAACTGTGTTGGAAAGAAGATTTTGAGAATTAAAATTATTGTTGCTGTGGTGTCATAGATGTTTTGATACAAACAAGCCCAAACAGTTACCATGATACTGTTGCCCCAGTTGTTTTCAGGAATATCTTTTCAGCTAGATTGTCTTTTTAGCTTAGTGAGCCAAATGCAAATGACTTTCCCTTTTGTGTATGTGAAACTGAATACAAAAAAACCTACAAAAATTAACCTAGATAAGCATGATTACTGTATTATCTTCTGAATTCTTTTATCCTTAATTGTATTTGCTAGGAAATGTCTGTGCCCAGTGAGGTTAGCTATCTGAAAGATGTAGTTGCTAAAGACAAGCTATTAACAGGTGGTGCAGTTAAGTTTTTTTATTACCAAAATTACAGATTTCTTAAAAATTTTATTTGAAAGCCAAAGTGACAAGGGGGAACTTAGAAAAGTAATGTTCTTTTTTAAGGCTAAATTTAATTAAGTAATTATTTTTCAGGACTCCCTCCTCTCGTTGCTCTTACATTAGTCTTGATTTAGTAAAAACCAGCTATTTTCTTGGGATTTTGTTTGTGCTGTAATACTGTACTGTCTTGCATGTTACTGTGTTGTGCTTATTAGTCAGACCATTAAACATTAAATTAGGAAGATGAAAATTTACTTTTGAAGGACTTTTATTTTAGAGAAAAGATAATGGCAAATACCCTCAACAAATATGACATTTCACAAATTATTGTTTGCATAGTGCACAAGGACTCTAATATTGCAAGCTTAATCAAGTGAGAAGTTGTGGAGTCACGTGAGTGACTGCTTGTAAGAGTTGTGACAAATTTAAATTAAAAATGTCTTCTACATAGAGCACAGAGAACACAAAATTGAGCTGCTATTTGTATTTATCTCTATGAAATACATTTTAAAAATAAGTGCTGCAAAAATACTTTTTTGAATCAGAAAATAAATTTTTTTTGGGACTCAGCCCCTGATCTGGTACTGGAGCTGTTGGTTTTTTCTAGTCCTGTTCCCTTTCAGAATATATTTGATTACTGAACTGAGCTTATTCTGAATAAAATATTAATATCTTCCTTCTGATTTGAATGGAAGAGTTTTGTGCCTGTCAGCCTTTTAGAATTTTTTTATGAAGGACCTATATGTTTACAACTGTGTAACTTCTTTGCCCAATTGGACAAGAACATAAGTAAGGTTAAATAAGATGGAGAAAATAGTGAGGATATAAATGGATGAATAGTTATTACATGACAGGATTCTGATGGGGTAACATATTTTTGCATTTTTATATTTTTATGTATATCTCTAAGGGCTGAGTCTGGACAGCACTTTACTGGGGTGGTTCTTACCAGCCTTTCAAGTGTAGCTGCTGTTTTTACAATTTATGTGAATGAATTAAACTTTTAAAAAATTATATTTTCCCATTTATCTAAGCTTAGCTCTTTCAGGGATTGAGGAATGATTTGCAGTCTATTTTCATCCTGTTGCAGGTTGTTAAAAATTAAATTTTAATCCAAAGACTCTTCTACAGAAAATTGTGAAGGTTGAAATATTCTTGACTAGCCCTACCAGCCCCACTGACCTTTTTCATGATCCCACGGGGGTTACTTTGTTCTGTGAAAAAATGCTCATCCATCATGGAACAGCTTTATAGGTTCAACAAGATGGGCTCTGCTGCGTCTCATGTGGAACAGGGTCAGGGTGCCTCCCTTGTGGGGAGGACCCTGGAGGTGTCCCCAGGAAGTGTGTGAGCCCCAGGAGGGACCCGAGGGGTGATCCCTGGCAGCCCCCTGCTCCTCCTGGCTCCCGTGGGCCTGTTCCGAGTGTCCACGTTGGAAATGGCCACAGATGGCCAGTGCTGGAACCTCCAGCTCTGCCCCCCAGGTCTCCAGAGGGGAGAAGCTCTGGCAACATGGATCTGTAGGAGGAAGGTGGAGGGACTGTACCTCCCTGTGGGTGGAGAATGAAGCTAAACGTGAAGTGAGAACAAAATCTTGGATAGTTTTGTTTAAGGGCAAAGGCAGGAGGGAGAAACAGTCCCCAGATAGAAACACACAGAAAAGGAAAGGGTAGAGAAAACAGTAACTAGAAAATTAAATGGTTTAAGGAAAACGAGGGACAGGGAGGTAAAAATGCAGATGTGGATATATGACGTAAACCAGAAAATAGATGTTTAAAAAGAATCTGTCATACAGAATTTCTTAACGCATGCTGAAATTCATGGAAGGGACATTAAAAACAGACATCATAAAAAATCCTCTAGTGATATTTTGCTTGTTTGATTTGGAAGTGACCCATCAGATATGCTAGCACACGATGTCCTAAATGGTCACACGTGTGAGTTCATAGTGCAAAAACATTAATTGCTTACGGCCTGGATATATCTCTTCCTAATGACTTGGAAAGTACATGGATCATTTTCCACTCACTTAAGGTACAAATAACATTCTGTATGGTTAGCACATGAAACAGACTTGTCACAAGAGTGTGTGTCTCTAACATCAGGTGTGCATCATTTGCTGTGACACAATAAACTGCCTGCTGAGCAGGTTCCCCAAACTAACTGTGAGAAGAGAGGTCATTCTGCCACTGACAATGCTTTCTACAGCATTTCTACAAACCTGGTAACAAAGTTAGTGTCAGGAGTCTAAAACAGGGTTGTTTTTTTTCCACAATGATATTACCTTCCAAGGAGACATTAGCAAGAATTATTGAAACAGATCCTGGGATCAGTGGTATTTCACAACCACCTTACTATAATCCTTTATTAGATTTATATTCCTGGCTACAGCTTTGCAGGTTTTTTTGGCTTGGGTTTTTTTGGTATGTTTTTTTTTTACACATACCAGTGAGAATTAATAAATCAGATCTCTTGAGAAATGGTTATTTCACAATCACTTGCTAATGCTGCTGTCAGGAATGTAAATAAATGAATTTGTGCAAAGAATGGTGTTAGTGTTAGGGGATAACCAAGTACTAATTTTACTGAACAAGAATAGAAGTTCAGGAAGAAGGAGGTAAACAGAAACCAACTTAGACACAGAACTTCTCTGTGCTCTGCCTTTGGCAACCGAAGCAGGAAAAGTATCTCAAAAACCTTCTCCAGAACAGTGGAAAGCTGAAATTGCTGGCTTTCCTGAGGAGCCAAAGCCTTAGGTAGTTGGAAATAGAATAGTAGTAGAAGAATAATTCATTCTGTTAGCTTATCTTTTTGAGTTGATTGCAGTATCTTACTTCCTTTGCTTGCTGATTAAATTAATTGGCTGGTGTTTCATTAAACCTGCTCTGGGAGCTCAGGACTCCGAAGCAGCATAAACTGATGGAAATCTACCATGCAACCAGGCTCTCCTTTGATCCAGCAGTGCTGTAACATCCACTTGAAAAATGCCAAATACATCAGCCAGACTCTCTTTTGACTTGAGATGAGGTCAGTCTTGATCCTAGGCAGGATCTTTGTTCAGTTTGGTCTGCAAGGTAAAAAATGGCCCTGGAAAAGCACCCTTCCCTTCTTTCAGGAGACTGCTTACATATGTGTCCAATTCAGATGGGAATGAGGGTGTACTTGTCTGAGGTGATACTCAAGCTAAGGTGATAGACATTTAAAACTAAGATGTCATCCACATGTAGGGAAGTAATATTAAATATCTGACATGGAAATATTTCAGGAAATGTAGTTTTATATGCTGCTATTCTAATATGAGTTTTCAAAAATAGCAGGCATCCAGAAGCTCAGTGTATTGTGGCAGTTTTTTCTTCAATACTGAAAACCAAGAGCTAAAGTGACTGTTGTTGGGTAAGAGAAGTACAGCATTTTGCTCTTACATTGCTCTAAAGGATCCCATGGGCCCAGACTTGTTCATCCTAGTTTGGGATTCACCACTGCTGCTGTATCTGGTGAATTAAAGACCTATTTCCATAGGTTTGTGTGGGCTGTTACAACTTCTGTTGTTCCTTCATATTCTCTTTGTACATCAAATAAGTAAAGGACTTACCTGAGTGGTTGTTAGGATTGTCATTTTTCAGTGCCACAAATAATGACTAAGTGCTGACTGTTGTCTGCTGGGGAGGCTGGAGGCAGAGTGGTCAGATAAGATGGCATGACCAGTTCTCAGGGTATACAATTGCAGCCTGCTGTTTGTTTTAAAATATTAATCTACCTTCAGATTGGAAAACCTGTCTTTTAATCTGGTGTGGTGTCATGTTAGTACTGTTAGACCTTTGTGGTTTTCAGAATAGGGCAGAAGAATGGTCTTTGAAGGTTTCCACGCAGATAGTCCGTCTACAAATGTAAACATACTGAGTAGAGAGCAATGATTTTTGAACTGAAAACTCTGTCAAAATGACTACTGCATGAAAATGCTGTCAGAGTACATGTGACATGGATACTCAAATCTGTTTTACTGGTACCTGCATGGGCTTTCCACAGTGCTGTCTGTAGGATTTGCCTTTTATGATGGGGCTTTCAGCAGTCTGGTATAGGGGTAAATGTCCCTGCTCATGACAGGGGGGTTTGATTGACTCTAAAGTCCCTTCCAGCCCAGACTGTTCCGTGATTCTGTGCCTCGGCCTGGTTTGAATGCCAGCACGTTGCTCAATAGCAAGAGGAGCTGTGCAAGGCCCATCCAGCTCCCTGGGCTTCTGCACAGGGTGAGAAGATCAGGGACATGAGCTTCTCCAAGCTCTGAGGTGTGCACCTGGAAGCACATTTGCCTATTTGTCTATTTGCTGCTCAGCCCTAGGGTACTTGCTTTTGTTTTGGAAACAGACCTTCCCCTGTATTTGTGTTTGCTCTGAGGTAAGTGGTGCTGCCACCTCTGACAGCAAGAGCCGGTGTGTGCTGGGTACTGTCCCAGGAAGGAGAGAGGAGCCCTGTTCCAGCCTATTCTGGAATAGCTGGAGAGCACAAGTCTCCTCCAAAGCACATGAACACCCACGAGTGTCTGTTCACACTGCCTTCTTTTAGGATAGTAGCACCAGAGAAGGCTGAAGCCTGGGGCTTTTTTTGTAAGTTGTTACGAGTCCTCCAAAGTCAGCTAACTTTTGCTAGTAATTGTGCTCACATAAGCATGATTTCCCTCTAACAACAGGCCAAAGATCTTCTGCAACAGCAGGAATTCTATGAATATTTCATGAGTAGCTTAAGCTAGAATTTTTAGGATTAAAAAGAGGAAACTGGGTCAAATGCACATGTTGTAAGCATCTAAGTTCTTTAATGCTAGATTCATATATGTTGCATTTTGAAAACTGAAGAAGGAGGTCTTGTGCGGTGGCTTTTTTGTGCGGTGGTGTGTTTTTTTTCATTGGACTATTTTATGGAACAAATTCCTTTCCCCTTTGGAATTTTGTGGGCCAGATCCCAAGAGACTCGTGGAGTTTCACAGTATGTTCAATGACTTCAGGAGATTCTTTTCCAGCATGTGGTGTCTGAGCTGGGTGTTGTTTTCAAATATTGTCACAAGCGAAAGCCACTGCCAGTGCCCAGATAAATGAAGTAACAACCTAAAGTTCAGATTAAAGGAAAGGAATGTTTCTTCCTTTCTAAAGATCAGTTGCATGGGAGAGATGGAATATGTAGTTACTACATCATGCTGGTACTGCAATGGTCTTATAAACAGAAGTAATCAAATGCAAGAGAAAGATCCTGATGACTGTTATTTCAAATCTCTCTTACACCTGTAGGTGTGTTAGTGGTTCCCTGGCATAACTTCAGTTCTGTTTTAGTTGTTTTAACTCTCTCTTTGGTATTGTGTGCCATATTAGGCTTCATTTTATAAGATACAGGAGATGATGAAGGAGAAAATGGAAAATCCCACCAGTGTATTATAAGTCTCTGGAGCTGTAAATAATCAATATGGTTGTTCTCAGTGTTTTCACACATGGTTTTACTCTCTTGTCACAATTATCTGTAATGGTTAGTATCTTTTTTCTTATTATTTTCAGCCATGTAGGCATTTTTAGATTTGGTGTATAAAATATGTAAATGGCTAAGCTATAAGACTGCTCTTAGTGGTCTTTGTGGCCTTTTTAAAATATGTATGGAAACAGAAAGTGTATAAATGTAATTGATTGCTTAGCATTATTGTGGTAAAGAGCATTTCTAAGCTGAATACTGTTGGAGGTTTTTTTTTACACAGAAATGCACCAGTGCAAGATGGACTGTCTGGTGTCTTTGCCAGAGCAAGTGCTGAGCATTCAGTGCAAGAGGAGCTTGGGGAGGGTAACCCTGTTAGTGCTGGTTGATGTCTCTGTGCCAGCCTAGTCCTCTCTCTGCCTCCTCACAGTTGCCTTTGGGAAGCTGTCATCTATCCTCTAGTTTTGTCCCAAATGGGTTTTAGGTATTTTAAGAAAACTAAAAATTACAGCATGCACTTCATGATTATTACCCTCCCTTTTGCTGGCTCAAACTCAAAGCTGACATTATGTTGTCTTATTGAGGCTTGATAAAACTGTTAGGATTTGCCTTCCTCCTCCTTTGAAATACCTCTATGGAGTGCTAGCATGCAAATACTAAATATAAAAGCAAAGAAATTGATTTCTTTTTGGTTAATTTAGGCTTTTGTGCTATTAATTCCATGGCAGATGTTTTCTTTTTAAGGCTGTACTCTGTCAGGGAGTGTGTTTTATCCAGAGTGAGTGCTAGTGTCCACATTGGGTGCTAAAGTGTCACTTTTAAGAAGGGTAATATTTTTAATGACAAAGAGCAAAGTCCAAAGAACAAGTGGACCCTGTTTCTGGGTTTCTTTAACTGGAATTGGATTGCTTTACCTACAGGTTTGGTGGCTGACTGGCTTCTTTCTCTGCTTTTTATCATAACATTTAGGGGTTTACAGCAACTAAATCACTACTCATGAGGTTATTTCAAACAAGCTTTTGCTCAATAAAGATCAAGTTTGGGCTTTGTTTATAAATCTTGTATACTGCCTTTTCACTAGGAGGAATTTCCACTTATCCTGGGAATTAATTCTGGGTTTATTTGGAATTAAATTTCAGTAGTTTGGTTTGGATGGGGTTTTTTATCATCATCTTCTTCTTTTCCCACTGTTCAGCTGTGAGGTCTGGCTGGCTGCCCCCACCACCACCTGCACTACCCCCTCGACCTTCTGTATCTCAGGTATGGACAAAGCTTCAGTTCTTTGCTGTGTGTTACTTGTTTATTTATGGTACCATTGCAGTGGTTAGCACTGGTTGGCTTGGACACAGCAGTTGATCCTGCTTCCAAGTCAATGAGAATCTGCAGTTTGCAGTTCCATGTCCTCCTTCCTGTGTCTTTCTGGCCGGTGTGATGCAGTGTCAAATTACAGACTAATGAATTAAACCTCTTTGCAGTGGAGCTTACATGCACCCACTACCCTTTACTTACCTAACTGTAAATGAAAGGCTAGCAAAATTGATCTACTAAAATGAGTTTCATGCCTGAAAACATGGGCTTGATACCTGCTGTTGCTCTTTGCTTCTTGAGCTTCAAAGCTGAGGGAATCTGCTAAGGGAACCGTGGCATGGAAGTGTGTGTTGCACCCATGGGCTTAAAAAAATAATGCTGAAAGGAAGTGAATGCCATGTCAGCTATGTTGTTAAGTTTCAAACCATTAGTGGTGTGCTTTTATTTTGCATTTTGGGTGAGTTTTTGGGGGTTTGTGTTTTTTAGAGCATGACAAAACTACAGCACAACACAAATTGACAAAATAATGCATGTCTGCATCAAGGTAATTCTTTGCCTTTCAGGAGATCATGGAGTATCACAATATTTTTCTGTGCTATTGGCTGTGTTAAGTTTTAGGCACAATATGCTTCATGTATTACTCCTTTAGATGAAGTGTATGATAGGAAACAAATCCACAGGGGAGCTGACAGCCCTTACATACTGAAAGCTGGTGAGATACCTTCCATAGGCCATGATGGTCATCACTTGAGCTTACCCTTAAGAGTGTGCTGTTGAGCACCTCTTACTGCACAGTGCTTATGATGGAAATGATTAGAGGCTTGTTGCCAGACACAGCTCCATCAGCAGCTGGTTGTGCTCTCCTTCTCCCCATCCCTTGCTAGCACTGAGTGCAGTTCCTGCCTTGAGGACTGTAGAACACTCTGGTTTGAGCTTGCATGTTTCCCCAGTCAGGATGGCATTAGCCATGCTGCTGCCAGCACACACCCCTTGGTGCTCCCATCACATTCCTGCTTTGTCTGACACAGAGAGAGAGCAGAGCAGTCTTCCCCTCTGGCTTCTCCAGATCCCACAGCACAGCTCCCACCTCCCAATCCCAGATCAGCACAGCTCCCACCTCCCAATCCCAGATCCACAGCACAGCTCCCACCTCCCAATCCCAGATCCACAGCACAGCTCCCACCTCCCAATCCCAGATCAGCACAGCTCCCACCTCCCAATCCCGGATCCACAGCACAGCTCCCACCTCCCAATCCCAGATCCACAGCACAGCTCCCACCTCCCAATCCCGGATCAGCCCAGCTCCCAACTCCCAATCCCAGATCCACAGCACAGCTCCCACCTCCCAATCCCGGATCAGCACAGCTCCCACCTCCCAATCCCGGATCAGCCCAGCTCCCAACTCCCAATCCCAGATCCACAGCTCAGCTCCCTACCTCCCAGTTGTGTGCCTGCAGCAGTTGCTGCTGCAACCTATGCCAGCCCTCCTGCCACTGCTGCAGCTTCCCATAGTGCAGTGCAAGCCCTCTTGCTGCCATTGGGAAAAGCACTAAAGACAACAAATCCTGTTCTCAGAGAACAAAACCCTTGGTTTCAGGCAAGGTTCTGTTAATTCTCCATTTTCTTGTCCTATGATCAGGTTGTGTTTCCTTAGCAGGGGAGTGACAATTTGTGTATGCATGCCCAGCATCTTCCTAACCAAATACTGAACCAAGTGCTCATCCTACACTTGGACATGCAGAATACAGGACCCTCCTAAAATTATAAACACAAGAAGATTGTCATGTGGAATTTTTGATCCAGTCCTCTCCATTACAGAGGTCTGGTTTCTAAAAGGAAAAAAAAAAAAAAAAAAAAAAGGTTTCTCTGTCTGCTCAGTAATGAATATGCAGCTGATGCTTTGCTAACATGCATCACTTACATTTACTCAATTTATTTCTGATGATATTTAAAGATATTGGATCAAACATCAAAATACTGTTGTACTCATGTCTCTCAAAAGTATCTAAAACTAGTTCTTGAAAACATGAATACACTTCATGCTCATCACATTGTTTATTTTTTCCCCAAGGATGCCTTTATGTGATAAAGGTAACAGAGAAAAGGTTACAGGGAAATATGTGTGATGGGGTCATAATTCAGCTGACCTGACCTTTGCAAATAGCATGTAAGCAATAGTGGCATATGGATTACCATAGTCCAGTGGGGCCCTTGAATTAAAGAGCACAGAAAAGCTGGAGGAAGGGATCTGCTTTCAAAGCTGAGACAGGATCAAGACCTGAAGAAAAGCC